>NC_044560.1:49553529-49861654 GCF_007565055.1 Rhinopithecus roxellana | reverse complement strand
CAGATACTTCTCCAGGCTGTAACTTACGTGGGCTTTCCTGCTGGCTACATCACTGAAATGGAATCTCCTAGTGGCCCTTCTCCCTCTACAGCTCTGGTGTTACACTGAAAAACTAGAAGGTCAATCACTTTTATATTTACCCCCATTAAGGTTGCAGGAGCCTAGCATGTCCCCACAGCCCTCCTTCTCCATTCTCCTCTTCCCCTTGTCTTGTGCGTGGTTTCTTTCTTGTCCGAATTGGGTCTTCCTTTTCCAGACTGTGAGCTTGCTGAGGTCAGGGAATGAGTCTTCGTATCCTTGGGACCCAGTTCAGAGCCTGTCTTTAGGGAGTGTTTACTCTAGCACTGTGGTTAGGCAGAGATGTGAGTTTGAGTCTTGGTTTCCTTAGTCTTTTATCAATTACTTCTCAAATTATGCCATTTGTATCTTTTTTCTCTCTCTCTCTTTAGAGACAGGGTCTCACTCTGTCACCCAGGCTGGAATGCAGTGGTGCAATCATAGCTCACTACAGCCCCGAACTCCTGGGCTCAAGCCATCCTCCTGCCTCAGCCTCCCAAATAGCTAAGACTAGAGGTGCATATCACTGCATCTGGATAATATTTTTTTTAATTTCTGTAGAAACAGGGTTTCACTATGTTGCCCATTCTGGTCTCAAACTCCTGACCTCGAGTAATCCTCCTATCTCAGCCTTCCAAAGTGCTGGGATTGTAGGCATGAGCCACTACATTGAGGTACTGCTTGTATCTTCTGATTCTTGCTTTGATACCACTGACCTTAGGTAGGGTATGTTATCTTCCTGAATTTTATTTTTCTACATGTAAAATTGAGATTAAATTATCCTTTTAATAGGGTTGTTGTGGGGATTAAGTGAAATAGTGTATACAGAGTTCTTAGCATACTTTGAAGCTATTATTTTTATTATTATGCTAGTAAATAAAACTTTCTGGAATTAGAGACTCATATGCCTGTTTGTCTACAGTTTCAAAATAGACAAGGGAACAAGAGAAACATCAGAAAGTCTGATCAAAATAGAAGCATCATGTTTCTATCAACGTATCCACTGTGCTTGGTAAGTGGCAGTCTCTTGTCCTGTAAGAGACTTGGGCTTTGAAAAGGGCTTTGGATCTCAGATCTGTTGACATGAGGCTTGTCATGAACTTCAGCTTCCTCATCTCCAAAACTGCTATAGGCCAGGCATGGTGGCTCATGCCTGTAATCCCAGTACTTTGGGAGGCTGAAGCAGTTGGCTTGCTTGAACTCAGGAGTTTGAGACCAGCCTGGGCAACATGGTAAAACCCCATCCTACCAAAAATACAAAAAAATTAGCTGGATATGCCTGTGGACACAGCTAACTGGGAGGCAGAGGTGAGAGGATTGCTTAAGCTCGGGAGGTGGAGGCTGCAGTGAGACAAGGTCATGCTACTACACTCCAGCGTGGGTGACAGAGTGATACCCAATCTCAAAAAAACAAAACAAAACAAAATAAAACAAAAAGACATTGGTATAGTAACAGCCTCTGCTTGAGGCTACTCTTTCACTGGCTGATAAATGAGCACCTACTATGTGTCAGACATTACTCTAAGCTGTAGATACAGCCTCAAAAAAGATAAGCTAACCCCTGCCACCATGGGGCTTACATTTTAGTTGGGAAAGGGGCTGGAGAAGACAGACAATAAGCAAATCAATAAATTCATTAAAAAGCTGACTTCAGCATTGATAGGTGTTATGGGGAGAATGAAAGAGGACCCTGGGATACAGAATAACTTTGTGGGGGAATCAGGTTGGGATCCCTGGGTCAGGTGGTCAGGGTGGGACTCTCAGAGAAGATGACTTTTGAATTTAAATAAGAATGAAAAGAAAAAGCCAACCATAGGCAGATTTGGGGACAGCCAGTGCAAAGGTCAAAGGTGAACAGGGTCATAGGGTAACCAGGGTTAAAATAAGGTGGTGCGGCCTAACTGGCCAGAACAATGCCTGACAAAGGTGCTGCTTTCCTCAATATCTTCAAATCCTTAAGGATCTACTGTGTGCTGATGTAAGATGCAAAAATCAGTAAATCATGCTACTATCTCTAAGAAACTCATGGTCTAATATAGGAGAAAAAAAATCCACCATCAAAATAAATGAATCAAGACGGGAAGATGAATATAACTGATAGCACCTGGGAGATGACGTAGACATGGATATGGATATGGATATGGATATGGATATGGATATGGATATGGATATGGGTATGGATAGATATGGATGCAGATACACATGTGGATAAAGGTGGGGATGTGTGTTGGGAAAGGCAGTCTCTTGCATGCCATCTTTCCACCCCTGTTTGGCCACCTAAGAATACGCGTTGGGCCTAGAAGACTTCCTTACCATGAAATAAAGAATCCTCAGCCTGTGCTGGACTTACCACCTTTTGTGGGAATATCTTTTTCTGTTTGTACTCTTTTGCTTTGCTTAAGGGCATGCATCACATGGCACTTAGAAACTTTACTACTCTATCTGTTCTTTGCAGGCGGGGCATGGGCCCTTCTGCTGCAGTATAAGAGGGGTCACCCAATGGCCCGTGTCAGCTGTTGGGATGGACCTGCTGACCGTGGGATAATGACACCCACTACTAAAGCAGATCTTGCTGTGTCTCTTCTCTATGTGAGTAAAGTCCCGTTCCATCCAGTGCTTGACTGTGTTGTGTTTTCCGTGGCAATTTCAATACCAACATGCAGTGGGCACAAGTTCTTAGACTTCTACTCTGGTTAATAGGAAACAGATGCCACTTGCTTGCCAGTTGGATGTGGATATTGGATGTGGATAGATGTAGATATCAATAAAAAGAACAAATGAATAAGTGATTGAATGAGTGAACACATATAAGGAGGGAGAGGGTCCTGGGTCAGGGTGGATGAGAAGGGGGCTGAAGGAGGCAGAGGGGGGCAGAGGTGGTGATGTAGAAGAGGTGTTTACCACTGGGAAAATTCCAGCTGGGCTGGAGCAGAGGATCCTTGTATGGAAATCATGTCTGGAAACTAGCAGAAGACAAGGAGGATTTTGGATTTGCTCTGTGGCCTATCATGCTATTTATACTTATATGATTAAGAGACATTTCTCTAACATACCAGACCTGACAAAGCTGCTACAACACACAACACGCTAGAGTTCATATGAGTATGTATTATTTCTCCAGTTTTCCCTGGTAAAGGTGCAGTGCAGAAAATGGTTTTCCACCCTTTCTCCATGGCCACTTTGAGATCAGAGATTGTGTCTTAAATTCAACAAGAACAGAACTGGGATAGTAGAATCTTGTTTTGTTTTGTTTTGGTAAAAAACATAAAAAGGCTCATTTTAGGCTTTAATAAGGGAAGGGGCCTGGAGGCATCACTGGTGATGTTAAAAAAAAAAAAGCCATAATTTTATGTATTTATAAGATTTTAAAATGTTAAAATACGAAATGTGAATCAGGATGTTCAGAAAAAATTATAAGAACCCTCATGATGTTTATCAATGAATGATCCATTTGATTCTGTGCAGCCTCATGACCAAAGGCAGTCACAGGGTTAGTCAGATCACTGATCTCCTCTACACATATGATCTTCTGGTGGGACTCTGTTTGGCAAAGGAAGCTTTGGGGAAAGCTCATACAAACCACTGAGTATAGTCGAATGATTTAGACCTGAACACTTTTTAAAGTAGGAGTTGTCTGTCCACTAGTAAATATTTTAGTAAAGTGCCATGGAACATGCAGTTTTTTTTTTTTTTTTTTTTTTTTTTTTTTTTGAGAAGGAGTCTCGCTCTGTCGCCCAGGCTGGAGTGCAGTGGCCAATCTCGGCTCACTGCACCCTCTGCCTCCTGGTTTCATGCCATTCTCCTGCCTCAGCCTCCTGAGTAGCTAGGACTACAGGAGCCCACCACCATGCCCAGCTAATTTTTTGTATTTTTAGTAGAGACAGGGTTTCACCGTGTTAGCCAGGGTGGTCTCGATCTCCTGACCTTGTGATCTGCCCGCCTCAACCTCCCAAAGTGCTGGGATGACAGGCGTGAGTCACCGTGCCTGACCAGTTTTTTTTTTTTTTTAAGGTGGACAAATAATTTTATTTTGTGCATGCAAATACATGTCAAGTACTGCAAACTTTTTGTATCAATTTTCTCTCAAACACTGAAAATCGTGGTGCTCTATTTTGTGAACAGCCAAAGCTAGTACCTCTTCACTTCAGCGCCACAGCAAAAACACACAGAATTCACTCTTTGCTATTCACTATCATCACAACCCTCATTCTTCCATCTCTGCCCTCCCCCCATATACAACCCTTATAAATTCGAGTCTTCCCCCATTTATTCCTATTCCTATAGCACAAAGGGAAACATTGTAATTTGGACATTCAAATTGAAATAAATGGAATAGAATTTATTCCCATATATATTCCCCATTTCATTATACAGAATTATTTTAAATTATAATTAAAACTATAGCTGTAAGCATACAGTTTTGAGCAATATAACTTGCCAATAAATCTTCCAGGTTAAATTAGTTGCCAATTATATTACTAAAGTTACCAGGAAAAAAATCTTGAGCTATTGTTAAGTGTTATGGGGTATGAGACAAATACATTTTTTGTAGTTACCAGCTCAAAATAAAGTTTCAGAAGTGTTGATATTAAGCCACCCTTGCTGCCAATAATTTGAAGGAAGATCACTTATTCATTGAAGTAATAAGTTTAGTCAGAGAGAATATTCTTTTTTTATAATCTCTGTGGGAATGTGGGGTGGGACACCTTTGTGACTTATTATGCAACCGTGATAGGTAGGAACCAGTGCTGGCATTTGTAGTCTCAGGGTCTACATGAAGGCAGCCTCAAAAAATGACGGTTGTAGGTGATGCCAAGAGAAGGTTGCAGCTCTTCAAAAAAACAAGAATAGGTCTGGGCATGATGGCTCATGCCTGTTATCCCAACACTTTGGGAGGTTGAGGAAGGAGGATTGCTTGAGCCCAAAGTTCAAGACCAGCCTGGGCAACATAGCAAGACTTTGTCTCTACAAAAAAAAAAAAAAATGCCTGGCATGGTGGGGTACGCCTGTGGTCCCAGCTACTCAGAAGACTGAGGTGTGAGGATCTCTCGAGCCTGGGAGGTCAAGGCTGCAGTGAGACATGATCGCATCACTACACTCCAGCCTGGGTAACAAGGAAAGACACCCTCCAAAGAAAACATAATCAGGAAGTGAGTTTATTTTGCTTTCCCCTGGTGTAGTCCAATTGATTTGTGTTTGAGGCATGTGAAAGCTAAATGCTTGGCCCTGTATAGGTCATGAGTCATCCCTATAGCCTATAGTTTAACAAAAGACAGCCCCGCCTCTTCCCTTCGCCTCCCCAAGCCCACCACTGAAATCATTGTAGAGGTAGTGGTCTTCTAGTACGTGACCCTTGGGCTACAATATCCACAGGTTCTAGGCCATATTTCCTTCACATCCGTGTAATGAGCCTCAAAACCCAAATGTCCTATTTTCCTTGAGGACATCTAGACCCAAAGCATCCCCATTTTGGAAGCCCAGGACTGTGGAATGGGAAAATATGCCTCCATTCCTCTCCTTCATATGTGTTTTTAGGTTAAAAAAGGCAGGTGCAAATCACAACTGAATCTGAAACCTCAAAAGAGGCCAAAGCAAATCAACTTAACAAAAATAACTTATCATCACCAAACCTGGAGAAAAACTTCAGCTGTGGCACCTCCAAGCAATGACCACGTCCCTGGCTGACATAAAAGCCCCTTCAGGACTTCATGTTGATTGAATCCCCATGATCTAGCCTCAAGTGAGGGCTGAGTGGGCTTTTCTTGAGCCAAGTGTCTGTGGTTGTGGATAAATATATTAATATCCTAGCAACTTGCAAAATCCACAGTACCTTAGACAGAATTTGTCTTGCATTCTCCTAACAGGAGAGCAGGTTTGAGATGGGGACCTGAGGATATTCTGAGCCAAGCAAAGAGGTTCTTGGTAAACACACAACTTCATTTCCTTCTGGTCATGCTTGGCTGCCCCTTGCAAATTGGAGTCAGTTTCTCGTGTGACCTTCTAGTGTTCTGAAATTTGAGGTTTGCTGTCTGTTTTCAAAATGTAGAAACCCATCTCAGTCATTCACCAAGCTTTCACTGAGCAACCAGATGCAGGGTTATGAAAGTGGGGGATGTTTAAGACACAGTTTCCACCTTCAAGAAGTACACTGTCTAGTCAGGAAGACTCACTGCAATATCCAGACTCAACTTGCTACATCCCACCCTGGTGTCCTCCCACTTGCCCTTTCTTCTACCTGGATGGAATGCCCTTGGCTTTCTTCCTCTTCTCTTGGAGGCTTCTCTCCACCCCCACCCACAGCTGAGTTGCCCACACCTCTGGGGTACTCTGTACTTTGGTCACACATACATTTCACATTTTCACCGAGCATGAGATTATCTGATATCCCATTTATCACTTCTTCCAGACACATTCCTTCAGCCCGAAATGGTTCCTGGCATGTGACAGGCACACGATCATTATTGGTGGAGTGAATGAGTGAATGAATTCACAAGAAACATATGGCACTCAGAAACCTCAGGACCTCAGCTTAAATTCTAGGTCCAATGCTCATGTGTTGAGTGAAACTGACTAAGTTATTTAAGCCTCCTATGACTCACTTTTTCTATTTGTAAAATGGGAATAAGGGTTGTTGTGATGATGAGCAAATTCTTGTTTAGTGGTTATCAAAATGATTGCCAACTGGTAAGTGCTTCGTGAAGAGTAGCCATTAAAACAGTTATCACTAACAGATATCTACTGAACCCGACTGTGTGCCAGATAATGTGCTAGACACTGAGTCTACAAAATGAATAAAGTAAGATGTCTGCTTTCAATGAACTCCCAGCCTGGTTGGGAAGATAGATGTTAACAGAAATTAAAAGGCTATCTTACTAATTAAGTAAGTGGGATATTGGGAACATGAGATGGGGCACCTAACCCAGGCTGGGCTAGATCAATGAATTCACAAGAGAAATGGCACTGGGGATCATGAGAGCCAAATGGAAAGTCAGAGTCAGAATCTTTAAGACCTTCCCCAAACCCAACTCTAAATATTCCAACATGTCTAAGTGTTTTCCTTCCCTCATAAATCCCTTCCTCTAGCCATATTGCTGATTATTCTTATTCTCTGAATTGCATAAGTGTATTATTTTACAATTTACAAAAAATTTCCATACACCATGTGTCACTGGATTCTCCCAACTTCCTTGTAAGTCATATAAAGCAGATAATTTAATATTTAATTCATGGGTGAAGAAGCTGAGGCTCTGAAAAGTCGCAATGCTTCTAAATGATACTAACCAAATGTAACTCCTGGGGCTGACACTAATTCTATGCCCTTTCAGCTCCCACAGCCTGGACACTCATAATAAGCCTGGCGCCCACCAGCTCTGCAACTTTGCCACACTGTGCCCCCTACCTGGAATGCCATCCCTCATCCCTTGTGTTTGTCTAAGTCTTTCTCTTCTTTGAAGTCTCTGTTCTAATCTTAACTGCTCCTGAGCCATCAAGTCTCTCCTGTGTCCAGACAGCCTATAGGGGTCTCTTGAACTCCTAGAAGGCCCACTCTCTAGTCTGAAATAGGACGCTGACATCCTATGGTGGCCTGTTTATGGTTCTTTTTCATGTGCCCATGTCTGCCTCCCCGACCTGATTGTGAGCCTTTGGAGGAAGAAACTGTGTCTTACTAATCTCTGTGGTTGGGATATAGTAGATGCTTCGTAAATTCCTGCAGATTAAATGAATGATATTGAGGTTGTTGGCCAATCTTCTGTTTAGGCTCTCAGAAACATACTTGTGAGAGAAGTAGACTAGTTTTACTAAGCAGTTAGGCCCTGAGTGCAGAGATAAAAGGCCCTGAGTGCATACTGTCTGCATCAGGAAGCACCAAGTCTAATTAAGAAACAGCAAGTACATAGATAATAAGTGTACATATTGGAAAGTTTCAAATGGAGTACAAGGTACAAGGTGCAATTGGAGAACAAAGGCCATGGGGGAGGAGGGAGTAGAAGGAGGGGATGAAAGCAACAAGGGGAAAGAAGGAAAGGTGAGGTCTGAAGAAAGTCTTATAACGTGAGTAGAAATTGACAAGGAGGACAAAGGGTGGCATGGTAGGATATAGAAAGGGGCTCCATGGTCTAGAAGAGGAACAATAACAACAAGAATAAAATAGCCCAGAGACATGAGAGGACATGAAATCAATATAAAAGTTCCATGGGGGATTATTTAAATGCCATCCTGAAGTCCAAATAGACTCTGTCACCTGGATGGACAGATGGATGGATGGATGGATGGATGGATGGGCATTATGAACATTCATGTAACAAGATTAAAGAGGGTATAAAGAGGACACATAGGTAAAAGATGAGCTCCTGATTCCGAATATTAGAATTGTTGGTATTAATAGCTATGCTTTTGTGTTAACAAAAACAATGTAAGTTCATTACTAAATAACCAGGAAATAAAGGTAAGTGATTTTTAAAGTTACTTTTAATCTCTCCAACCAGATATAACCACTGTTAACATATTTATGTTGGCCTTTCCACCCTTTCTTTAGTGTCTTTCTATCTTAATCATCTGTCTGTCCATCTAACTATACATTTGTATACATATCTATATATGATCTTTTTATTCATCCACCCATTCATTTATCCATCTATACCTTTCCAAAACAAAAATAGGCTCATAAGGTACTTTACATTTTGTAACCTAATTTTTCTAACCAATTTGTTATAAGAATCCAGTAATTTCTACCTATTTTTAAGTCAAATCTTAATAGCCACATAATATTCCATCCTATGAAAGTACTACAGTTGATTTAATCAATCTTTCCCTCTTTTGCAGTTATCACATGTGTTTTAGTGAACATTGGTGCTCTTCTTTTGGGCCAAAGTAACAGCAAAGAGGTTACCTTTCTCTAAAGTTTATGAGGCTCTGAGTTGACTGACCAAAACTTGAACTTGATATGGGGTCATATTAATCCTCTGACATAAATCAGTTGCCTCCTGAAGTGACGTCTCTATCTCCACTGTATCTTTCCCTGGAAATGTCAGACAGGGCAGAAGGTCCTCCCTGACAGAGCAGGTACATTAGTGCAACCATCAGCAATCACATATTATCTTCTGCTGATGGAGTCTGATAGCACTAGCTCTCCCACATCTTCACAGAGCTGGTGATTCAGAGCTGTCAACACAGCTGCAAGGAAATGCCAACAGTGGATTTACGGTGTGAGGCAGTAACTTTGTGACCCCCAGGTGGAAAAACAGATGCCTTTGAAATAAGACTAGTCAATGTGGCAAAATGGGAGAGGGAGGCACTTACCTTATAGTAAAAGAGAATACATCCTGCCACTTCCTTGAAACTTCAGATCTTCAATGGCTCCCTATTACTTACAGGAAAAGTCTTAAGCTTTTCAGTCCAGCAAAGAAATAATGAATGTAATGGAACAAGGACTGGCTGGAAAGCCAGAAGCTATAGATTCTAGCTGCTCTCTTGCTACCCACCAGCAGTGTGACCTGGGCAAGTCACCAGTTCTTGAGTTTATTTTCCTCCATCTGTAAAATGATCATACGTAGATAATGTCTGAGTGTTTTGATAAATGAGTCAGTAAAAAGTCATACATCATTCAAAGCCATTTACTGAGGGATTTCATGTGCTGAGGGTGGAGTTGAGTGGGATAGACCAGCGCCTGACTAGGAAACTTGCACTCTAGGAAGTAGGAGTCAGAACATAAAACAATCAGTAGACTATCGAATAGTGATAAAGTACCGTGTTGAATGCAAAGTGATGGGGATGGTAGAGAGCAATGTAGTGCCCGGGTGGGGTTGGGTGCTCAAGAGATGATGATCTAGCAGCTATGGTTGGAATGAGAAGCTAAACAAGCCACAGAGAATCTGGGGAGAAAGAATTCAGGCCGAGGGATAGCATGATAAGGCCCCACAGACAAAGGTGAGCTTGGTGTTCAACTAACTAAATGCATATTTACTAAGTGTTCTTCTCCTAGATTCCAGGGATTCAAGGACAAGAATACCAGAGTCTCTGCCCTTACTAAGCTTAGGGTGAAGTGAAGGAAGCAGATGATTAAATAAATAGACCTTTTGCAGTATAATGAACACTGTGACGACGAGCAGAAATTTGGAATGCTTCTGGGAAAATCTGACGGGAGCTTCTACCCTAGTCCAGGAAGCTCAGGGAAGCCTTCCCTGAAGAGGTGCCCTGGAAGCTGAGATCAGATCAAACAACATCAATTTTTTTTCAAAGCCAGCATGGGGCTTGAGTTCTAATCTACTGATGGTCTATACCTGCCCATGCACATTCTTTGGCCACAGCTGGGATTCTGCTGAACCCTAAGTGACTTTGCAGAAATTCTTTACTCATTTGGAGGAAACCCAGGGCATTGCAAGGAAAATAGATGAGGTTCATTAAAACATTAAAAAAAAAAAATGTGTTGTCATGTTTATTATCACTTACCAGAGTAGTTCTCAAACTTGAATACACATCACAGTCCCCTGGAAATCTTATTGAAACACAGATTGATGGACCTCATCCCCTGAGTTTCTGATTCAGGAAGTGTTAGTTCATTCCCATGCTGTTGTGAAGAAATACCCAACACAGGGTAATTCATAAAGAAAAGAGATTTGATTGACTCATAGTTCTGCATGGCTGGGAAGGCCTCAGGAAACTTACAATCATGGTGGAAGGCAACTCTTCACAGGGTGGCAGGAGAGAAGATGAGTGCAAGCAGGGGAAATGCCAGACACTCATAAAACCATTAGATCTTGTGAGATTCACTCACTATCACGAGAACAGCATGGAGGAAACAATCCCCGTGATTCAATTACTCTACCTGGTCCCGCTCTTGACACATTGGGATTATGGAGATTACAATTCAAGGTGAGATTTGGGTGGGGACACAGAGCCAAACCATATCAGGAGGTCTGGGTAGGGCCTGAGAATTTGGTCAAGCAAGTTCTCAGGTGGTGTTGATGCTGTGAGTTGGGAAACCACACTTTGAGAACCACTGACTTCGAGTGCTTGGCATTTGGAACATAGAGGTGGTTTTCTAATTCTCCTTAAAGCTGGTGGAGGGGAACAGAGAGAACAGAGCTAGGGACTGGAGCTCCCAGGCCAGTCCACCTGAGGCTCTCTCCAGCCTGGTTTCTCCTTTAGAGATTTTATAGCCAGCAGACCCAAAGTACAACATCTAGCCTTGCTTTGGCATTTGTGTTCTAATGTGTAAACAAACTTGAAATATTTCCTAATTTTCTGAGGAAAAAGTAGAGGGGTGTTTGCCAAGTACTGTGGTCTGAATGTTTGTGTCCCCCAAAATTCATATGTTGAATCCTGACCCCCATGGTAATGCTATTAGAACGTGGAGCCCTCACGACTGGGATTAGTGCCTTATAAAAGAGGGCCCAGAGAGCTAGCTAGCCCCTTCTACCATGTGAGGACACGGCTGGAAGGCTCTATGTATGAATAAGAAAATAGGCTTTCGCCAGACATCAAATCTGCTGGCACCTTGATCCTAGACTTCCCAGCATCCAGAACCATGAGAAATAAATTTAGTCTATGGTGTTTGTTACAGCAACCCGGATGGACTAAGACTCCAAGCCAAATAACAAGTTCCAAATGCACATTCTCAGCTTGTCCTCTTGGGTAGTTTTCTCTGTTATTTTTTTCTCAGTCAGGGAGCTGCCAAAGTCCATACTGATCCCCTACTGGGTCACACTCCTCAAATACCACTCTGATGGCCTCTGGACTCTGATGACATCAGGATAAACCCACACAGGTATCGTGTAGTGAACGCAGCCCCAGCCTTGCAATCGCATAATTCTCAGTCTGAATTCCAGGACAACCACTTAGCAAGGATCCTTTGTGGGAGCTACTTGAAGGCTCTTTGAGCCTTAGAATAGTGCAGGGAGGGGCAGCAATAGCTCCACAGGGTTGTTGGGATAATTAGAGAAGACTATGAATGTCATACCTTTGGGTATAGTAGGTGCTCAGTAGGTTAGGGATGCTTACAATAGTCTGTCATTTAAAGTGGTCCTGGACATAGAATTGCTAGCTCCAGGCCCATCACCTTCTCCCATATTGCCCCAGGCCTCAAGGGTCCACAATGGGTGATGGTGGGGTTATCCTGCCATGCCTACTAAGCTTTCTTCCAGGACACAATTGCAGGCCCTTGAAATCTTTTGCCTGGATTATTGCAACAACCTCCAAAGGGACTCATCTGTCTCCAGGACACCCCTCCATCCTCCTCTGCATCATCACCAGGGGAACCTTGGTAAAGCAAAGCCATGATCATGCTTATCACCTGGTGGAAACCCTTCAAAGACTCTCCACTCACCAGAGCAGGCACCACATCCTTAGAGTCTACAGAAGGCAGGAGGAAACAGAAATGAGTACCAGGTCCATAGGTAAGCAATGGGGAGCAGTGGGGATTGCAGTGAAATGGAGCTTGGCTGTTTAAAGACACCCAAACTCAGAATTCTGTAAAATCTTCTATGGGCCAAATAAAGTTTGTCTTGAAATTCCGTGCCTGGCCTTGACTACCAGTGTGTGAGAGCTGGCCTGGCAAATGAGGCACAAGCTCCTTAGCCAGGCTAACCAGATTCAGCCTCCTTCTTGCTGTGCTCTGACTCACTTAAAATTCATATAGCTACCAAACTGTCTGCAGTACCTCCACATCTGCCATGCTGGTCCTCAGCCATGTCCTTTGATCAAGTCTGGAAAGCCCTTCCCTTACTCTTCACTTGGTGAATGAAGAAGTCCTGCTCATCCCTCTAAAACTCGGTTCAGGCAACACCTCCTCCAGGAAACATTGTTTCGCACTCATTCCTAGTTTTTCCATATGGATATGTATCTTTTCCTGGTGTCCCAACAATATCTGTTGCCTTTCTTCATCATTACAATTATTAAGTGGTAATGGCAATATAATTATCTTTTTTTGCCTCTGTCTCCCCTGCTAAGGTGTAAGTACCTAATATCAGGGACCAAGTGTTAATGATCTTTGTGTCTAGCAATAATGAGGTGCTCAATCATTGTTAAATGAATGAATGGAGAGGCAGATGTCCCCTCCCCTCCCCTGCTCCTCCACTCTCCCATGAGGTAGGGAGCAATCTGAACAGTGACCGGCACAACAGCCACTTGGAAGAGGCATAAGACTGGTCACCTCTCTCTCCCTTTCCACCACAGGAATGTGTAGAAGACAGTACAAGCAACAAATAACTGAGGAGCAAGAATGCCCTCGACTTCCTCTCTCAGCTATTACAAACTCTCCCCTATTGACGGTTCAAATTTCCAAGAGAGAATCTGATCATCCAGTGAAATCACCCAGGCCCCAGTGGACAGTGGCCCACACAAGCTCTCCCCAGCTGCCTGCCAGACTTCCACTGGCTACTTGTAGGCAGAGGCCCTTCTTTGCTCCGATGAGGACAGGCTCATCTGCCAGAAAACATGGCACCTTCTGTGGATAGAAACTCTTAGTCGGTTTGGGCTGCTATAACAAAATATCATAAACTGGGTGGCTTATAAACAACAAATATTTATTTCTCTCAGTTTTGGAAGCTGGGAAACCTAAAATCAAGGTGCTAGCAGTTTCAGTGTCTGGTGAGAGCCCTTTCCTCATAGATGGCACTTTCTATATATCCTCACATGGCAGAAGAGGCAAAGACGGTCCCTTGGTCCTTTTTTTAAATATAAAGGTACTAATCCCATTTATGAAGACTCTGCCCTTGTGACCTAATCACTTCTAAAAGACCCCATCTGCTAGTACCATCACATTGGGGAATAGGAGTTCAACATATGAATTTTAACCAGAGGAGGACACAAACATTTAGATCATCATAATCTCTCGCAAAGTCTTTGACTGGCAAGGGTTATGCAGCCCGGGTGGTGTAGGACTTAGGACCAAGATTAGGTAAGCTGATTGAGGGTCCTGGGGTGCAAAGTTTAAGGAGGGGTCCTCTTAGGGTCGTGTAGGTACCTCATTTGCCTCACCCTAATTTCATCCTTAACGGTTGATTTCGTGCATGACTTGAAGGCAGTCACTGTCTCTCTGACCATTAGTTTCTTAACCTGTACAATGAAGGGGTCAGAAGACTATGAGGCCTGTTAGGTTCTCTGGCTTTGAAACTGCTGCATAGTTCCATAGCTCCTGAGACACAGCTCACCCTCTCCGTCCGTCCTACCCACTGGACTTTACCCCTTTGTCCTAAGGGGGCTGCTCATCTGTGTAGTTAGCTTCCCCAGCCATGCCTGGCTTCATTGTCAAGGGCTCAGTTCACAAGCCACTTAGCAAAGGCAGTCATGAAAGAACAACATAGCGTCTGTTCCAGGCCTTCGTGGAGGACGTGCTCACATTCCTCACCTCAAAGCAAAATTGATCGGCCTTGACCTGGGGCCGCACCAGAGAGAAGGAACTGTTGGGGGCTGGGGTGCCATTCGGTGCCCAGATGAGGTCAGTCACCACATGGTCTTCAGTAGCCTTGAGGAATGAGAGGTATTTGACTCCCCTATTAATCACTTGGAAGAGTTACGAATATCTTGGGTCAAAGTGACAGTTTGCATCTTGACAGGAAAGGGGCCTAAGTTCTGACTCCCACTTAGAAAAAGTTCATGTAGCTTTGTTCCTCCAAGGGAGAAACAGAGGACCATAGAGATGGGGAAGGGAAGAGACTGAGGAGTGAGAAGGCGAGAGGGTGTTGTTTATCCAGTTCAATCGCAGATCCCACACTTGAGCCCAAGCTCAAAGGGTTCTGTCAGTCATCCTGAATATGGAGACTTCTCCAAGAGGAGCTCTTTTCATTGTTGGGTGACAAAAATTATTAGAAATATTTTATTTTTTATGTATTATATCTATAAATAAAAATCTATATAAATACAGATGTGATATATAATATAAATATATTAGTCAGTGTGAATGAGGAACAGGTCAATTTCTCCTCCAAATAGTTGCCCTTAAAATCTTTGAAGACATTGTCATAGACCTCCTGAATTTCTTATTCCCCATATGAAAAAAAAATCCCTGTTTTTTTTCAGCCCATTCTCTCTCTCTCTGTCATCTTTTTTTTTTTTTTTTTTTTTTTTTTTTTTTTTTTTTTTGAGACAGAGTCAGCTGGGCACGGTGGCTCACGCCTGTAATTCCAGCACTTTGGGAGGCCAACGCAGTAAGATCACAAGGTCAGGAGTTTGAGACCAGCCTGGCCAACATGGTGAAACCCTGTCTCTACCACAAAAATACAAAAATTAGCCGGGTGTGGTGGTGTGCCCCTGTAATCCCAGCTACTCAGGAGGCTGAGGCAGGAGAATTGCTTGAATCTAAGAGGCAGAGGTTGCAGTGAGCTGAGATTGTGCCACTGCATTCCAGCCTGGGTGACAGAGTAAGACTATCTCAAAAAAAAAAAAAAAAAAAAAAAAAAAAAAGACTTGTAATATAAGGATGGGGCCAGGTATGGTGTCTCACGCCTATAATCTCAGCACTTTGGGAGGCCAAGGTGAGAAGCTCAGTTAAGGCCAGGAGTTCCAGACCAACTTGGCCAACCTAGTGAAACCCTGTCTCTACTAAAAATACAAAAAGTAGCTGGGTGTGGTGGTGCACACCTGTAATCCCAGCTACTCGGGAGGCTGAAGCATGAGAATTGCTTGAACCCGGAGGCAGAGGTTGCAGTGAGCTGAGATCACACCACTGCACTCCAGCCTGGGTGACAGAGGGAGACAAGTCTTCCAGGCAATCCAAACCCCACTGCTTCACCTGGTCCCCTTCTTCGGGAATCACAGTTTGTCAGTGACCTTCATACGGTATTGGTCCAGAATTGCACATGGCTATGCAAGCGTGGAGAGCAGAGCAATCATCTCAGCCTGCAGATACCACTGGGCAATGACAGAACCAGAACAGACTCCCATTCTGCTGATCCCCAGGCACCTGGGGATGATGGAGAAAACACCAATAAGCCAGCAGGAGAAGCGACTAGCCTTCCCAACATGCAAACATTGTGTGTGGAATTTACCATGTTTGTATCATCATTCAGGGATCACAGACCATGCATCTGAACACCACCAGTACATCCATAGATGCAGAAGCATTGACCAAATGGATGTACTGTCCCCTGACTTGAACCAACGAAAATTACATGGCCAATCTTTTAAAAAGCAAGTAGTGGGCCAGGCATGGCAGCTTATGCCTGTAATCCCGGCACTTTGGGATGACAAGGCAGGCAGAGCACGAGGTCAGGAGTTCAAGACCAGCCTGGCCAACATGGTGAAACTCCATCTGAACTAAAAATGCAAAAATTAGCCAGGTGTGGTGGTGGGTGCCTGTAATCCTAGCTACTCGGGAGGCTGAGGCAGGAGAACTGCTTGAACCTAAGAGACAGAGCTTGC
This sequence comes from Rhinopithecus roxellana, assembly GCF_007565055.1. Taxonomy (NCBI): domain Eukaryota; kingdom Metazoa; phylum Chordata; class Mammalia; order Primates; family Cercopithecidae; genus Rhinopithecus; species Rhinopithecus roxellana. The sequence continues at coordinate 49,845,238 of NC_044560.1, read as the reverse complement.
AGTGAGCCAATATTGCACCATTGCACTCCAGCCTGGGTGACAAGAGCAAGACTCCATCTCAAAAAAGAAAAAAGCAAGTAGTTAGTAGTGTAGGGGGAAAGTCCTGGATAAGACTCATGCCTCTTTGATTTACACCTGTGTTGCCTAAACTGTCTTCCTTTTCTTGATGACTAATACATATGTTAGCTGCTCAGCTTTTCTTTGTACTACACTTTTGGGAGATGCACACTCTTCCCTGACTCCCCTTAGCCTAAAGTTCTGGAATAATTATCCCTTCATTTCATTTGATACCAGACTTTACATACTTCTTTTAGTGATCCGATGATTCCCTCTTTAAGATATATATTAGTTCCATAAATGTTACACAATATTGCTAGTGAAATGGAAAAAGACTGTTCTTAACTTGTCCCAACAGTTTCAGCTCTCAAACTATTTATTTGACATCTCCTAAACTTTTATCCCAAACCTATATCTGAAGTTTATATCCAAAATTGTCAGCTACCCCTATCCAATGGAACCTCTCCCTTGGGGATCACACAGGTACCTGAAATTCATCATCTCCTGTCCCCCATCCATTCCTTGAATAATTTACCACAATCAATGGTCTTACAACCATTGCTGATCATAGCACTGGACAGATGAAGGAGAAAATTCACATTCCTTGAGCATCTACCATGAAGGTTAACAACCCTGCAGTGAAAATACCATCCTTAGGTTACAAATAAGAAAATAGGGGCACATCCTCTCATGCACCACATCTAATTCTCCAACAAATGCAGTGGGAACTCGTACAACTCAATGGCAAATGACAAATAACCTGATTCAAAAACAAACAAAAACCTAATAGAAATTTTCCAAAGAAGACCTACAGACGTACAACAGGTGTATTAAGGTGCTCAACATAACTAATTATAAGGGAAATACAAATCAGAGCCACAATGGGATATTACCTGGAATTTGTTAGGATGGCTATTATAAAAAAAGACAAGAGTTAACAAGTGTTATTGGCAAGATTGTGGAGAAAAGGGAACCCTCGTATATTATTGATGGGAATGCAAATTGATATAGCCACTATAGAAAACAGTATAGAGGTTCCTCAAAAAACTAAAAATGGAATTAGCATATGATGCAGCTATCCCATTCTAGGTATATATCTAAAGGAAATAAATCTCAAAGAGGTATCTGCACTTCCACATTCATTCCAGCATTATTCACAAGAGCCAAGATATAGAAACAACCTAAATGTCTGTCAATAGATAATGGATAAAAAATGCTATACAAATTTATACAATGCGATGTTACTAAACCATAAAAAGAAGGAAATCCTGCTACTTGTGACAACATGGATAAATGTTGAGGATAATATGCTAAGTGAAATGAATCAGACACATAAAGACAAATATATATTCTCACTTATATGTGGAATCTTAAAAATTGACCTCTTAGATGTAGAAAGAATGATTGCTCTCACTGAGCGGGGTGAGAGAACTCAGGAAACACTAGTCAAAACGTACAAACTTTTAGTTAGAAGATGAATATGTTCTGGGGATCTCATGTACACCATAGTGACTACAGTTGATGATACTGCATTGCATACTTGAAATTTGCTAAGAGGATAGACCCGAAGTATTCTCACCACACATACATACACAAACAGTAACTACATGAAGTGATGGATATGTTAATTAACTTGATTGCAATAATCATTTCATGATATATATTAGTACATACATCAAATCACCACTGTGTACACCTTAGATTTATACAATTTTTATTTGTCAAACATACCTCAATAGAACTGGGGGAAAATACACACAGAAAACCAAATGCAATGAACTCCACTTTCCAAGCGCATCTAGAATTTATGTGCATCTTCCACATTTCTAGCATAGCCACCTCGGTTCCAGCACCATCACCTCTTGCTGCAGTCACTGCAATCACTCCCCCACAGCTCTGTCTGCTCCCATCATTGTTCCTCTAAAAGCTCAACTTTGCAGAGCCCTAGAGAGAAGTTTTCAGGGGATTTAAATCAACTCTGAATTGGATTTCCATCTTATTTAAAGCAATGTGCTTTCCACCAGCCTCAAGGCCCTACATGATCTGCCTCTAGTTGTCTTGGAGATCATCTCCAATTGCTCCTTCTCCCGACTCTTGGCACTGCCTCAGACTCTCCAAGGCACTCTTGCCTAAGGGCACTGGCACTTGCTTCTCTTCTTCACTTGGAACACACGTCCCTCAGACAGTCACATAGTTTGCTCCCTCATTTCATTCCCCTGCTCAAATGGGATGGTATTAGAGAGGTCTCCCCTGATCACACTCTACATAAATTGTCTGTCCTCCCCCTCCTTCTATCCTCATCACCCCACTTAATTTTCTTTCATGACACATCAACAACTGACATACGTAGTACATTTTTGTTTGTTGTTCAGCTCCCCTCATCAGAATGCAAACCTCATAAACTTATAGTCCAGTGAAAAAATCTGTTTCATGTGACAGCTAGTAGGTGCTTAATAAATAGTCAATGAATGAATGAATAGAAGGCAACTGGAAAAGAAGGGAACATCCACAATAGTATGGGATTCAGAGGTCATTTCCAATAACAATTATTGGAGGGATGGAAATTCGACTTGGAAGGCAGCACTAATTTGTAGAACAAGGAGGGGAGTCATGAGGACTGACTTCAACTGCTTGAAGAGCTGACATATGGAGTAGGAGCAGACTCACTCTGCATTTTTCATAAAGTAAAACTCCTAAGTAGTTTTCCAGGCCAACAAAGTGGGTGTGGCAGGCATTCAAGACACAGAGAATCATATGAGCCCTGTGTCAAGGCTGCGATTTGGAAAGACGTGGCTTGTATGTTAAATACCAAATTAGTCATATGCAGCTGGAGGGGAGTGGTGGTCCATGAGGTCAGAAAGATAAACTGGATGGGCTTTTATTGCATTCATTTATTAATTCATGAAAGTATCATATGCTCTACATTTAATTAGCACATATTATCTCCCAGGCTCTGTGCTAGGTCCTGGAGATACAAAGCCTGTAATTTAGAAATACTGTCATTGAAAGATGAGAATGAACGTTTTTCAAGGCCTTAAAGGTTCCTGTATATAATAGGTACTAAAAAAAAAAAAAAATTGGATGTCTGAATGCAGGTGTCTGAGTCCATTTGAGCTACTGTAACAAAATACCTTGGACTAGGTAATTTGTAAACAATAGAAATTCATTACTCACAGTTCTAGCAAAGGGAAAGTCCCAGATCATGGACTTTATAAAGGCGTCAGCGATTCAATGTCTGGTGAGAGTTCTCTACTTCATAGATTCATAGAGAGCTTCACAGAGCTCTCTACTTCATAGATTGCACCCTCTGACTTGGGTCATCACATGGTGGTGGAAAACAACCCTCTTTTTATGAGGCCATTAATCCCATTTATGAGGGCAGAGTCATCATGACCCATCACCTCCCAAAGGCCCTGCATCTTAATACTATCACCTTAGGAGTTAGGTTGCAACCTATAAATTTTTGGGGTGGAGGGCACACCAACATTCGAACTATAACAGGAGGCTAGGTTTTTCTAGTTAATAATCATATGAATCCTATGAGGTAAATATAATTATGCCTGTTTCAGAGGTAAGAAAACTAAGATTTAGTGTCCCGACTTCATATAACTCATAAGGTTCTGGGCTGTGCTATGAATCTAGCTTTGTCTCACATCAAAGTTTTTGGGTTTTTCCCTGCCCCACTATGTTCTCTTGTCTCCTCAAAACAGCTCAAACTCTTAGAAATGACTTCCTAGACCAGAGAAGTAAGGAAAAAGAAGGGATGAACCCGCTCTACTCATACAGGAAGGTTTTGAGTGGAGGCCTTCAAGGATGAGTCTTTTTAATCTCCCTGGCCCAGTAGTTACCAGAATTGCCTTGCTATCAATCCCTGGGGAGCAATAGGCATTGTTAAGTGTGCCAACCTTGAGTTGCACATTCTGGAATTTGAATACCAGTTTTCCCCTTGATTAGCTATATGACCCTGGGCGTATCACTTAATCTTGTTAAACCTCAATCTTCTCAGTCTTAAAATGAGGACTAAAAATCATACCTCTGGGGTGCCCCTGTGGCTCACATTTGTAATTTGAACACTTTTGGAGGCCAAGTCAGGAGGATTGCTTGAGCCCAAGAATTCAAGGCTGCAGTGAGCCATTGTTGCACCACTACACTCTAGCCTGGGCAGCGCAGCAAGAGCCTATCTCAAAAAAAAATTACACATCTAATAGAAGATCCTCATGAAATTTAATTAGATAAATCATACAGAATATTTATGGCACAAAATAAAATGATCAATGACTCTTAGCCATGGGATGATGAAGATAATGGTGATGAGGATATTCTGGCTTCAGTTGACAAAGTCAAGGACATATCTGGCTGATAAAGTCAGTTTAGCAGCTTCCATTAAGAAGTTATTCAGAAAAAAAGCTGGGGCCCTGTCCTTTACAATACCACAGTGAGATGTACTGTATTTAAGGAAGGGCAAGGAGGAAGGAAAAGTTCATATCCACACCACAAAGTTAAACAACCCAAGAAGGGTTTGGTTTTGCTTTGTTCTCAGTCCTTTTTAACTGAGTTTTCCTTTGTAAAAAAATACTGTGGCCTTTGCCTGAGGCCTAATCAGGATGCCTATAAATGTGCATATTTATGGATGTTAATGTAATATACCTTATAAAGTTCCCTTTGCTTTGAGAGACTGGTCTGCATTTTGTGCATGTCTCAGCTATGTGCTGGGTGGCTGCTCCAATATTTCTGCTGAGGCAGGCAGAGTACACCCACCCAAATGCATTTCATCTAAATGTAGTTTGGTCTGGGATATCTTGGTAATCAGGGAAGACAAAGCAGATTAAAATCATGTGAGAGGCCAGTTTCCCAATGAGCTCAAACATGCTCTGCTGATAGAAACCACTCCACACAGGGCATGGGTGTGTGACTTTGTGGGGAAGAGGGGGAGGTGGAAGGGTTGGGGGTCAGGTTGTGACAAGGAGATGAAGGTTCACTCAAGCCAAGGGGCCTGTCTGGGATGCCAGCCATAAAGAAGGCAAGCTTCAACACAGATGTCTATGATGTGGAGTAACCCCATGCATATTTCAAAATGGATTTCCTGGGGGAAATTTTTTGGGAATTCACAATATGTTGTTAAAACCAGGCAATCCTTTGAGGTTTGTTATTCTTCTTCTAGGACTCTGTAATATGCATTGGCAGGAAAACCCAAGGGAATGACTACCATGACATCTGATGGTGAGATGGTGGCGTTGGTTGGGGGGAGTGAATGGGTTATGTCTATTGAAAATCTACCATGGGTTTTTCTTCTTCTTTCTCTGATTATCACAGAAGAGGTTACTAAGTTTCAGAAAGAAGCAGGAATTAGTGCTTGGAGATCCAAATGTCCTAGAAGGACCCTGGAGATCCTTTGTGAAGTTGAGAAGGAGGGATATTATTATTTAAGGTAGCTTCCGAGTTGTGCACCAGGCATTGGAAAGTAAGCCAAGGACACAGCCAGCCAGTGAGCAAGGCCTGCTCCAGATCATTCCGGGGAGTCCTGCTCCAGTTTAGAGGGCTGTTCCAGGTTCCCTCAGTGGTGATTTTGGAGGCCTCAAAGGACTTCCCAGTGGAGATGAGCAAAGAGAGGTCATCCCCATTCCTTTGAGACTGATTCAGCCAAGCCTTTCATGTCAACCTTCTGCACCAGTTGAGCAAAGCAGTAATCACATGCATTCAAGTCTTCTAAAGGGAAAGAAATCACCATCACTTGTCCTTATTCTGTTGCACTGGAAATAGATTTGTCAGATAAAATATAGGATATCCAGTTAAATTTGAATTTCAGATAAATGATAAAACTTTTTTGGAATAAATATGTTCCAGATGTTGCATGGGACATACTTACACACACACACACACACACACACACACACAAACTTGATCTGAAATTCAAATGTGACCAGATGTCCTTTATTTTTATTTGCCAAATCTGACAACTTCTTCCACAAGTCACTAGAAACATCTTATAATTGCGGCCCCCTGCAGGTGGTAGGAGATACCATGTCATAGCACAACCTGCAAAATGGGGTTAATGATAGAACATGCCACAGAGGGGTAGTGAGCCTCTTGTCACAGAGAGCTTACCTGGCTGTTTTCAGACCTTCCCTGCACTTTTAATTCCTCACTACTCAGCTCCTAGGGATAAGGAGCATGAACCCTGAGGCAGGTTGCTTGGATTTGAACCCTGGTTAGCTGATGGCCTTACATTAAGTAATATAACCTCACCGTGTTTTCTAGTTTACTCATCTGTAAAATGGGGGCAAGAGTAGCAATTGCCTTGTAAAGTTGTTCTGACACTTCAAAGTGCTTAGTTCAGTGTGTGGCCCATGGGGAAGGAAGAAAAGATACTAATTATTACTGTTATTATTCCCTGGTACCTATACACAAAAGGAGATGGGCTATTGAGATTCATGTAATCGTGTCAGAGTTGGGGCAGAATTTAAGGTCTCAGAAGCCATTGCTGAACCACCGCCACTCAGAGAAGGAAAATATTTTGGGAACATTTAAAAGGAACCCTCTTGTTTTAGAGATGAAAAGAAAACTCAAGCCAGAAAGGCCAAATGACTCGCTCCAAACTTCACAAGTGGTTGAGAGTAACATCTTGGGGTGGAACAGCTGATACAGATAAAATAACCCAAAGGAATGGTGGAGAGCCTTTTGCTAGGACTCAGTAACTTAAAATCACAGAATTACAGGATTTTAGAGCCACCAGAAGTGGGCAAGGCAGAATTTGCCCCAGGGCCAGCCTAAAATAAGACAGACATAGGAGTCAAATGTTCTTGGGGTTCTGGTCCCAGTTCTGCCCTGGTGTTTCTTACACATCTTTTGGCAAGTCCTTACCTTCCCTAGCCTTTAGTTTCCCATCTGTACAACGGAGATAATCATCTGAGCTCTGTCTACTTCCTCTGGCTATTGCAAAAGCTTTGGAAGGAATGACACCTCGGCTGCCTCCCAGGAACTAACCACCCCACTCTGCCCTCGTGGCCTCTCCCCAGCTTGTCAGAGTACTGCCTTCCTTCACGTCCTTGGATTCCAGCCCCCACAGGCATGGGATATCTGGACTCCAACTGACTGATGACCAGCAGATTCCAGTATGTGGGGTGAGGGTGGGGAAGGTTCATTCTTGCTTGACTGGCCTGCATTGCCCATCAGCCTAGATTCAAGCCATGCAAAGAAGGCCTCTGAGCTTAGCTCTCAACTGATGATTTTTGAATTGAGCAGAGTGACCTTGCTGAAAAGTAAGTCTGATCATAACACTCACCAACTTAACCCTTGCCTACAGGTGTTAACCTAGTCCCCCATCTGCATTACCACTTACTATCTCTCACTCAGATTCTTAGACCCCAGCTTTTCTGTGCCCACTACCCCTGCTCAAATCCATTCTTTGTGTGGTCACCAAGAAAGCCATCTAAAATGAAAATCCAATTAGGCTGCCTCCCCTCTTAAAACCCATTATTCACTGCAGGGAGTCTTTTTTTTTTTTTTTGAAACAGGGTCTCACGGTGTCACCCAGGCTGAATGCAATGGTGCAGTCATGACTTTCTGCAGCCTTGACATCCTGGGCTCATCAAGCAATCCTCCTGCCTCAGCACCCCAAATAGCTGAGACTATAGGCATGCACCAACACACCACACCACACTCTACAAAAAATGTCGGAGACATTTTACGGAGACAGGGTCTTGCTATACTGCCCAGGGTGGTCTCAAACTCCTGGCTTCAAGTAATCCTCCTGCCTCAGCCTCCCAAAATGCTGGGATCACAGGTGTGAGCCACCACACCTGGCTAACTGCAGGGATTCTTTATTTGAAGATCATGGATAGGTTTCAGGAAATATGTGAATGCCCTGAAATGTATACCCTAGTTCTGTTTGTGTGAGTATTGACTTTGATCAGATTCTCAGAGGGGTCTGTGACCAACCCCCTGTACTAAAAAATGTTTACAGGCCAGGCGCCGTGGCTCAATCCTGTAATCCCAGCACTTCGGGAGGCCGAGACGGGCAGATCACGAGGTCAGAAGATCGAGACCATCCTGGCTAGCACGGTGAAACCCCATCTCTACTAAAAACCACAAAAAATTAGCCAGGTGAGGTGGCGGGAGCCTGTAGTCCCAGCTACTTGGGAGGCTGAGGCAGGACAATGGCGTAAACCCGGAGGCAGAGCTTGCAGTGAGCTGAGATCTGGCCACTGCACTCCAGCCTGGGCGACAGAGCGAGACTCCGTCTCAAAAAAAAAAAAAAAAAAAAAATTCTAAAAAATGTTTACAAACCACTGCTCTGCAGGATAAAGTTAAGACCTCTCAGTCTAAAGGAAATACAAAGCCATTCATGACAGTTTTTACATACACCATCTTCATTTTGGAACTCTCAGCTCCAATTGCTCAAACACATCTTGCCATTTCTTATCTCCTTGCCTTTGCTCAAGCTGTGTCCCCTGTCTTGAAGATCCTCTTTTTCTCATTCTTTCCAGGGACCTCCCTCCCTTGGTTAAGTCCCAGTTAACCAGTATAACTCCATTCAAGAGTTTCTTCTTCTAGGAGCTTCCCGATATGGTTTGACTGTGGACCCCACCCAAATCTCATGTTGAATTATAATTCCCAGAGTTGGAGGTGGGCCTGGTGGGAGGTGGTTAGATCATGGGGTGGTTTCTAATGGTTTAACACCGTCTAGTGTTGTCTTGTGACAGAGTTCTCACAAGATCTGGTTGTTTGAAAGTGTGTAACACCTCCTACTTCGTGCACTTTCTCTTTCCTGCTCCACCCTGTAAAGACGTGCCTGCTTCTCCTTCACCTTCTGCCATAATTGAATGTTTCCTGAGGCCTCCCTAGCCATGCTTCCTGTATAACCTGCAGAACCATGAGCCAATTAAACCTATTTTCTTTATAAATTACCCAGTCTCGAGTATTTCTTTATAGCAAGGTGAGAATGAACTACTACACTTCCTCTGACCCTCTCCTCCACACGCACACTGAGGAGATGTTCCTCCCTGGGCTCCCAAAATGGACATTCATCTGGCTCTCTAGAATTGCACTGCTCATGTAGTACTCACAGAGATGAAAGTTCTTTGAGAATAAGACTGCACATTATCCCTTTCTTCCTCTCCTTTTCTCAAGCAGTGGTTCTTGGGGACTGCAGCATCTCACCTTCATAGAAACTCAACACTCAGGCCTCACCCCAGACCTACTGAATCAGAAACTCTGAGGTTGGGGCCAGTGAGCTGTGCTGAAAAAACATCCCTGACTCTTGTCTGGTCTGTTGTGATAGCTCCTAACTGGGCTTCCTGCTTCCTCCTCTGTCACCTTCCAATCTATTCTTCATTCTAGAGCCAGAATTATCTTTCTACAACATGGAAGGCAGGGCCTTCCTCAAGAGCCTTCAGTGGCTTCCATTTGCACCTATAATTAAATCCTGATTCCTCACCATGACCTACAGGACCCTGTGTGAGCTGGCCCTGCATCTCTCCTACTCTGACCCCCTACCACCAAGCACGATGGTCTGCTTTCAGCTTCTCAGGACAACCATCACTTCCTGCCTCAGGCCGTGTGCTGGGATGGGGAGACGGATGTGAGCGACTCATCTTCTCCATCCTTGAGGAGGTATAGTCAAGTAGGGGAGACAGATAGGGACACAAATAGACATGCAACTCACAGAAAGCAAATTAGCAGGGCTGTGCATATGGTACAGAAGCAGCAAAGATTCATTCTGTTTAGGGACTTTTGTTTTGCAGTGATTTCCAACTCTGTTTCCAAAGTTTGAAGGTGTAGTTTTTCTTATTTGAACATTCCAATACAAGGCATTCCATTACCCGGAGCCTCAGTCCCGCAGCTGTCATTCAGAAGCCATGCCCACCATGCAGGGGCGTTGGAGGGAGTACACAAGGGTATACATCAAATGTGCCAAGTGCAGGGCAGGGTCTCTGTAGGGATGAGGGACTCCTGTGTTTTGGGGGCAGATTGAAATTTTGATGTTGTGGGGACTTACCCTTCCTGAGCTTCAGTGGGAAACTAAGTATCCCCTGAAAAAACTGAGGTGTTAAGGAGGAGGCTTGAGGTTGGGCCTACGGCGAAAGGAAAGTTCCCCTCCACTTTAAGAAATCTCCCTCCTGTGGGTGTGGTAGTGAATGTGAAAGTAGAACCTGCCTCCTGGCCCCTGCACTTACCAGAAGGGGCAGTGGTACTTGCAAAGGAGTTACAGAAAGAGCGACAACTGAACAGGAACTGGGGCCACTGGTTCTGGGAAACTGGGGCTTTGGGGGCAGCGCCTGGCAGACCCCAGTGTTTACAAACTTCAGGAGCACCTGAACCCCAGACTGTGTTGGGCACAGAGCAAATTGTGGTGAGCTACTGGCACAAGTCCTCTGGAGCCAGAAAGTCAGACAGAAAGCCAGGATGACTCCTCTAGGTCCCAGGGCTCACAGTTCCCTGGACAAACAGCCTCACTGTGGCCTCTGGGAGAAGGTGGGAGGCAGGACAGGCTGGTAGGTTAGATATTCATTCATTCACTCCCAATTTCCTCATCTGTGAAATGGGGAAAGAAATTCCTTCCGTGTCTATTTGGATTGTATATAGTGGGGAAGGGTAGAGAAAGGGTTGCTATGGAGACCAAATGAGATAATACATTGAGTTATTCATTTAATATACACTAAGCACCTGCTACAATAAAAATAATAATTGACACTTACTGAGTACCTAGTGTATGCCAGGCACTATGCTAACTATTTTAATCCTCACAATCATCCTCTTAGGTAGCTTTCCTGATTTCCATTTACAGATGAGGAAACTGAGGCTCAGAGAGATGACTTGCCCAGTTCACACAGCTAGTCAGTGGTGGATCTGGGATTTGAGAGCCGCAGTGTTCAATGGGGCTCAAGTCTCAGCTCCTGCACTAGAGTCGGGGATCTGCAAGGTCAGGAATTACCATTTATCAATCTCTGAATCTGCAGTGCCTAAGCCATGGCCCAGCACATAGTAGCTGCTCACTACATGTGGGTAGGCCTCTTGCATATCTATAAGACAAGGTGAAATGAAGCAGTCTGGTGGGAAGGTCAGGGAAGCAAACCTGCAGCAGGTGATGTAATGGGATCTATAGCAGATGTCACTTCAGAGAGCTCCCTGAGGTTTGTGCCAGGTCACACTATGTACCAGTCAGGGTCCCAACAGTCTGATGGCTCCCAGGAAATAGCAAATTTCAAAGAGGGCTTATATGCAAAGGTGTGGATATAGAAGAATCACAAGAGAGAGAGTAGGCACTTAATAGCTGCTGAACTGTCCTGCAGAGTTGCTTTCCTTAGGAGGAGCAGCGAGGAACATGGCCAGTTCAGTGATGTTGCGAACAATGTATCAAAGGAATATCATACTCCCTCCCTCCCTTTTTCCCCCTCCCTCTGGTCTCCTGTGGCTCTCTGTTGGCCAAACCCAACCAGAAGCAGAAGGTTCAAAAACCCACCAATTCAGTTCCCATAGATCAACCTCTTGAACACAGAGCAGATGAGGAAAGGTAATGTATGGATCTAGAGGTGCAAATGAAAGCTATTCTGCATGGACCGTGATATAGTGTGGATGTGTGTCCCTACCCAAATTTCACCTTGAAGTGTATCCCCTGTGTTGGAGGTGGGGCCTGGTGGGAGGTGACTGGATCATGGGGGTGGATTTCTCATAAATGATTTAGTACCATACCCTTAGTTCTGTCCTCATGATGGTGAGTTTTCACATCTCGTGAAAGATGTCATTTAAAAGTATGAGTCATGCTCCCCCCTCTCTCTCTTGCTCCTGCTCTGGCCATGTGATGTGCCTGCTCCCCCTTTGCCTTCCATCGTGATTGTAAATTTCCTGACGCCTCCCCAGAAGCCAAGCAGATGCCAGCATCATGCTCTCTTTACAACCTATAGAACAGTGAACCAGTTAAACCTCTTTTCTGTATAAATTACCCATCCACAGGTATTTCTTTACAGTAATGCGAAAATGGCCTAATACGAACTGGAAGGATACACAGATTTTTTCTGGAAAGCAGAGTTGAGGAAGGACATCCCATGGAGGGAAAGAATGTGCAATCCTTTTGTGTGGAATGCTTAGAATATTCTAAGTACTTTGGCATAGCAAAGGCATATGGAATGAGAGAGAGCATGGTAGGAAATAAACATGTGTTCAGAGAGTGACAGGGGCTGGCTCATGGAGACCTAAGGCAGGGAGCACTATTCTGCAGCCACAGGGGACTATGAAGGGCAGTTAAGCGTGGACTTCCTATGACTGCAGAGCGGGGAACGAATTGAGGAAAGGGAAGGGGTCTAGAGGCAGGGGTCTCCTTGGGAGGCTACTGCAACCATCCTACAGAGATGAGGGTGAGGGTCTGAAGAAGCAGAGGCCTACCCTCTCTTGAGCAAGATGAAGACAAACCAGACCCATGGGCTCCATGGAGGCTGGGTCTACTTTACCATAGTGCCATTGTCTTCCTTCAAGGGCAAGTGAGGAACAGGTGTGGCTGCTGGTCAGCCCGTACGCTGGGCTAGTGCTCAAGACCAGAGTGAGGTCTTAGTGTCCTGGGGAGAGTTCTAGATTAGGTTTCTTTTGGGGTGGAGGGAGGTTGTGAAGGGGACTTTGGGAGAGATTGCAAATCTGTAAATGAGCAAGGCTGCCTTGACCACTGAGAGAGGAAGAGAAGGATAAAGGAAATCAGAAGATTAGAAGGAGCTGCCTTTGTTCTTAGAATATGTGGGAGGCCATGCTCAAGAGAAGAATGGATCCCGAAAAGGGAAAGTGTGTGCATCTGACACTAGGAAACAAATTGGAGGAAAATCGGTAGATTGCTTTGATTTTTTTTTTTCTTTTGCTAGTGTTAAATATCATGGAGAACTGGGAGAGAAGGAGGGGAGTAGGAGAGACTGGGAGAATCAGAAGCAAACATCTCTGAGGAAATAACCCGAAACACAGAGAGGCTGGGAGAATAAGCAAAGATTAAGGTGTCTGTGTTCAGAGCACATCACAGAAAGGCTGATGTTTTAGAGGTGGAGCATTTTTTAGTTTCCAGGATTATTTTGGAGGTTATGATTTTTTCCAGCATTGAAGTATAATTGTGTCTGAATTCCTTGCAATAAGTTAGGTGACAAGTAATAACATGGGAGGTGGTGGAATAGAAAAAGTAATACTTTACTTTAGTACAACAACAGAACAACACCTTACATTGGGGCAGATTAGAACTGTAGTGAGGCTTGCAGATCTTACTTCTCCTTCTAAGTGGGGAAACTGAGGTCTAGTGAAGGGGAAATTACTTGCCCCAAATTATATATATACACTCCTACCTTCACTTGATCCTCATAAAGTATTTGGTTGGTGCAAAGGTAATTGCGATGTTTGCCATCACTTTCAATGGCAAAAAACACAATTACTTTTGTACTAACCTAATACTTTAGGCCAATATGGAGAGGAGACAGTATAGCGGAGAGGTTGGCAAACTTTCTCTAAAGAGACAGATAGCAAATATTTTGGGCTTTGGTGATGGGGGGAGGTCACACATGATCAGTGTTATATATTCTTTTTTTTAAAAAAAAATCCTTTAAAAATGTAAGAGACATTTTCAGCTTACCAGCCATACAAAAACCAGGCCATGCAAAAACAGGCTGTCCAAAGAAAAACATTTTGACCTGGGTTTGAATTTTGGTTCTGCTGTGGACAGGTTATGTAACTTTTGGCAAGTTAATTAAACTTCTTCTCCTTCTCTGTTAAATGACCACACCTACCTCGCCAGGCTCCTAGGGAGACAGAAAGATATATGTCTAGGCTTAAATCCTAGCTCTGCCATTTGTTTTCTGTGTGACTCTTGCTAATTAAACGCTCTCTGTCTCAGTTCCTTCACCTGTAAAATAAAGATAGTAGTAGTACCAACTTTATATGACTGCTATGTGGATGAAATGACTAATGTGTAAAACTCACAGAATAGTTTCTGCCATGTATAGGTTTGTTTGTTTGTTTGTTTGTTTTGAGACAGAGTCTCTCACTGTTGCCCAGGCTGGAGTGCAATGGCAAGATCTTGGCTCACTGCAACCTCCGCCTCCCGGGTTCAAGCGATTCTCCTGCCTCAGCTGGGATTATATGCACTCACCACCACACCCGGCTAATTTTTTGTAGAGATGGGGTTTCCCTATGTTAGCCAGGCTGGTCTCGAACTCCTGACCTCGTGATCCGCCCGCCTCGGCCTCCCAAAGTGCTGGGATTACAGGCGTGAGCCACTGCACTCAGCCGCCATGTATAAGTTTTACATAGTAATAAGTATTTCTTTTGTACCAGGTACGTTATATGTTTGTATAACATTATTACTATAACATAATAATTATATTATATTAAACACATATTTATATTGATATATTAATATATTAATATATGACATTATTATATGACATACATAATAAATATATACATATATTTATATATGGTATATGTGGTAAATACATACTTCTATATTTATTAGGAGGAGCAGTGAGGAACATGGCCAGTTCATCAAATTACCAATATTTGATCAATTTTGACCTATAAAAATGGGAACTTCAATACATTATAATATATTATATGATGTATTGATTACATTATATAATTAATATATAATATATTGATTATAATATATAATAGTATATATTAATATAAATATATGTGATATTAATATTAATATTAATGTATGTGTATATTAATATTATATAAACACATAAAGTACCTGGTGCAAGACAGATACTTGGCAAATAGTAGCTAACCATGGCAGCCACTCCCAAATGAGAAATCAGACTTTAGAAAATTAAAGAAGGTTGGGCCATACTGAAATGGCCTGGTCATGCCAGGGTTCACCTACAGTTCACTCTTAGGTCTGTCCTGTAGGATGCAATGAATAAGAGCGGCTGCATGAAAGTAAGGTCTGTTTCTCTGCCCATGTGCAGGGCTCCCACCTCCATCAGATAAGCCCTTGTGTAACCTAAGTCGATTTTGATCTCAGTAGAGATCTATGTACACATGCACACATTTGGCAGCCATGGGCTACAGCCCTGGTGCTCTTGCTTGCGATTCGAGCTGTGTTATCAATACTTATGTGTGTAAACTTGAGAGATCAAAGCTATCTAGGTCGGGAAGGCTAATATTTAAATTCCAGACTTGCAGGCACAGCACTGAAATTCCATGGCTCAAGATCAAGTTCATGTATAAAATCAAGTTAAGCATCTGTTTGACACAGTTGTAGGGCTCTGGAGTGTGGGTGAGGTTTGAATTCAGGAGAAATTTAGGGGCCTGCCCAGAATGGAATTCTGTGAAATTCTAGCTGTGGATAGTTTTTAGGTTCAGTGATTTGTGTGATCCTAATTAGAGCAAATACGTCTTCATGGTCCAGCTTCGGTATCACAGAGATGTTTACACTTTAGAAATAATACAACTCTGTAGCTCTTAAGCAGTAAGACCAGGAGATGCCACCACTTACCTTGCAAGGCAATAGAAAAATTAGAGATACTGGACATAACTTTCTGAAACCTAATAGGCTCTCAACAAATGAGAGCTTTGTCTTTATGATTGTCCCTGCCATTCCCATTGTTCCGTCTCCCTCACCATCCTGGAACTTGTAGTCCTTGCAGACCAAAGACTACATCCTTTCGTGATAGTAAAGTATCTTTTGTCTTCTGCCTACCTCAATCAACCTTTGATGAGTACCTTTCACAGGCTGAGTAGAATGTAAGGCTCATTGTAAGGGTAAAGGTGATTAAGATAGGCCCTCAAGGAGATGTGCCTGGCCATAGGTCACACATACTCTACTACTTATAATGCCATGCAAATGACTTGGAAGCAGAGTAAACCCAGGTCTGTAGATTCACAGGAAAAGGAAAGATTCATTCTTCCTAGTAGTACTGGATTAGCTTTCAAACGGGAGCTGAACCTCTGACTCCTTCTGTAACGTAGTGTGACAAATGGCTAAGAAACCTAGGTTCAATTCCTGGCTCTGTGACTGTTTGAACCGTGTCATCTGGAGCAAATAATTTAACCTCACTGAAACTTTAGTTTCTTTGTCTGTAGAATGGGGATGTAATTATTAGTACCTACCTCATGGAAGTGTTGGAAGAAAAAAAATGAGGTAACCCATGTAGCACTGTTCCTCATAAAGCTAGCACATGCTAACCCTATTTGGCTACCATCATTATAAAAGGGCATCAACTTAACCTTTCATCTTAAAAACACGGTTTTCTTTTCTTATTCTGCTGACTTAAAATCAAATTAGTCATATTTTGCATCCATGTAACACTTTTAACACTTTTACATTAAGTGGAAATATATAAAATTGCCAGTATTTGATCAATTTTGACCTACAAAAATGGGAACTTCATAATAGCTCTCCAAAGCGCCCTCTTCTGCAATGGCTCATTTGATCTCCACGACAACTCTGTGAGTGTGTTGACTCCTCTGGGATTTCTTCCTATGACCTTTTTCTAAAAGATTCTCCTCCCCTACTTCACACAGATGCAAAGACCTTATCACATTCAATAGTTACTGCTGTTTGGTCCAAGGGTAAGCATATGGCCTAGTTGGACAAAAGAGTCCCTTCCTTGAGATTTTATTTGGTTTTCTCATTAATTCATTTTATTTTTTGAGCAGAACCCTAGAGAGTTTTGTTAGTTTTTTTTTTTTTTTCTAGGAACTAAAGTTGTTGAATATTAAATACTGAAGAAGTTGGTTGCTATGTTTTCTACCACTCATTTATGCAATTAATATTTACTGAGCACCTTCTATGCTCCAGGCACTTCATTGGATGCAAGGGATATGGAAATGCATAGGATTTTTGCCTTCAACAAATTTAATTGTACTGAGAGACTGAAAACAAATAAATAAGTTAATACAGAGTGTAATAAATGCTGTGCTTGGACTATGTGGAAAGAACCAGGCTGTATTGAGAGAGAAGAATATCAATACACTCATGAAGACAGAGATGAAGTTGGAAGGAAGACTAGTGAGATTTGAGCCTCTGACTCCAGCAGCACCTGAGGTCCAGCTCTGTTGCTGCCCCTCCAGCACCTGGATCATTTGGTTCTTCCATGGATTTCAAGAGCTTCCGAGACATTTCCCTCATTATTATAGTTGAATTGAGTTAGGTTTCTGCCATTAGCAATCATAGCAGTCCATTCTGATACAGCAATCTAGATGGAAGCGCTTCTTCTTCTCCCTGTATAAATGGTGCAAGTAAGGACTTCTTTGGGGAAGTGGGTCTGAAACTTGAGCTGCATCAAATACTGTTTGGATATGATGCTTGAATATAAATAATAAATAAAATGTAATCTGGGATGTTGCATGGGATTAAAAAATAGTTCAACTATAGCTGGGGTCATTGCTGTCATCAGTGTCTTTGACCATTTTTTATGGTCAACAATATTGAAAGACTGATAGGATCAGAGCATATCTGGACTTGCAAAGGACTTTAGGGATCATTAAATCAGACCTCATTTTAGAGATATTGAGAGGGAGGCCCAGAGACCACACATGACATATTCAAAGTCACATAGCTTGAGAGCAGCCATGTAAGATTTGAACCCAGGATGCCTGACTCTCAGTTTATTCTCAGGTTGCTATTGACTCATCTATTTATTCATTCAACATTTTGAGAGCCTATTATATGTCTAGGTGCTAGAGCCACAGTGGTTCCTGCTCTGATAGAGTTCATTCTGACTGGGGGAAGAGAGACAACAAATAGAAAATCTGGTGGTGCATGTTGGGAAGAACCTGAAACAAGATGATGTGGGAGAGTATGACTGTGTGTACAAAGGGGAGGAAGATCATGTTATTCTAAATGGAGTGGTCAGGGAAGGCTTCTCTGAAGAGGTGTCATTTAATTCAAGATCTGAATGTTCAGATGAGTCAGCCACGTGAAGACTGGAGGGAAGCATATTCCAAAGGGAGGACAAAGATAATGAAAAAGCTCTGGCAATGGAATGATTTGCCCAGTTCAAGGAACAGGAAGAGTGCTGGGGTGGCTGAAGCACAGTGAGAAGTGGAGAACGGGACGGTACCAACTAAAGTTGGAGAAGTTAGCAGGGGCCAGAGTGTTGCTTCCAGGGCCAAGGTAAAGGCCTGACTTTTTATCCCATGTGCAGCAGGAAGCCATTTGGGCATCTTTGAGCAAAGGAGCAACATGATCAAATTTGCTTTAAAACATGATTCCAATCACTTGCTGGACAATGGAGAACAAAAATAAAGAGTTAGTGGTGCAGACAAGAATGCTGGGAACCTGGACCATGGAGGTAGAGAGAAGAAGATGAATTTGAGGGGTTCCATGGAGGTAGAATGGATAGAACTTGCTGATGGCTTGGGTCTAGAGGAAGACAGAATCATGATCAACAGCTAAGTCCCAGGCTTTTTTGTCTTAAGAAATTAAATGGATGGTATTACCATGCACTGTGAGTAATTGGGAAAAATGAAAGGAGAAAATATAAATCAAGAGTCCTGCTTTACATATCACTCTGCACCCTTGCGGCGTATATTTAAGGTCAAAAACAAGCAAAAAAAAAAACCCTGAAAAAGAATCACTAGAAAACCTTAGAGGATAGAGATCATGGACTGCTCTCCGTTACAACACAACTAGCCATCTGGTTTTCTCATCTGTCACTAATTAATCAATGTGAAGCAGCCAGATAAATAATAATTACCACGATAACAAACCACAGAAAGGTATCCAGAAATTGCCAAGAGGTCCATCCTAGTGTTAGAAGCGACCGGGTCAAACTCCATCAGAAGATGTCTAGTCAGACTGGGAGGGACATTCCAGGCAAAGGCACAGCTTGTATTCCAGAAGCTCAAAAATGGGCAGGAGCACAGTGACCTGGAACAGAGAGATAAAGGGATGCTCATGAGAGATTTACACTGTAAGATGATAGGTCAGCATTTTATGTTGTGAGAGGCAAGTATAGGGAAATATCATCATGTGAAAAGGCTGGGAGGAAAAACAGACTCATTCATTTGTTCATTTGTTCATACATTCATTCAATAAATCCTTATGGAGCCCAATCTTTGTGCACAACTGTTCTAGGTACAAGAACTAATAATGAACAGAACAAAGGGGTGTGTGATCCCGTCCTTGCTCTGTTCACTGAGCTCTGCCCAGCGGCTGGTTGCTTTCACACGAGGAAAACCTTTTTTTTTTCTGCTCTCTTGGCACAAATTGCTGGAGCTGAATGTACCAGGGTGGGTGAAGGGGAGGATGAGGTCAGAGAGGTAACAGGGCCAGGCAAGCCATTGTCAGAATTTTGGATTTTACTGTGTATGGAATGTGTTTGCCAGAACAATGGGAGAGTTGCAGAGAGAGGTGCCCTGTGTTTGTTCCCAGCCCTCCTTCACTCACCTGCACCTGCCCCTGCCCTGCTTTGGACAACTTGTTCTATGCAGGTGGGTCAAAAAGCTGGAAACTTTCATTTGTCTCCCTGTGCCTCTAAGATGACATCTCTCAAACCTCTGATTCTCTTTTGGTCCTTTACAGAAACCCCACTTGAAATTTTCAGGTAGGATGGGGAGAAGCGCAAACCTATTTTTTCCTTCAAACCTAGTAATGTCCAAATAAACCCTCTCTAACTACAGGGTGGTTTTGCTGATGAGACAGTTGCAGTTTGGAGAGTGTGGTATCAAGGAAAGCAGTGTCTTGAGTCTGTCACTTTCTCTTTCTGTCCCATTGGGTAAGTCAGTTCTCCTCTCTGGTTGAGGAGGAGAGGGTTTGGGACTCAAACTTTATTCTTGTTAAATTTCCTTTCTCCTCTTATATTCCTTGAACACTTGTCAGTTTTTTCCATCTCAAAATTTCTCCTCTTCAGGCTTTGAAATGTGTGAACTATTGAAAAGACTGGGAGGTGCAGAGTGAAGAGATAATGGGGGCTGGGTAGGTGTAGAGGGATCTGGCACCAAAGAGCAGCCAGAGCCCTGGGGGGCCGTCTTGGTGACTGCTGGGGAAAGTACTAGCTCTCCTCGCAGAGGGACCTCTGACAGGCTCAATCCAAACCAGATGTGCAGCAGAGAGAGCACAGCCTATTACAAAGTGTTGTGAAATGACCCAGGGGAGGTAAATAAGCAAAAACAGGCCAGTTGCCTAGCAGCACATACAACAAAACAAGCAGCTGATCCATTGGCATTGGACAGGGCAGAATAGCTTTCTGCAGTAGGGAAAAAGAGACAGGGAGGGTTTCAGTCTGATGAGGACCCAGGGGACCTGCTCTCCAGCAACCTGTCCCCACTCCCTCGAGGCCACTCCTATGCTCCGGGGTGGCAGGGCTGCCACTGGACCTGCTCAGCCTGGTTCCACAGCCTCGGGGGCTTTGTATCTGGCTAACCCACAGGGTCATGGTCAGGACCTTCTCCCCAGTGGTGGATAATTGGGGTGAGGGCTGTCTGTACCCACTCCTGAGAATGTTGCTTGGCTGTATCCACTAGGAGGGGACAGGACTATAAAAATCTGCTAAAGTTCCCTGATAAGGTGCTTTACATGTGACTCTCCATCATTTATTCCTTCATACACCATGTATTTTTTGAGTACCTTCTATGTACCAGGCACTGTGACTGACTCCAGGAGTAGACATAAAGGAAGAAAATAGAAACACTGTTTGCTCTCAAGGGATCTACAACCTACGGGAGGAGACAGAGATTAATAAGGAATTGCACAATCAAATACATGATTATAAATCATGCTAAATGCTTTAAAGGAAAACAAAGGGGTTGAGGAGTTGAATCAAATAAAGTATTCCGGGCAGGCCTCTCTTAGGAAGGTAAGTTGAAACTTAAAGAATGAGTAGGGATTAGCCAGGTAAAAAGAAGGGAAAGAGAGTCCCCAGAAGCAGGCAGGCAAGAAGGCCTTGAGGTGGGGAAGAGGTGGCTGCTCGGGGTAAATTACAAAAAAAAGAGTGGGGCTGGAGAACAGTCAGTGAAGGGGGTGGTGAAGTAGAGAGGGAGGCAGGGGCCAAATCACATAATCCTTTCCATGAGAAGGATGTGAGATTTTGTCCTAAGTACAATGAGAAATCTTTAGGGTTTATTTACTGATGACAATGTTGAGGAAGCTGCGGGAGTCCTGAGTTGATCAGGTTCACTTTTTAAAATTAAAAAAAAAAAAATTGTGAGACAGGGTCTCTTTTGCGAGTCTGGAGTAGTCTGATCATAGCTCACTGCAGACTCGAACTCCTGGGCTCAAGCAATTCTCCTGCCTCAGCCTCCCGAGTAGCTGGGACTATAGGCATACGGCACCACACCCAGCAGATTAACATTTTTAAAAGATTACTCCTGGGTACAACATGGCAATTCTGAAAGGGAATGAGAGAGGGGACAAGAGGGAGGGGTTAGGAGGCTAGGATTATTAGCGAACTAAAAGTGTAGAGGTTCCTAAACTTGCCCAAGGTCACAGACAGATCAGGGATCCAAGCCTCAACCTGCGTGGTAACCACCAGGCTAGTGTCTCCAGGTTTCTGCCTCCCAAGACTAACTTTCTGGAGCCGTGGAAGCCACCTCAGCTCCTCTCCCAAGGAGGAAGTGTGTGTCTCCATCAGAGCTGGGGGGTAAGCAAGCACTGGCCTGGAAAGAACTCATTATGACAGTAGCTAGTGATGCCTTGCTGGCTGCCCCCCTCTGTCTGTCTCTCTCAAGTGCTCTCTCTCTCTCTCTCTCTCTCTGTCTCACTCTCTCATACACACACACTCACACACACAGACACACACACACACACACACATATACACACACAAATACCCTCCCTTCACTGTGACTCTACTCCCCCTACTCTCCCAGAACCTGAATTGAAAAAGTACTTTTTCTCCAGCTTCTCAGAATTTTTAGTAGTGTCAAATATTCTCAAGGAATTCCTGTAGAGAAGAGCTCTTTGCAAGCACAGAATACATCCCAGTTGCTTTTGTAACCTCAGCATGAACTAGTGGTGACAGGTGACAGATGGACATGAGTCTGGGAACTCAGTTTCGATTCAGGCTTTTCAATGACTAGGTGTGCTTAGGAACTTTTTTAAGTGGGGACTAAAATGCTACTTGATTTTCAGGATTATGAGGATTAAATGAGACAATGTAGTATAGGAAAAGGCTTTGAAAATAGCAAAGCTGTGTATAAATATTCATTGTGATATTGAAACAGATTCTGCTCAATCAAAAGTTACACCTGAAAGGATTGGTGTTTTCGTGGCTCCCCACCTGTGACACACCTGTGCACATAGTCAGGGGTGTAGTCCTTCCTTCCAGTATACATCTAATCCAGTTACCTGTCTATACATATCCTGCATATGTGAAGCAGATACAGGGCTGGCCCTCCTTTTTTACCATGCACACCGTCAGATTCATCCTCTGCTTGCTTCTGTTCATATCTTGGCAAAGGGAAATGAGAAAATTCTGGTCATTCCATAGCATCAAAGCCTTCTTTCCATAATATTACAAAACTCTGCTAAATTGTGATATGGTAAGATATAATAATAAAGTGTTGTATGTGGATTAGCTCGATGATTCCAAGATACTGGTCTTTTTTGCTCCACCTTTGTTATTTCCGCCATATATGGGGTTATCATGTTATATCGCCCCCAATGTGCTTTAACGTCATTCAGTGTAGATTCAGTGAGCTCTGCAAGTCTGTGTCAGTGTATTAGTCCATTCTGACATTGCCATAAAGACATACCTGAGACTAGGCAATTTATTTTTTAAAAAAGAGGTTTATTTGGCTCATGGTTCTGCAGGCTGTATAGGAAGCATGGCTGGGAAGGCCTCAGGAAACTTACAATCATGGTGGAAGGCAGAAGAGAAGCAGGCATGTCCTACATGGCCAGAGAAGGAAAGAGAGTGATGGGGGAGGTGTGATATACTTTTAAGCAACCAGATCTCATGAGACTTACTCACTATCACAAGAACAGCAAGGGAGAAATTCGACCCCATGATTCAATCACCTCCCAAACCCCTTCTCCAAAACCAGGGATTACAATTCAACATGAGATTTGGGCAGAGACACAGACCCAAACGATAGCAGTTCATTTTATTCTACACCACGGATGTCTAGTGACTCTAAGCAGGAAAACACACTGCTTGAATATTAAGCCAGCATTTAGTCAAAAGGCCACTCCAGAGCCATTTCAGTTACTTTCATCTCCATTCAACACCAGAAGTTTTGTTAGTTATCATAATAGAGATTATAAAAGGGGCTTTGTTAATGAAATTAATGATTTTAAAGATATGTGGGTTAGCTAAAAGATTGTAGAGTCTATCCTCCCCTTTTCTATATTCACTAATAAAGAATCCAGGGAGTTTTTTTTTTTTTTTTTTTTCTTGAGACAGAGTCTTACTCTGTCACCCAGGCTAGAGTGCAGTGGCATGATCTCAGCTCACTGCAACCCCCACCTCCCAGGTTGAAGCAATTCTTCTGCCTCAGCCTCCTGAGTAGCTGGGACTACAGGTGCATGCCACCATGCCTGGCTAATTTTTGTGTTTTTAGTAGAGACAGGGTTTCACCTCCAGGGAACTTTTTACCCTTCACTCTTTGGAATGATGACAAAAGCTTAATCTTTAAACAGTTGAGTCCAGCCACTGATTTAGAGCATTCTAATTGCTGCTATGGTGGTCATGACAATGGGCTCCTCAGATCTCCAACTACCTGGAGCATAAGTGCCCTCATTGCTGGGCATTGGAATCCATCTCTGCACCTGCCGCTGGACCATGCTCCCACTGCTGCTCTTAGCCAAAAACTGAGCACTCCAGGAGTACTAAAGTAGGTCAGGTCCTGGGGAGATCAGGGGCTCCTCTGATGAGCAACATTAGCTCAGGCCTCCCCAACAATGTTGCCACACTTCTCTTTGAGGTGCACTGCAATCTAGACACTTAATGCCCAATTGTCCTTCATTAATCCCCCCTCTCTTCTGCACTTGGGGTCAAACTTGCATCACTTGCATGCTCTCCCACACTCCGAACTTCCTTTCCCTTGTCTCTTGTAGGCACTTTCCCTAATAAATTTATCACACATTGAAGGCTATCTAGTGTCTGTTTCTCAGAGAACCCAGATAAGTGGTCCCTGGAGTGATCTGAGGAAACAATAAGATGATGCAATGGTCTGAGTATTTGTGTCCCCCAAAATTCATATGTTAAAACTTAATTATCAAGGTGATGGTATTAGAAGGTGGGGCCTGTGGGAAGATGATTAGGTCATGTGTGTTCCACCCTTACAAGTGCCCTTATAAAAGAAACCCCTGAGAGCCAGTTAGACTCATTTCTACCATATAAGGACACAGCTGCCAGGGTGTCAGGGTCCTGTCACATGGTAGTGAACGCCCAGTGGTGGCAGGGTCACCAGCAACATTGTAGTAGATTGTTCTTGACCAGCATTGGGCTCTGCCTGATATCCAAGCGTCATCCTTGTGCCTTCTCATTGATTCTTAAGCTAGACACAGGGTGTCCTAACACACATAGTGCCTTTGTATGGGTTTCTTAAAGGCACGTCCCTCCTGGTAGATCATTTGAAAGAAGCAAACCTTTCTTCAAGCTGAACACAGAACACAGCTTTCACTCACCCTCATCCAGGAACCTTTCTGCAGTACAAAACCTGTACAACTCTACTTGGTAGCACTAGCTATGCAAATACCACTTCAATATATTTTTTCTATTGAATTCAATAAGAATTTGTTCATTTGTGGCTGCATTTATTTGTTCACTAAACCTCACTTCCTTTTCCTCCTGGGCACACAGCTGACTACATTTCCCAGCCTGCCTTGAAGTTCTCTAACTCTGAATAACTGAATTCTGACCCATGGAATGTGAAAAGAAGTGATGTACTTCCAGAGCTAGCCCACAAAAACTTCCCACATCATCAGCTATTTGCTCTCCTTCCCCAGCTGCTCACTGAAGTCACTTAGGAAGGCAGGGGCACAAGATGGGAGGACCTAGAGCTCCTGGTTCTTAAACAAGTACATAGAACACAGCCCCTCCTGCCTCACAGTCCCTTCATGCCAAGAAATAAAGTTGTACATAATGTTGAAGCATTGATACTTTGTGTTTGCCTTTTAAAGATGTTAACTTACCATGACAAATACACTGTTCCCAAACAAGAATCCTGATTAGACCTGGTCTCCTTAGGTTACTTAATTTTGTCTGTGTCTTGTCATCTCAATGGACTTCTAAGTGCCTTAGAAATGAGAGCTAGGGTTTGAAATATACAGTTTTTCTTTATTTAATACCTAGCTCAGGGTATGCCTGTGGGTAAATTAGAGCCAGAAGATTATTTAGAAATATGTGTTATTTCTCTCTGCCCCAGTTCCCTCTCCAACAGCATATATTTCACTAGAAAGGAAGACAGAAAGAGAAACACACCAAGGTTTGGAGAAAGTAAAATCTTAGAAACTGAAAGAATATCAATGGAATATAATTATATACAATTGCTGATTCTTTTTTTTTTTATTTTTTGAGACGGAGTCTTGCTCTGCCGCCCAGGCTGGAGTGCAGTGGCCGGCTCTCAGCTCACTGCAAGCTCCGCCTCCCGGGTTCACGCCATTCTCCTGTCTCAGCCTCCCGAGTAGCTGGGACTACAGGCGCCCGCCTCGTCGCCCGGCTAGTTTTTTGTATTTTTTAGTAGAGACGGGGTTTCACCGTATTAGCCAGGATGGTCTCGATCTCCTGACCTCGTGATCCGCCCGTCTCGGCCTCCCAAAGTGCTGGGATTACAGGCTTGAGCCACCGCGCCCGGCAATTGCTGATTCTTTAATCAGTTTTCTATATTCACTGATTAGGAAAATACAGTTGGAACAATATTTTCTCTTCATCCTTCCATAGTTTCTCAATAAGAGAAACTTCACTGGGCTTCTATTGCTGCATAACAACTTACCCCAAAACTTAGTAGCTTAAAATAACAAACGTTTTTAATCTCAATTCTGTGAGTCAGGAATCTGGGTGTGGTTTGGCTGAGTGTCTTTGGCTTAAGGTCTCTCACAAGGTTGTAGGCAGTCAGCTGAGGCTGCAGTCTTATCTGAGGGCTATGCGGGGGCAGGGATGGTGATCTGCTTCTGAGCTCACTCTGTGTTTGCAAACTGTGGCCCCACACTATGTGGGTCTCTCTACAGGACCACCTAATAATTTGGCAGCTAGTTTTCCCCAAAGTTGGCAATACAAGAGAGAGTACCTAAGATGGAAGCTGCAGACTTTTAAAATAACCTAATCTTAGAAGTGGCATTGGCATAATCAATTCTGCCGTGAATGCTAGCATGTAAGTATCATCGGGGGCCATCACAGAAGCTACTTACCTTAGGAACATTCTAGAATTTTTCAAAGAACCTTTATAAAGGACTATTGGAATTTCCTGAGCTCTTTTCTATGCAAGTTCTCCTCCTATTTCTTCTCCAAACCTAGACTAATATGTCCATTTGTGCAGTGGTTCAGGATACAGAAAAAAAAAACATATCGCTTATTTTTAAGAGATAATTTGACATAAAGAATTGTTGACTAAGTGTTGAAGAACTATAATAACAAAAAGAGTAACAAGTGTTAGCAATTACAGGAAATAGTTACAACCCCTACTGCTGAGGAAACAAAAGGAGAGGTTAGAATGATTAAAAGGCAGAAACTTGAAAGATTAGCCCCAGAGCACTGGAATACAGGTCACAAATGCATAGAAATTCCTTCCTCTGGGCTAGGAAGAGGAGTTCTGTGGAGCTGGAAGCCAGACCTCTTTGGAGGAAACTCCAGCAGTTAGTGTTAGTGTTTCTGAGGGAATGCAACCAGGCTGCTCCTCCATGTATTGGAAAAACCGCAAACTGGGCTCAACTGGAAGGAAGTGCTGCTACCAGAGTGAAGAAGCCAGGCTGAGGTGACAGAAACGGAAGCAAACAGGAAGCAGCAAGTCTTTTCTTCCTCCTCCTGTCGTACAGTCTCTCTCTAGCATCCCTTGTTGGCAGGGCCTAAAAGGGAGCTGCTGACAAAGAAGGAATTTGATTTGTAAAGTCCCAGCCCAGTGTCCCAAAACCGAGTATGAGTGTGAAAGACTTTGTAACTGTGACTGAGAGATAATATTCTCATCACTTGTACATGGAGCCATCCCCAATTCAAGTGACAGTAGTATGGAATATTCTTTAATTTCCTTAAATGTCCCATAATAATAATGTGTTGACATCTGCACATCTCAATACAGTTCTTTCAAGCCATTATCTTTAATCTTGTGAGAATGACAAAAATCATTCTTTCCCCGTTGAAGACAACAGTGCCCAAAAAGGTCAATCACTTGCTGAAAGATGAACAATATACAAATGGTAGACTTGGGATTCAGTCTCTCTGATTTCAAGCCCAGGGTCTTTTTCACTATACCATACTGTCTCCTCAAAATGTGTCCATCAAGGGCTCTATCCTTATTAGTAAATCCTCAATAAACCAGAAACGAATTCATGCAAACATCTTTACTTATGATCATTTAAATTCTCCTTGAGTGATTGAAATTTCTAGGATTCTCATCCATTAAACAAGTATTCAATGAGCACATTCTAGGCTGTAAACTCCTAGGTGAAACCATTTTAAATAGGATAGGATATCTGCCCTTAGGGATCTCCCAGTCTAATGTGGAAGATTAAAAATAACATTATAATGTACAAAAAGTGTTATAGGGATGGTGTAAGATGACAGCAGCAGAGAAAAGAGACACTCTACTCCACTTGGGGAGGGGAGAGGGGGAAAATGGGAAAACAGTGAAGGCTGTCAGGAGATGATAGCACCAGGGGTGTGTTCCAGAAAGAAAGTACAGCCTACAAAAGGTCCGGGGCAAGAAACAGCAGAGTCATTTGGGAAAACTACTTTTGTAAACACATCAAGCCTTTCTCCTAAGGAGCAGAGGAGGAGGAAGACTGGAGAAGAAAATGTAACTGGGGAGGTGCCCAGCCAAGAAGGGACACCTAGAATAGTTTGAACGTAGTTCTGAGGGCACTTGTGGAAGCTTGTCTCAGAAGCCTCTTCTCAAAACAGCCACAAGAGCAGGGTCTGCATCTGGCCCTCTCACCTGCATGCTTGAGGTGGCAGAAGATAAAATCTCCCTCTCTCCTGTGTATCTTGGACTAAGGATTCTGCTCTGGATAGCTAGGACCCAGTTGATCCTGAGCCCCCATCGCTAAAGAAGTTCTCATTGTTCTTGGTTCCATTAGGTCACACTTTGATGTCACAGGACATTTTCTAGGGAAAACTTGCACCAAACTTTCCCCCTAATAAGTGGGCAATGGCCCCACAGAAAGACTAAAGAGGAAAAAGCCCCTATTTGGAAAGCCCCAGGTGACTGGATTTCTGAGGCTGTATTTTCATTCTCCCTTCCTTAGCTCTGTGAAGATCCTTTTCTGAAGTCACCATAACCTCTAAATCCCCATAGAAGAATACAGCACAAAGAGCTCTGGTCCTCCACTTAATATGCCCAAGCTTACCACCTTGTCATCTACCATACTGGGGTGTTGCAGTGACTTTGAGCTAGAGAAGAAACTTTAACTCCTTCCAGAAAACATACTGGAGGCACATTGGGCAGGGACAGCTGAAGGCTGTAAACTTTTGTGTGGGTCCTCATATTCTGAAGTACTTTGTACCATTAACAATAGTTCTTTTGGGGGGTTCAGTTACCAGGGCACTTCCACATTCTGTGTTTTTATATTTCTGTATTGTTTGATGGTTTAACCACCTATGATAGGTGTAATTTGACAAATATGTGTATAAGCATATATTTAAACCCTTTGGAGCTGTTATTGTTGTTACTAAAAGAGTATGTGATACACGGAGACCAAGAGCAGGAGGGAGCTTTTGAAATCTTATAAAGGTCCCACTACTCCAACTGTGTCTAGCAGCATTTAGCTTCACCTGGGATTCTGTTAGAAATGCAGAATCTCAGGCCAACCCTGGACCTACTGAATCAGAATCTGCATTTTAACAGATGCTCAGGTGACTTGTATGCATATTAGCAGTTGAAAAGCCCTCGTGTCATCTAGCCAAATTCTGGATTTTACTGTGAAGGCAACAAGAGAGGTAGAGGGAATCCCTTGGCAAAAGTTCACACAGCTTATCAGCACCAGAACTAGGACTCCAGTTCCCATCTTTAGACTCCCAAAAGTCATGCCTTCAGGCTGCCTCTCCAGCTTGTGGTCTTCCTAGAAGCCAGGCTTATTTTTCTCTATTTTATAAGAAAATGTCTTCTAAGTCTCAGGGTAACATGGAAGGTGAACCTTAGTCCTTTAATACAGTTCCATACTGCTAGGTAAGTTAAGGCACTGGCAGGCTGGGAACTGGGCCCACCAGCCCTGGATTGGGCCCCAAATCATATTCTCATAGTGTTTGAGAGCTCAAAGTGGATCTAAGAAAAAGTGAGGGTGGAAAAACAGGTAAAGCTAGTGATGTCAGGGCATCTCTGGAAATTCAGGGAGGGGCAGGGGAAAGGATTGGGAATCCCTTACGTATCGCTTCCCATTTATACAGGTGGCAGATGAGTCAAATTCTGGCTGCTGTGTTACAGAGAAGGGAATTGCCTGTAACTGAATTGCGAGTGCTCGTACAAATGTTAAGCAGGCCAGCTGTTTACAGAGTTTGAATTCAGCTCCCTCACGCAGATGGAATCATCCCAGCCTGTTGGCATGTCTGGGGTCTATAGGGTTGTCTCCTCCTCTTGATCTGAAAACATGCTCAGATTGGGGTATGTCTGATTCGAGAAAGGGCTGAGTCCAGCACCAATCAGCAAAGGGGCCAGAACATAAGAGGGCTCCCCAGGGCCCCAGAGCTGGAGCTGAGTCTTTGCCTGCAACTTTGGGAGATACTAAGGCCAAACGTGCAGGCTAAATGAAAAATACACAGTAAAGGCAAAGTACTAAGCATCAGAAGTTCTGCCTGAAAATTAGCTCACAGGGCAGGGAATGTGCACCAGGGAGAAGCAGCCAGTAGGCAAGAAGAATGATGTGGTGAATAGCTAAGAGCTGGGCTATGGAGAAAAGTGCAATTCTGTCTTCACCAGCCTCTAGCTGTGTGACCTTGGGTGAGTGACTTCTTCCAAAGGCATCACATATCCAATTAATGGATCATTATTTCAAGGTAATGTCCTATCTTTTTGTTTAATGAAACACTGACTCTTGTAAAGAGTTGAATGTAAAGTCACTCCCTCTTTTCTGAAGCATAGTTTTTTTTTTTTTTTAAGGGGGAAAAAACAAAAACAAATGTTGCCTTTTATTCAGACATACAGATCAACTTACTCAAGGTTTTAGTTAATAAGTGATAGAGTGGGATTCAACACAGTCTCACACCAGAGTCCAAGTTCAGGCACAAAGCTGTGGTGTGCGTCAGCATCAGGACTAAGTTTAGGCGTCACCTGCCCAGGACTTCCCCGAGCAGCCCATCGTTCCCTGAGCAGCCCATCGTTCCCTGAGCAGTGCATCCTCTTCCCCACATGTACCTGTGGCTCCTGTGAGCAGCCCTGCTCTGCCTTCCCCAGGGCTGCGGGCTTCCCTCTGTAAGGGAGGAAAAATGCCTTTTCCTCACCATCCTGGGTTCACGGTTGAAGCTCCTCTAACAAAAGACAGATTATGAGAGAAAAACATACACATTTATTTAACATAATTTATATACATGTATCAATATATTCAACATTTTATGTGACATGGCAGCTTTCATAAGGAAATGAGGACCCAAAGAAATGGTTAAATCTGAATATTTTTATGCTAGGTTTGATAAAGTGTAGACAGCCATGGAGAAATATGATAAGGCAAAAAGGGTATGATCTAATGGGAATAAATTGAGGAAACGTATCAAGGCCAGTTGTTCAGATTCTTCTCTGTATCCCTGGGTCTTCAGAAATCAAAATGCTCCCTTCTTCCAGGTGTAAGGAAGGCACCTCTCACAGGGACGTCTTATGATTTGCTTAAGAGAAGGCCAAAAATTCTTTCCCAGGTTTTAAGACCCACTTCAGGGGAGAAGAGCACAGGAAAGTCAGAGTCCCTTTCCTGCCTTTGCTGTTTTCTTCAGTATGCCCAGGTACCATATTTTGGGGGTAGTGTGTCCTGAATCCCATCACCTCACAGAACTTAGCACACTGAGTTGCAAATTGCATAGATGATCCTTTGAGGGTGAACTGTGTCAATTGAGCTATAACCACAGCACTTAATGCTGCGGCTGACACATAACCAATGCTCAAAAATATCTGTTGATTAGCTACATACCTTCAGGATTTGATAAGTTTACTATGCCAGATATGGTGGATTGGCAGTCAAAATCCATCTCATCCTCTTTCTAGTATGTATCCCCAGTGTGAAATCCACAGAGAAAAAAGATATATCCTAGACTCTCTCACAGCTAAGCACTGGGTGAGATCTAGGCTTGGCCAGTCAGAAGCAGGAGGACAAATTCTGGAATGGAGGAGTGAGGGGACATACTTCTGCTGCCTCTACTGAGTCTATGGCCAACATAGTTGTAAGGGTGATTGGTTTTTCTGCAGCCATGTCAGTGGAGGGCCCAATGCTGGGTCACTTGCTTTGTGGGGACCAGGAGGCAAGGCACTGAACATCCATTCTGTTGGTACAGACTGTAGCATACATAACGTGGCTCTTCCAGGTTAGAGCAGTACTGAGGTAGTTTTGGAACCAAAGCTTCCATTTCATAGAAGGTCCAAGGAAAAAAATAGAAGACCCCTGTATTGCCCAGGGCTTTGGAATGATTTATAAAAGCTCAATTCTACAAGCTATTTTAATACTAATATATTTTAATTAGGACATTGTGTTGGCTGACTTACCAAGATAAATGATGGACACTTAAACAAAGTAAAAGTTTTTTTTCTCTCTCATATAAAATTATAAGCTGGTAGGCAGTCCAGGGGAACATAGTAGCTCTATCTCCCAAAGATATTCAATGACTTAGTTTTCTTTTTTCTTGGTGTCCTGTTAACCCCTAGAGTGTTTCCCACCTGAATCTTTTTCCCACCACCAGGTCCCATCATCCAGTATGTGGGAAGTGGGGGGTAGAAATGAAAGTCTAACAGCTTCCTTTTAAGGAAATGACTTAACACGTCATGCGTTACTTTTACACACATCCCATTTGCCATAATTCATCCACAGGACCATATCTATCTGTCAGAGGGTTGGCAAATGTAATTGCAATGTAGGCAGCCACATAAATGCCCAGCTGAAACTTGGAAGGTGATAAAGTCCTCATCTTGAAAGGAAGGAAATTGATGTTGGTGAATAATAGTCTCCTGTATAATTGACCAACAACAACCACAAAATTCTGTCCAGCTTAAACTAGCTAGAAGAATTAAATACACTCTCTGCAACTGACAACTGACTGTTACAGTTACTGAAACTGGTATCAAGAGGTGCTTCCACCTTGTGTCGGGATAGAATTAAGCAGTAGATGTGGAACCCACTTTGTATCCTGAAAGTCTCATTAGCAAAATGAAAAGTAACATAGAATTAAAATGTGGCTTTGGGAAACATATAATGCAGTTGTAAAATCTAAGTTAACACACAAGAATGGCCTTGCAAAAAAACAAAACAAAAAAAAAACTGAGTGTTACACCTGAAGGTGAGATGAACAAAGAAGTCTTAGCCTGACGTGTAAGTAGTGTTGATAGAAAATAAAGATTTCAGGTCATGGGATACTGCGTAATCAATTCTATTTTGGAAGACGGTGACAGAAGATATGGACAGCTCCTTGTTA
This sequence comes from Rhinopithecus roxellana, assembly GCF_007565055.1. Taxonomy (NCBI): domain Eukaryota; kingdom Metazoa; phylum Chordata; class Mammalia; order Primates; family Cercopithecidae; genus Rhinopithecus; species Rhinopithecus roxellana. The sequence continues at coordinate 49,812,513 of NC_044560.1, read as the reverse complement.
CAAGTGAAATTTAGCTGAGAGGCAGGTGCTATTATTTGTCAGGTGCTTATATTTCCAAACACAGTTCAGTAGTCTCCCCTTATTTGCAGTTTTGCTTTTGGCAGTTCCAGTTGTGGTCCAAAATATTACATGGAAAATTATGTAAATAGACAATTCCTAAGTTTTAAAGTGTGTGCCATTCTGTGTAGCATGATGAAGTCTCACGTTGTCCCACCTGGGTGGTGAATCGTCTGTTTGTCCAATGTATCCACACTGCATATGCTTCCTGCTTGTTAGCCACTTAGCAGCCATCTCAGTTATCAGATCAACTGTTGCATTATATCACAGTGCTTGTGTTCAAGTAGCCCTTATTGTTCTTAATAATGGCATCAAAGTGCGAGAGTGGTGATGCTGGAATATTGTTATAATTTATTACTAGCTATTACTGTTAATTTCTTACTGTACCTAATTTATAAATTAAACTTTATCACTGATATACGTGTGTAGGAAAAACTCTAATACATAGAAAGTTCAGGACTATCTATGGTTTCAGGCAGCCACTGGGGATCTTAGAATGTATTTCCCAAGGATAAAAGGGGGACTACTGTTCTACATATTCACTTTAGTTTGTATTTTTCCATTAGCATCTGTGCATATGAATACCTCAATACACCCTATATAGCACCCTATAAAGAAGGCATTATTATTACCATTATAGTTGAGGAGGCTGAGACAATGAGAATAAGCAACTTTCCCAGGGTTATCTAGGTCATGTAAGTGGTAGGGTTGGGTTTCACACCCAGGCAATCTGTAGCCTATGTTCTTCAGCACTTCTATATATGTTTTCCATGCTTATCTGTGATTACAGTTCCCCTGTTTTGTCCCCTAAGGCAGCCACTACCAGCTCCAGATAGAAGACTTGAAAATGTACAAAAGAATCTGAACAGTCTGTAGGTGACCTTGTATATGACTAGTTACTATGAATAAAAAACCAACAAGACTTCATCAATGTTTATTCTTTGAGACTGAGTTTCCCTCTTGTCACCCAGGCGGGAGAGCAATGGTGCAATTACAGCTCACTGCACCCTCCACTTCCTGGGTTCAAGTGATTCTCCTGCCTCAGCCTCCCAAAGTGCCTGGGATTACAGGTGCCCACCACCACGCCCAGCTAATCTTTTGTATTTTTAGTTGAGATAGAGTTTCATTATGTTGGCCAGGCTGGTCTTGAACTCCTGATCTCAGGTGATCCACCAGCCTCGGCCTCCCAAAATGCTGGGATTACAGGTGTGAGCCACTGCACCCAGCCCATCAATGCTTATTCTTTGCCCATTATTATACAACACCTATAGGATGTGGTCCCTGCCCTCGAAGAGCTTAAATATTCCCTAAAAGTAATATGAGGTGCACAACCATTAATCTGGGAACTAGATAAAAACCCACACATTCCTTAACAAATATTTAAGGAGTAATGACTCTATGCCAGGCCCATGGTTTTATGAGACAAAAAAACTGACAGGATTTCTGCCCTCCTAAGACTCAAAATGCAATGGCTGAGATAGATACTTAGTAGTTACAAATAAAACACACAAGTGCATTAAATTGTACATAAATATATACAGTGTGCAATAAGAAAAATGGCAGGTGGGTGTTTGCTTAGACTTTTAGATGATGCAATACAATAGTTATTTCAAAGCTCAAAAGTTAGAGAAGGGAAAATCCTACATTGCATCAATAAAGGTCCAGTCAAGAGAGAGAAATATCAGAGAATGGAAAAGGTACGTTTAGTCTCAGCTTTGAAAAATGAAGAGTAATTAGACTGAGAATTGGGGAAGAAGATTTCGTACCAAGGGAGCAGCAAGTCTAGAGTCCCTCAGTTGTCACAGAGCTCTGTGAATTCAAAGAACCCCAGGAGGGCTGCTGTAGCCAGGATATAGCAATTGAGGGAAAGAGTGGTTTAGGCAAGGCTGGAGACATTGGAAACAAAGCAAGGTCTTGCAAACCGATCAAGGAGTTTAAGTAGTTGTAAGTGCCGTAGGAATCCATTGTAGGTTTAGAAAGAGAAATGACCATATGATTTATGATTAAGACAATCACTCTGGTTGCAATAGGCATGGTTTATAGATTTAAGACTGAAATAAGGAAAACCAATTAAAAGCTTTTGCAGTACTCCAGGTCTTTGGATGCTAAATTTCAGATACTTTTCACAAACCACAACACGTACTTTGAGATGCTGCAGCTAGAACTCTGCAAACCACATTTCAGCTTGGCTAGCCAGTTACCTGCTGAACTCAGCCCATGGGGGCCACAGCAGGAGGCTGCACACTCAGAGGAGAGAAAGAAGTGATTGTTCCTTTCTGTTTGCTTCCTGCTTTCTGTTTACTTCCCATTCCTGCCTATGTCCATGAGCAATGTCTCTTCACCTTGGCAGCAGTAGCTGTTTCAGAAGCAATGGTTAAATCCAATTTGCAGTTTTTCTAACACTCACAGAAACAGCCTCATTGTGCCCCCTCAGTGACACTAACCAATCTGAGCCCCTCCTCAGAGATCTGGGTCCCAGACCAACGGGACTTGTCCTTCAAACTCAGAAACACTATCATCAGCCAGGCAGTGTCCCTTCTCAGAGTCTGAATTTCATCTCTGCAGGGCCTTCTCTCCCATATTTCTAAGTTTTAATAATGCCAACCTCTTTCTTTTGTTGTCCCAGTCCCAGAGGCAGCTGCTTCCTGTAGTTGTTGGCTCCACGATACCTTAGCATTCTCTTTTTGCCATGTTGGTTGCTCAGTTCCCAGGCAGCAATTCTCTATATTAAATTATCCATGTTAAAATAATTGGTATGGTTTCTCTCTCAGCTGGACCTTTACTGATGTAATATAGGATTTTCCCTTCTCTAACTTTTGAGCTTTGAAATATCTAACTTTATTCTATCATCTAAACGTCTAACCAAATAAAAGGGCAGACCCAGCCATGGAATAAGTATATGCTTTGCAATCAGAAGAGCTACTTACTAGAACTATGACTGTGGGTCTGAACCTTAACCATTTTAAGTCTTAGTTTCTGCATCTATAGAATAGGTGCAGTAAACCTCGACTTCAAATGGTCATTGTGATGGACTGCCACAGGCCAGGCACATATTAGGTACACAATTTGTGGCAGCTATTATTATTAAAGTATCTTTCATAGAAAGTGTTTGATTTTAGATAATTTATTCAACAATTATTTTAGAACATGCCCTGTAAGTGTTTTCTTCCTGTTCTCTCCTGCCCCCCTGCAGGTGCCTCTGACTCATGACTTCCTCTCTCATAAATGTTCCTCGAAGTTTCCTCCCTGTAAGTTCACTTGCCTTCATGTCCTCTCTCCAAAACCAGAATCTTCACAGGATCAGGAAGAAAGCACTCAACACAATAGCCAACATTTTGTGTAGATCCAGTCATCATTTGTTGACTAACCTCTGATTGCTAACTGTTCACTACGGCTTTGTCTGACTTCTTACATCCTCTGAATACCTTGGCTTCCCTTGGGATACCGCATGATTGGGCCAAAGCATCAGGACAAAAGAGCAGAACAGAAAACATGCAAAGAAGACACCACCACACTCCACAGCTTCCTATTCTCAAGGCCAGTGGCACTTCAACAACCTGCTTCCTTTTATCTGTCCAGCTGGAGCCCTCTTCTCAGCCGCCCAGTGCTGGTAGCAAAGGCCCATTCACAGTTGATTAAGAAGTAATTAGCAAGCCCAGTCTGGATCATTAGCATTTCTATGTTCCCACTTGTAAATGAAAACTGGTTTGAGTGAGGTGATTTAAAAAATAATAATAATAAATAAACAGCTGGTGGGAGATTTTAGAAATTTACCTACAGGTCCCGCTGAAGTGCCCACTGGGAACCCTTGGGAGCCTCAGTAGTTCAAACACCAGTCAGATCCCTTCTCCCTGCCCTAATGCTATCCTTAGAGGGAAAAACTGTGGAGAACGCTACACCTTCCTATAGCACGAAAGTACAAATGTCTCCTCTCCTAGTAAGAGAGGGCATGGTCATATTAGAGAGGGAAAAAAAGAAAAAAAAAACCCAGATTTTGGAGTTAGGCAGACATGAGTTGAAAACTCAGCGTCTACACTTACTAGTTTGGTGACCTTGGGCAAGTATCGGTTTCTTTATCAGAAACATACTCTTTGTCCTTATGGATGGAGTCTTTCTTTCTTTCTTTCTTTCAACAAATCAAGACAGTATTCAACAGTGAAAAGATTGGTAGTTTGTTCAAGGAAAAGAAAGGAGAGACAAGCAGGTGGAGCCCATGGAATCTTTAGGGCAGTAACACACTAATCTATACGATACTGTAATGGTCAATACACAACATCATGCAGTTGTCAAAACCCATAGAATATATCCAAAAGACAGTAAATCATTTTACCAAAAAGACACATGTATGTTTATCACAGCACTATTCACAATAGCAAAGATATGGAATCAACCTAGGTGCCCACCAATGGTGAACTGGATAAAGAAAATGTGGTACATTGGAAAATGTGGTACAATGGTGAATTGGATGAAGAAAATGTGGACTACTACACAGTCACCAAAAAAAGAATGAAATCATGTCCTTTGCAGCAATATGGTTGCAGTTGGAGGTCATTATCCTAAGTGAATTAACACTGGAACAGAAAACCAAATATCACGTTCTCACTTATAAGTGGGAGCTAAGTGTTGGGTCCTCATAGACATAAAGAAGGCAACAAATGAGGCTGGGCGCAGTGGCTCACGCCTGTAATCCCAGCACTTTGGGAGACCAAGGTGGGCAGATCACGAGGTCAGGAGATCGAGACCATCCTGGCTAACACAGTGAAACCTCGTCTCTACCAAAAATACAAAAAATTAGCCGGGCGTGGTGGCGGGCACCTGTTGTCCCAGCTACTCTGGAGTCTGAGGCGGGAGAATGGCGTGAACCCGGGAGGCAGAGCTTGCAGTGAGCCGAGATCGCTCCACTTCACTCCAGCCTGGGCGACAGAGCAAGACTCCGTCTTAAAAAAAAAAAAAAGAAGAAGAAGAAGGCAACAATGGACACTGGGAACTACTAAAGAGGGGAGGTAAGGACTGAATGACTTTTGAGTCCTATGCTCACACCTGGGTGAAGGGATCATATGTATCCCAAACCTCAGCATTATGCAATGAATATACTCATTAACTAAACCTGCTCAAGTACTCCCTGCATCTAAAATAAAAGTTGAAATAATTTTTTTGAAAACAGAGAACAGATTCTTTAAGTCATTGTGGTTGAAGGAGAAAATATATTCATTTCTATTAAGAGATCTAGCCTTAAATTTGCCTTTGTCAGTTGGTAGCCTTGTGATTTTGGACAAGTTAAATAACCCCCCTGAGCCTCAGTTTTCTCATTTGTAAAATTTAATTAGAAATACCCTCAATTATCTACTCTCACGGGGTTATTGCAAAGGTTAAGTTTTATAATGTACCTTAAATTTTAATAAATTGTAAAATTTACACCGCAAAAACAAACAAACAAACAAACAAACAAAACCCCACAAAGCCATAGGGTGTACATCACAAAGAGTGAGCCTCAGTGTAAACTACGGACTTGAGTTAGTAATAATGTAATATTGGCTCATCCATTGTAACAAATGTAGTACACTAATGCAAGATGTTTATAATAGGGAAAACTAGGTGAAAGTAGAGAAGAGTATATAGGAACTTTGTACTTTCTGCTCAATTTCGCTGTACACCTAAACCAGTCTAGAAAAAAAAAATCAAGTCTACTAGTGATTCTTTTTTTCAAGGAATACTTGACTATTCCTTACCCCAAATTGCCTAGCCCAATGGATTTCAAACTTTAAGGTACATGTTAATCACCTGTACTGCTGGTGACTTTGTAGGTCTAGAGGGGAGCCTAAGATTCTTTCTGTCTTTCTAACAAGGAACGCTGCGGATCCATAACCACACTTGGAGCAGCAAGACTCGAGATTGAAGCAGTAATTATCTAAGTAAAGTGACTGGAAATGATGGGTACTCCACAAAGTGGGACACTTGCTAATAGGATTCAGGATTCCCTTCCCTACCATTGTTCAGTAACCTTAGGATCAGAAGAAAGCCTAACGCTGAGCTCTGCGATTAGCTAAATGAATACCCCAAACTTCAAGGACTTTGCACTTAAAAGACAACTGGATCCATTTAGGAATAATTTCCAGATAAGACTCGGTCATGCATAGGTGCGGTAGCTCACGCCTGTAATCTCAGCACTTTGGGAGGTTGAGACAGGTGAATCACGAGGTCAGGAGTTCGAGACCAGCCTGACCAACATGGTGCAACCCCTGTCTCTATTAAAAATACAAAAATTAGCCGGGCATGGTGGTGCCCACCTGTAACTCCAGCTACTCCGAAGGCTGAGGCAGGAGAGTCGCTTGAGCCTGGGAGGCGGAGGTTGCAGTGAGCCGAGATAGTGCCACTGCTCTCCAGCCTGGGTGACAGAGTGAGATTCCATCTCAAAAGAAAGAAGGAAGGAAGGAAGGAAGGAAAGGAAAGGAAGGAAGGAAGGAAGGAAGGAAGGAAGGAAGGAAGGAAGGAAGGGAAAGAAAAAGAAAAGGAAAGAAAAGGAAAGAAGAAGAAAGAAGGAAAGAAAGAAAGAGAAAGAAAGAAGAAAGAAAGAAAGAAGAGAAGAAAGAAAGGAAAGAAAGAAAGAAAGAAAGAAAGAAAGAAATAAAGAAAGAAGAAATAAAAGGCAAAGGAAGGAAGTAGTAAAGGAAAGGAAAGGAAAGGAAAGGAAAGGAAATGTGAAAAGGAAAGGAAAAGGAAAGGAAAGGAAAAGAAAAGAGAAAAGAAAAGGAAAGAGAAAAGAAAAGAAAAGATACAGGTCACTCAGTTAAATTTTAATTTCAGATAAGCAACAATAATTTTTTAGTATATGTCCCACATAAGCGTGTTCCCCAGGAACCAATTCACTTAACCAAGGGAATGCCTCTCTTTGGTCACTCTTGTGCTCCCCTTCCTCAGGAACAAGTGGCCAGTAATGACTATGTGAATGGAAATACTGAGCATGTATAGGGTATGCTGCTATTCATTTCTATCAAATTACTGTTAACATGGTGTACCTGATTTCACAGTTTACAAAACACTTTTACATCTTTTAGTTTAGTGTTTATCAAACTTTGACATGTATGCAGATCACCTGGGGGATCATGTTAAAAATGCAAATTTGGGCTCAGCAGGCCTGAGGGTCCACATCTCTAACAAGCTCCAGGGGGTCTGATATTGCTGTTCTGTGGCTCATATTTTGAGCAGCAAATGTTTAGATATTCCCAGATAATAGATAGGCTGTATCACCCCCATACTTAAAGAAACTAAGTTAAAGAAACTAAGGCTTAGATTACATAGACATTCTCAGGTATTCACAGAGATGGAGGAGGAAGGGGCATAGAGAGAAAGAGAAAATCACTAAGATGTATGTCAGGCTCTACCATACATCTGCCTCTGCAGGGGAGAGAAATCCTGGTCTGCATCCCTTTGATCTTGGAATAATTATTTGGCCTTTCTGAATCTCTGTTATCTCAAAAGTAAAGAGGTAGGGTAACCTCTCAAAGGCTTCCATGGGATGCTAATGAGATCAGTGAAATCTCATTTATATTTATAAATTGATATTCTGTAACAGGATACAAGTAGTAGTTATTGTTTATTATTATTATTATTATTAAATCTTGAATACAGCCCTTTAGAAGGTTGTTCTAAGTAGTTTACATGTATTCACTACTCCTCACAACACACCTGCAAACTAGGTACTATTGGTATCATCTGCCTTTTATAGCAAACTGAGTCATATAGAGGTTACGTGAAGTGGCCAAGGTTACAGAGCTAGTGGAAGCAAGATTTGGACTCTGGCAGTCTGCTCTAAAGCCTATGCTCTTAATCTCTAGCTATATTACTTCTCTCTGGGAATTATCCTCATCTCTCCCCCTGCTGGTTTTACAGATAAGGCAAATGAGATTCAGAGAATGTGATTTTTCCAGTGGTCAGTAATATAGCAAGACTAAATGTGACTATATAAGACTATTTAAGACTAAATGTGATGAGAGCTCAGGCCACAGACAAGTACCTACTGAGTGCCATGCAGCACTGAGGGGGAGGTACCTACTGTGTACCATGCAGCACTGAGGGGAAGAGGAAGCCTGGGTCTACAGAATGAGTGAGCAGAGATGGACTGGGCAAGGGGAGAGGGGCCACGACTCAATTTGGCAACTTTAGTATAGTCTTCTTTGTCAGGCAACCCTACTGATGCTTTGGGAAAGGTAGCCAGTGACTTCCGAATGAAGATGAAGCTCTGAACCTGCTTTCGGGAGGTGAGGGTGGCAGACATCAGACTCTAGGAAGGAGTGACTGAACTGAACAGATGAGCTGCCCAACCTGGTCAGCTGGTGTTTGCAAAGTGATCTAGTGAAGAGTTCCTGACTCCAACCATGCTAAGAGTAGTGGACTCAGACAGACTTGTGTTTGAGTCTTAACTCTCCCTCTTATTACTAAATGACCCTGGGTCTGTGACTTGACCTCTCTGTGCCTTGGTTTCTTCATCTGTAAAACAGGGATAACAATTGCACCTATTCCAGAGTTGTTGGAGGATACATGCGATCACTCATTTATTATTATTGTGAAATGGGAGATCTCAGGAAAGCATTTAGCACGGTGCCTCAAATAAGCTCTCAATCAACAGGGACTGTGGGTCAGAAGGAATAAAGGAAATACATTTCTGTAGTAATGGAGCAGTGGGAGGAAAAGACCAACTGGCTGAAGCCATCAAAACTCACACCATCAGTAAAAGTGATTTGCCTACTCAAATCTTAGAGTTGGGAAACTGCCATTTCCCTAACAAGAAGATGCAAATCAGTTTATTTGCTTGCGGGGACTGCATTTCTTTCTTCTTCTCCTTCCCCAGAGACATCTGGTGTAGGAGGACAAATCTCAAGTATGCTGAGTAACTATTGTGTGTCAGGTCCTATATCAAGATCTTTCTTTTATACCCATCCAACACCTTTGCCAGGATGTAAATTCTATTAACTCAATTTTATAGAGGAAGAACCGAGTCTCAAAGAGGTTGAGAGCTACATCCAACATCCTAAGCTCCAGAGTGACACATCCTGGATTCAGATCCACTTCTGTTGAGCCAATAGCAAGACTGGCAGGCTCCTTCCAAGGAGTCAAGGCTCTCCCTGGGCCCAGTTGGTATTCACCATGGCTTCTGCAATGATACCACTAGGCACCAGATGGTCTTGAAAGCACTTCATCTACGGGCACACAGTCATTTCCCCATAGGCTAGGTGGTTATGTTTTATTAGCCCCACTTCACCCCTGAGAGGAGGCAATTGAGTTAATTATTTGAGCTGAGAGCTCCTTGGTGGTATCAGCTGAGATAACTATCGCAGCTCCTGGCTGCCAGCCCTAACCAGAGCTTTTGTTCGTTATCTTCCCTCAGAGAAACTCGGCACTCAATTGCTCATTAACATGATTTGGATAATTTTCTCAACAGCCCTCCATTGGAGCAGCTAAAGGAGAAACTGTAAAAGCCCAGGCCATTCAGATGGCCCCACCCCCAACCTTGCTCTTTCTTTCATAAGTAGTGGAGAAAGACAGATCTGCATTTGAATTCTGGCTAGGACATTCACTTGCTGGGTGATCCTTATTATTTCCTCTCCCTGGGCTCCCCATTCCTCATTTGTAAAATGAGAATATAAATACCACTTGCTCCATGAGTTGTTTCAAGGACTAAACCAGAAGGAAGTTAACAAGAGGGATGCAGGTTAGTTGGTTTATGGAGTGCCTAATGGGGAATGGAAAATGCATGGACAATATTATTTGATTATCACAACGATCCTGTGAAATTAGTAGTATCACTGTCATTTTACAGAAAAGGAAACTGAGTGGCAAAGAGATTTACTCAAAATTTTACAGCTAGCGAGTATACATAAGAGCAATGATTCAAATGCAGTTTAGGTGACAAAAACAGCCTAACCTATCACTCTCATTTGTTCTTCTTCAATATTCCTTATTCAATTTTTTTGTTCTTTATTCTCTTTCATTCTTTCTCATTCACTCTTATATGCTCTCTTTCTTTCATTCTTAGTCTTTCCTATTTCTCTATATAACCAGCTAGAAAAAAGGAAAGATAAAAGATTGGACAAAGATACAGCAGTCTGGGTAGTAGATGAGAGGTCTGAGCCCTGGTCTTCTGTGTAGACTCTGAGCCTGAGAGAGAGACAATTAGAGATGGGGTGGGTTAAGAAAGCAAAGAGAGTCTTTCCTCTATGGATTTACATTCCAAGGGTCAAGGCCAAACCCAAGGTGAATATTTAACCCCTGAAACAACTCCAGTAAGTAAAAAAGAAAACTCCCATCTTTTTCTTCTATCTCAATTTCATAGGTGAGGCTCAAATCTCACCTAGCGCCTGAGTTCAAAGCTCTGGCCCTGCCCCTTTAGCAATGAGACTTTAGACAAAGCCTTCCACATCCCCTGAGTCTCAGTTTCCTCCCCTGGGCATGGTAGAAACATCCCTGTCCCCAGGATTTAGGTGACTATTAAACTAGATCAGGCAGGCGCAATGCTCAGCGCCCTGCTTCGCACCCAGCAAGTTCTTAGCAGTACTAGTCTTTCTGCCCTCATTAACCCAGTGACTAACTTATAACCCTGGTTTCCTCAAAACTCTTCTGCAACATAAAGGTCTTTTGTAAATATGAACTTTTCCCTTTCTGCAGACTTCCCATGGTGATCTGGCCCCTTTAACTACAGAGATGTCAAGGAATCTTTGTGAATCAGCCATCAAGTGTGGGTTGCTTGACGTGACTGTGGGGTTAACTTACAAGTGACTAATTTTTGGAGGCGAGATTTTGTACCCTTCCCACTGGTAGCACCGTGGCTGGGTGTAATTACTTAGCTGATGAGTTTACTGAGGGGCTCATTAAAGTTTCAGTATTAATATCCATATGAATACTTTCAACAAAACCTTTTGTTCTTGGAGTAGGGGATGTGGGAGGTAGTTACAGGAACTGTCTTGCTTTTCCAAATTTAATTGTCTAAATACAGTGCTGCCTCAGCAATCCAGGACATTTTTCTCACTCTCTCTTTCTTTCTTAACAGACCTCTGCCAAAAGCCTACTTTGGCAACAGGAATGATTAGTTTGTGTTTCAGTAAACTTGCTGCATCAGAGTCATTATCCCAGCAGGGGCAGGGGGAGTTGACATGTGCTCTATTTAACCAGTTTGAACTGTTATGTATTCGAATTGAGTCTGGGGCAGAGGTTGTGGGAGTTTTTCATAAGAGGAACTTAATGGCTTATAAGCAAGTCATATCTCTTTTAGCAGATACTTTGGGTTACACACGAATGTCCTAATCACATCTCCCGAAAGGTAGATCGGCCCCCTTTCCAGAGTCTGCTGAATTAATTACTCACATTGTTCGGAGTGCTCAGCATTCTGCAAAGCTTTGTTAAATTAATCTTTACAACACCCAAGAGGAAGAACTATCATTAGCACTCTCATTTTGCAGAGGGGGAAACTAAGTCTCAGAGAAACTAAGGAATTTGCCTAAGTTTACATGGAAATAATGTGGGAGCATCAGCATCTTACTCAGGTTTGTCTGATTTCAGAGACTGAGCTCAGACTCCTCTGGTATTTGCAGCAGTTTTGGGGTTTCTGGCACAGTACTCTCAGGCTTGCACAGGACCATGGATTTTATAACTGGAGGGGACCTGTACGTAGGGCAACCAACTGTCCTGGTTTGCCTGGGAATGATGGGGTTCCTGTGATGTGAGACTTTCAGTTTTCAGGACCAGTCAAACTAGGATGTGTTGGTTACCCTATAGGACGGAAGACTGGTGAAACTACCAAAAGAGATAAAAAGTGAAAAAGCTTCTAGACTAATTTGAGGTATTCTTATTACCTTTTCCCCTGTAAATTTGCAGATAAGAAAACTGAGACTCAGAGAGGAAAAGTGACTTACCCAAGGTCACGCATCTCCTCAGTAGGTGGAGCAGTAATTGGAAAACAGATCTTGGGATTCTCAAATCATTTCTCTTTTCCAATAAGGGAGGCTGCAGAGTTCAAGCCAAGGTGCACCTATTGAGCTCCTACTGCGTGAGCAGTAAACTGTGGGTTAGCAAATGCCCAGGAGAAATGGGAGGTGTCTAATGTAATGCTGTCAAGTAGAAATTTCCATGATGATGAAAATGTCCAATATCAATGCTGTCCAACACGCTAGTCACTAACCATATGCAGCTTCTGAGGAGTGAAATGTGGCTAGTGTAACAGATAAACTGAAGTGTTCGTTTTATTTAATTTTAATTAATTTTAATTTAATTCCAGTGGTCAGTCACATAGCAAGCAAGTCATGCATCACACATGGCTACCACATTACAAAGCACTGGTCAAATGGATATGATTAGTATTTCAGAAGCATTGTATTTCAGAGAACAGATTCTGTAGTGTGCACGTTCTTGAAGAGGGAATTTCTTTTTTTTGGAAAGGAAGATGGGGGCAGAAAAGATTTACCATTCACGGATGGCATACTGACATACTGAGTAGCAGCACTGAAGTTAACATTGCTGCCTTACTCTTCCAACAAGCCTGTGCAATGAGCATCATCTTCCCTAGTTTATGAGTGAGGAAAGTGAAATCCACAGGAACTCAGTAAACTGCCCAAGGTCTTATTTGTAAACACTAGAATGGGAATTTGAAGCCGGGTGGGAATCTAAATCATGTCCTCTATCCCATGCATTACCAACTTGAATATACATATGAACCATCTGCAGATCTTGTTGAAGTTCTGATTCTGGAAGACTGTGACTGTTGATTCTTTCTTTATGACAAGCTCCCAGGTGATGCCAAGACTGTGGCTCATGGGCATACATTAGCCAGAAAAATTCTCTCTCTTAAAAAACGAAAACTTCCTCCCTTCCTTAACAATCAAGAAACACTAGATACCTACAGAAAGGAGGGAAAATTACAAGTTGTAAAATAATCATTAAAGTTCTGAGAGAGAAACTGTGCCTTTGTTGACGTGAAAGAGGGCACCTTCCCCATTGGACAGTGGAGTGGCTCTTCACCAGGCAAGGTTCACCAGGCCATCCAGTCACATCTCAGTTTCATCAGATAATGCAAAATCAGCCAAGAAAGGGTTTTTAATCCGGAGATTGGGGTAGTCTAAAGAATATGTGCTTTGGAATGAGGCTGGTTTGGGGAAGAATCCCATTTCTTCTCTCCAGTGATATGACTGTATGAATCATCCATCCTTCTGAGCCTCCATTTTCACCCCGGTGAAAATGAGGACAAGCATTTGTAATTCATGGAGGTGTATTAACAGTAAGGACCAAGAGAAATCCTATGTGTAAAGTGCTTGACAGAGCACACAATAAACCTCTGCCCCTCTTTCTCCCTGGCCCTCTCGCTCCTTCCCACCACCCTTCCTGTTTTTCTCACCCCTTTTAGGAAATCTTCTCCAAGGGCAACTCTGAGTGGTGAAGAGGGGATGGAGTCAGTTGACTCTAGACTTTATCCCAGTCTACTACTTTCTACTATGACCTCCATCAGGGCTGGGAGCTACACAGGGCTGGGAGCTACACAGGGCAGAGACTTTGTTTTCTTCCCCTTCTTCCCTCAGGGCCCACCACAGAAATGTCTTCAGGCCTCTTCACCACCTCACATCTGCATCTCAACTCAGGTGGGAAATACAGAAAAGAGAGAGAGAGAGAGAGAGTGTGTGTGTGTGTGTGTATGCGAGAGCACTAGTCTCATCACTAAATTGTCGGTGCTGAAATCCAAATAACTTTAATTTTAAAAATTAATTATGTGATCTCTTTGACAGGCAGCAGAGTTCATATCAAGGGCCCATGTTTTAACTGAATACAATTTTTTTTTTCACCTTGAAAAAGTCTTAGAGGCAAGACTAGAATGTTAATCTAAAAGGAGTGCAAATTTCTTCAACAACCATTCCCACGGAGGAAGGTGAGCTCGGACTCATTTTCATCTGTCCCTCTCCCCCATTTGCTTGGCCAGGGTAAGGGAATCTCCTCAGGAGGGCCTCTCAGTCTCCCAGACAGCTGACTCTCCCTGCGTAAATAATTTTAACGCTCTCAGCTATTCATTACTCATCTGAGCCACCTATTGAACTACAAGCTCCAGGATTAGCTTTGTACAACCCACACCCAGCACAGGGTCTGGCATATATACATGTTCATAAATGTAACAAATAAACATTTATTAAAATGCATTGATTTGTTCAGTTTTGTTTATACCTCTGTGGTGGATTGCAATATTGATTCCAATTCTACAACCCACCCCACTGCCATCTTTCCCACAGCTAAGCCCCCTCCACGCCCCTGCCATCCACACATGCACTTTCTGATGCTGTAGGTTTCGGGTGAGACCAGACAAACCTCAATTGTAAAAAAAAGAGCTTTAAAAATGCTCCATGTTTTTTTTTCTCTCTTTTAGCTTCCCCCCACATACCCCACCCTCCTTTTTTTTTTTTTTTTTTTTTTTTTTCTAAATTTGAGACAAGGTCTTGCTCTGTTGCCCAGGCTGGAGCTGGAGTGCAGTGGCACAATTTCAGATCACTGTAACCTCCACTTCCCAGGCTCAAATGATCCTGGATCAAGCAATCTTCCCATTTCAGCCTCCCAAGTAGCTGGGGCTACAGGTGCACACCACAGTGCATGGCTAATGTTTTATTTTTTATTTTTGTAGAGATGGAGTCTCACTACATTGCCCAGGCTGGTCTTGAACTCTTGAACTCGAGCTATCCTCCTGCCTTGGGCTCCCAAGGCGCTAGGATTGCAGGTGTGAGACACTGTGCCCAACAGCTTTTGCCTTTAAATTTTAAAGGTTACCATTGCAGGCCTCAGACATGACAGACAATGAGCAGGTTGAAAACTAATAGAAAAGTGTTCAAAAATTCCTGTGTTAACTAACAGACTTCTGAACGTATCACTGCGGTCTACAGAGAAGGCTGGAGAAAGTAGCAAGAAGATGCTATGCCAACTACTACAGCCTTAAAACAAAGGTGGTGTCTATGTAGCTAAAATTTTTCCTGTGTAGCTTGTGTTATTTTTGTTTAATCAAGTCAATAAGAGGGTTTTTCCATGGCAAACAAACAAACAAAAACTCCAATGCATACCTTCTTTTCTTCTTCTTAACAATGAATTAAAAGATGAAAGAAGGTACAATTCTGAATTGACCCAATTTATATTTTCTTTTCAAATGAGATTAAGATAAAAGTTGGAGAGAGGCCACTCAGATATGCTCATAAATGATAGCTCAGCTTCTAACGGGTACTCAGCTTACATCTGAGTAAGGTTAAGGACCTGGACAGCCCTAGGCCGGGTCCTGGTCTCATAGTGCTGGGTCTCTCCAGGGCCCAGCATGGGGACTGGAGATCCTGAGCTCCTGTCATTTCCCTCCCCTCCTTCCTTCCTTCTCCCCTGGCAAAGACTGTATCCTGTTGCTCTGAGCAAGGCCCTAGAGAAAGGCCAGCAACAAGTTATTGTGCTGGGAAGGAAGACAAATGAGTCCCTTTACTGTGGGGCTCCTGGCATCCTGTTGGAGGAAGGAAAGGACAATGCTTTGAGGGAACTGGCTTTGCTGACCCCCTCCTGGCAGGCTCTCCCCTCTCCTTTCCGGTGTAGCGTTTGTCAGCCCCAAAGCCTCCACTTCCTGAGTAATCGTTAGATGCACGTGTGAGGTATGTGGTTCCCCCATGCCCAAGGCAGATTCCTGGCCCAACTTCAGGAAGTGCAGCTCAAAGAGCCCTGGACCAGGACCCTGAAACAAGGGAGAGTCTTGGCTTCTCTCTCTCTACCAGGGTAGCTACTGCCAGATCATTTCACATCTTAGGGCCTCTGTTACGGCAATTGCAAAAGTACCTTCTGCACACTTGAAACTGCCCCCTGCATCAGGGATTCCCACACCTTCCTATGCATCAGAGTCACCTGGGGAGCTCTGTTGCCCTACGCTATTCATATGCCATGCCAGGACTCCAAGCAAGAAAAGCAGACACTCCATCCCCAGAAATGTTCTGTGATAATTCCAGTCCCCCTGAAATTAAAAACAAAAAACAAACAAACAAAAAAACTATCCTTCCTTATGCTCTTACCTAGCTCTTTCCTATGCCCCTTCAATAAAGTGGTGGATTGATAGATACACAGATACAAGAAGCAGTAAGGAGTAGTGGCTAGGAGAGTGAATTTCAGAGACAGATTTCCTGCAATCAAAGCCCAGATCCTCCACTACGTATGTGCGCTTAGGTAGAACTTCGAACCATTAGGTGCTTGCCTTTATTTATCTGTAAAATGGTAATAAT
Source organism: Rhinopithecus roxellana (assembly GCF_007565055.1). Lineage (NCBI taxonomy): Eukaryota > Metazoa > Chordata > Mammalia > Primates > Cercopithecidae > Rhinopithecus > Rhinopithecus roxellana. Next base: position 49,796,197 of record NC_044560.1, on the reverse strand, counting down.
AATAATAATACTTTCTAGGATGATTGTAGGGTTGAGCTAATATGTTCAAAACCTTTAATACAGAAGTTAGCTAATCGAGGATACTACATAAGGGTTAACTATTATTATTATTATCCTAGAAGTTCATTGAACATATAATGAACTTTTTTTTTTTTCTGGACCTAATATCAAGCCAAGCACTGGTGACTTAGGAATGAATATGACACATTTCCTGCCCTCAAGAAATTTTCAGGTCAGTAGGGAAGTCAGACTTATGAAGAACCAACTATAACAAAATATTGTTACAGGATGGATCTCCCTAGGAAGCAGGCTCAGAAGGTGTTTAGCGCTCAGGATGTTCTCAGGGAATGCCTTGAGATGAACACTTGTGGAAGAGGGAAAGGCCACAAGCAGGACTGGCAGAGTGAGAAGGCAAAGCATGATGCAGGCTCCAAAACTTTCTTGGTCAACCCCACCCAACAGCCCTGGAACTAAAATGACCCTTCAGAGTTATCAAAAGTGAAGCCAAGCTAGCCAGAGCTCTTTATACTCCTTTATCAATCAGTCACTAGATGTAGGTTGCTCCAGGAAGGAGTGTGACTTGGGATCAGCCATCTCTTCCCTAAAGGTTGACAGTACTCCAGGAACTAGAGTAACAAGTTCTTGATTGAAAAGGGATCTGGAGCCAGGTGCAGTGGCTCATGTCTGTAATCTCAGCACTTTGGGAGGCTGAGGTGAGCAGATTGCTTAAGCCCAGGAGTTCGAGAGCAGCCTTGCCAACATGGTGAAACCCTGTCCTGTCAAAAATTACAACAATTAGCTGGGCATGGTGGCACGCGCCTATAATTCCAACTACTTGGGAAGCTGAGGCAGGAGAATCACTTGAAACTGGGAGGTGGAAGGTGCAGTGAGCCAAGATCGCACCGCTGCACTCTAGCCTGGGTGACAGAGTGAGACCCTGTCTCAAGAAAAGAAGGAAGGAAGGAAGGAAGAAGAGAGAGAGAGAGAGAAAGAAAGAGGAAGGAAGGAAGGAAGGAAGGAAGGAAGGAAGGAAGGGAGGAAGGAAGGGAGGGAGGGAGGCAGGGGAGATGGGAGATGCATCCCAGTGCCCACCTCGTCCACCTCAAATCTATAAGGTCAATTTTGATGAAACAACAAAAAGTACAGAGAAGAAGATGAGCAGCTGATAATATATATTGAAAACCCTGATATTTCTATGGCATTTTATATTTTTCAAAACATTCTCTTAGACAAAAGCTTGCTCATGACTTCCAGTCTAGGGTCTTGAGGTAGGTTGGGAAGCCATGTGTTGTAAAGAAGAAAGCTTTGGATTTGGAGCAGAGAGGACACTGTGAATTGCAGCTCTGCCACTGTCTAGCAAGGAGTCTTCGGCATGCCTCTCATGTTTTCTAGGTCTACTCTATGAAAAGGAAATGATCATAAATAATTTACACCTTTGCTGTACAGATTTAATTAAATGATAGACAAAAAGTAGAGTGGCACAACCTAAACTCAAAAAATAGTAACAACAAACAACAAAAACAATTTCAAAATAAGTGACAGCAATAAAGATTACCTACTATTTTACAAATAAAAATACTGAGATCAATAAAGGTAAGATACTTTCTTATGAACTCACAGTCAAATGTAGGTACATCCAAGACTGTAACTCACCTACTGAGATCAGTTTCACGTGACCTCATAGCTTGTCATCTTACCTATAGAACCTATAGAAGTTGACGAACTTCTGAGGGGTCGATTCAGGTGTTTTGTTTATGATTAACATTGGAAGGAATCTTAGAGATCATCCTGTCACCTTCATAAATCAGGAGCTTCATGTGGCCCAGTCTTTGCATTGACTAGAATATAAAGAAGCATAACCCAGTAGTAACTAGAAACAAATTCTCATTTTCTCTTAGGTCCTTTGAAAACTTTAAGAAAGATCAATTCCCAAAAACATATCTCAAGAAATCTTTGCTTCCTTACTAATTTATTGAATTTGACTGTTGTTGCAGGACCACATGCTCAGCAAACACACTGGCACTCTTTATCAAACTTCAGCCTTCAAGGTGCTATTTTCTTTCCTATATCTCCTCTCAATAATTTATAATGTGGATGAACTGAGTTTCTGTCTTCTGCCTTGTATGGACTACCTCTCCTGCCTTTCTCAACCCATATTTCACATAAAGCACCACAAAAATCAAGGACTCATATTAACAAAGATAGAAATCTCCATAGATGGACTAGGTTTATGAGAGAGGAGGAGGGAGAATGGGGCAGAAATGGTTATTAATTATTATTAATTAACTCAAAATTATTAATGATGGATATAGTAAAGAGTATTAGTCCATTTTCACACTGCTGATAAAGACACACCCAAGACTGGGAAGAAAAAGAAGTTTAATTGGACTTACAGTTGCCCATGGCTGGGGAGGCCTCAGAATCATGGCAAGAAGCAAAAGGTACTTCTTACATGGTGGCAACAAGAGAAAATGAGTAAGAAGCAAAAGCTGAAATCCCATCATATCTCGTGAGACTTATTCACTATCATGAGAATAGCATGAGAAAGACCAGCCCCCCATGGTTCAATTACCTCCACCTGGATCCCTCCCACAACACATGGGAATTCTGGGACATACAATTCAAGTTGAGATTTTGGTGGGGACACAGCCAAATCATATCATAAAGATACCTATGAATCAGAATAGATTAGCCAAGGAATTGAATTAGGGTCCTCAAGGCCCTCTAATGTCCAGTGACATAACCACTGGGCTGCTGACTCACAGGGAGGTATGGAAAATCTTGGAGTAGAGTCTGGAATGACTGAGGTAACAGAGAGAATATTCAAGGGACTCAGGGCAACAGAAATCTATCAATTGGTATAAAAATATTTCAATTTTTAGTATTTTAACAACGGGTGCAGCCTTACAGGCACATTGCAAACTCACTCCAAAGACTGAGCTCTTACCACCATCCACATTCCCCAAAAGGCATGCAAGGAGTCTGACTATGGAAAACCATAGCATGTTTCCTCTCTTCTCTCCCTCATAGGCATTATAGTATGTGTAGCCTTGGAATCAGAAGACCAAGAACATACAAGAGAACCTAGCCTTGGAATCAGAAGATCAAGAAACAATTTAACTCTGCCCCTCCAGAGCTCTGAGAACTTGGGCAAGCCTCTTACTCTCTGTGAGTTTCAGTTTCCTCATTTATTTGATTGAAATAATAATACAGATCACCTGAAATGTAATGAAAATTAAACATCCTTATGGAGGTGAAACCAATTGGCAGCATGCCTGGAATATAGTGGGTGTTCAATAAATGCTTTTATCCCCCACATTCTGTCTCTTGTATTTTCTTTCTATACCCTACTCCTATTCCCTTGGATTCATGCATCTGAATTGGAAACACCCAAAGTCAAAAAGAATAAGAAAAGTCTTTAGAAATGTGGCATATTATCAAGATCTGCAAATTTCTGCCTGGAGCAGGTGGTTCTAATAAAGAAAGTCGGATCTCATATTGAGTTCTTTTCTGTCCAAGAATAGAAGACCTTCCCTCTTCTCCAGTACTGAAGAATAGGATTCATCAGCCTTGGGGGCAAGGTTAACTCTCTAGAAAGTGGCCTGGATAGTCAGAAACTCTATCTGTTCTATACACATACACACACTTTTGTTTGTCAGTTAAAAATTCAATGAGACTTGATAGTCCAATCCTTTGAAACCAGAATAATATTTGAAATTTTGATAATTTTGTCTAACTGCTAATATTACTTGCAGGTCATCAGTGTTTTACATCCAACAAACTAATGGTCATTTGCTGCTTTATAAAGAGCAAAAGAGCAGGTATCATTTTGTCTTCCTTGTTATTAAAGGATCAAGCAAGGGTGTTTCTGTACCAGTTCAACTTTCTTTATTTACTTATGAGTCAGTAACATTCAAGAAAATCCTAGTGTTAAAAAATGCTATTACATGTTAAACTGTGGAAAGAGTCATCATCATTTGAATAAATCTTGGGTAAGTCCACTGTATTAGTCCGTTTTCATGCTGCTGATAAAGACATACCTGAGACTGGGAAGAAAAAGAGGTTTAATTGGACTTATAGTTCCACATAGCTGGGGAGGCCTCAGAATCATGGCGGGAGGTGAAAGGCACTTTTTACATGGTGGTGGCAAGAGAAAATGAGGAAATGAAAAAGCAGAAACCCCTGATAAAACCATCAGATCTCATGAGACTTATTCAATATTATAAGAACAGTATGGGGGAAACCACCCCCATGACTCAAATGATCTCTCAATGGGTTCTTCCCACAACACATGGGAATTATGAGAGAACAATTCAAGATGAGATTTGGTTATGGACAAAGAGTCAAACCATATCAGACACCCTGGTATCATGTTTTTAAAAAGTTATATGTTTGTGACACCCAAATATGCAGAATTACTCTATCAGTTAAGTGTATTTTGTAGAAAAGTCAGTAAGAAATCTGCTTACTAAGAACAGAAAGAGTGATCTGTAAATAATAATATAATCATTATAATTTACTGAATACTTATTATGTGCTAAGCTACTGTTATTGTGCAATTGTGTTATTCTTGTCTGCTGCCCAGAAAAAGACAATACACTGAAAACAGCAGATGTTGCAGCAGAGAAAGAGTTTAATAATCACAGGGCAACTGAATGAGGAGGACAGAAGATATTTCTCAAATTTGCCTCCTTGAGAAATCAGAATCTAGGGTTTTTCAAGCATGGTTTGGTGGGCAGAAGGGCTAGAGAATAGAAAATATAATTGGTTGGATTGGGAATAAAAATCATAGGGTGTGAAAACTGTCTTCTTGGCCGGGTGCTGTGGCTCATGCCTGTAATCCCAGCACTTTGGGAGGCTGAGGAGGTTGGGTCACCTGAGGTCAGGAGTTCAACACCAACCTGGCGAACATAGTGAACCCTGTCTCTACTAAAAACACAAAAATTAGCAGGGTGTTAGTGGCACACACCTGTAATCCCAGCTACTTGGGAGGCTGAGGCACAAGAATCAGCTGAACCCAGAAGGCAGAGGTTGCAGTGAGCCAAGATCATGCCACTGCACTCCACCCTGGGCGATAGAGTGAAACTCTCTCAAAAACACCAAAAAACTGTCTTCTTGCACTGAATCAGTTCTTAGATGGGAGTTACAGGACCAGTTGAGTCAGTTTCTTGGTATGGGTTACCAGTCCAGGTGGTTCCAGTTGGTCCATCACAAAGTAAGGTCTAAAAAATAACTCAAACACCAGTCTTAGATTTTACAATACTGACATTATCTAAAGGGGCAATTGGGGATGTTATAAATCTTATAACCACTGGCTACGTGACTCTTGAGTAGTAAGCAGTTCCAAAAGGCAGATTGTAAAACATAGCCTGGTTACAGTTTAACAATACCTACATCTTAGCAGAAGAAACAATGACCAATTAGAGTTTATACTTACATCTTAGCATAATTGAGGCTCCCACCATAATTCTAACCTTGTGGCCTTTCATTAGTTTTACAAAAGCAGCTTCAGTCAATGAACAAGAGAGTGGTTAGTTTTGGGAGGAGACTATTATCATCCTTAGTTTAAAATTAAAATGCAAACTAAATTCTTCTCATAGTTAGCCTGGCATACAAATAGGAATGAGAAAAGGTAGTTTGTGAGGTTAGAAGCAAGACAGAGTCAGCTACGTCAGAATTCTCTCACTTATAGTTTTGCAAAGGTGATTTCACTACCCAATATTAGTAGTGAAGGGTGTAGTAATGGAATGAGATAGAGAAAGGTTTACTTAATGGAACACCTTTCAGGTGGGCTCTGTGAGTTTAGAAGGAGTTTTCATAGGTGGCTTAGGGTGGAGGCAGAGCTGAGATCCCTAAAGAGTTAAATAGCTTCTAAGGAGGATCTCCTGGTTCACGGAAGCACTTTGGGTTTGTTGAGTAGGATGTGTGAGTTTAGATGTAAAGTTTAGTCAAGACTAAGAAGCGGTGAGAGACTGAAAGGATCTTGGAAGAATTTGAAAGTTGGAGAATGGAGCTTTGCATGGTAGACGGATGAGCTAGTTTAGGGGCAGCACAGAAAATAGATTTAATAAGAATATGAGGGAAGATAACAGAGGATTCCAAGAGATTGTTCTGGAATGTGGGAGGTAAATTACTTCCTCTGTCTCTCTGATAAGATCTCCAGCAAAATCTGTCTTTAGTAGAAATGAATTTCTTCTGGAGAGTGGAAATTAGCGCTGAGACCTGTATAAAGTTGAGGCAAGGGTGGGGCTGCAGGTGTGCACTACCTACATTTGGGAAATAATAATTAAAATGATAACAGTAGCAGCCTCGTTGCTGAGCACCCATTAAAGTTAGGATCATTGTAGATCTTATCACAGTTAATCTTCATTGCCACCTCTTAGTTCAGTGGATTATCCCTCATAGTATAAATGAGGAAACTGCAGCTCAGAATGTTTAGGCAACTTGCTTAAGGACATTCAGTGGTATGCGGAAAAACTAGAATGAGGATAGAGTCTGTCTAACTTTAAAGTTGTCTGCTCCTGTTCACTGGTGTGCTTCCTCTTTAAAGGTGGAAGTGAGGGGCAGGCATCTAGATTAAGCAGTGGCTTTTCCAAGATGTACCTGCTATGTGGGACAGTCAAAGTATTTGACCACTTCCATTCCTGGATCCCTGGTCTCTGGTGTCCCAGGAGAGCCTACTGATTTCCAGGTACCTTCCTTACAGATTAAATAAGTTAATACATGTAAAATATGCTTAAAACAATGCCTGGCATTGGAAATTCCCAGTAAATATTGTTCGTTATTATTAAGAACTTTACAGACATATTCTCATTTAATTCTCACAAATGTATGAGGTAGAAACTATTGTCACCATCTTACAGAAAATAAAACTGAGAGGTTAAGTAATTTGCGTAGGTTCACACAGAAAGTAGGTTATAGGGCATGAATTTAGCCCCAGATTGAAGGATTCCAGACTTATCACTATATCCACTATTCTCAGCTCCTTCTCTCTGACTCTAGCTCCCAACGTTTCTGGGGTTGGGAAAGCACAAGCCCCAGGCTGGCCCTGATTCTCAAGTCCACTTGTGATTCAAGCATTCATGCCAAATGAATGCACAGATTGTGAACTTCTAGATCCTGCTTCACTCCATATTCCAAGGAGCCAGAAGTTGAAGTCAGCAAGTCAGGCTTCTCTAACATCCCACCTTCTGGCATGAATGTGAGCATGCAGTGTTTAGTCTATTGTTTGTTTCCAGTAAGTCTGAATTTCAAGTCCTTTTGCTGGAGGACTATGACTTAGGAACCCAGAACAAATGCTTTTCCAAAGCACTCCTGGTCACATCTTCCACACTTATTCATGCTAAGATATTTTATCATGTTACTTATCTCACCTGAAGCAAGTAAAAATGTCTGTTATCATGACATCTGAGTTTAAGTAACAGGCAACTCAGAGGTGTGGTGTGCATAGGCATGTGAATCACATTCTCACCTCCCAAAAATTTGTTTTGAAGTTCAGAACTGTTTTCAATGACCACATTGAATATTCAAAACTATACACTATAGTTATAGTTATTCTAAACTTCGAAAAGGACACTTGGAGGTATGTGATATTGGATTTCGGAGTCTAGTCATTGACTTTAGGGAGATGAATCCCACTTCCTTCATTTACTAGATGTGGCACCTGAGACAAATAACCTTATCTCTTGAGGCCTCCGTATCTTCATTTTCAAGAAAAAATAGTAATAGTAGTAGATTCTTCTTAAGGCTATTGTGAGGCTTAATGAGCAAGTGCATGTAAATGCTTAAACACATGATAATAGCTTGATACTGATTGTCTGTTATTAGGAACCAATAACCCATGACTCCTCTGGGAACTTAGTAATTTGGGTAAAAGCAACTAGCACAATGCTTGGCACAGAATAACTACTCAATAAATGTTTGTTAGCAACAGTGTTGCTGTTGTGGTTGATCTTATCATTAAACCTGAAGTCTTTCACCTTTGATTGATTGATTGATTCGTTCATTCATTCATAAACCTGAAGTGCCTTCTCTGTGTTAGACATTTCTCTTGACATTGGAATGAGTCAGTCATCATTCCCAGTATCAAGAAGTTCACAAAATCATGAAGGAGAAAGATCGAGGAAGAGAGAAAGGTCTTAGATGCCTTGATTAGATTGAAAGCGTGTACTGGAGTCAGTCAGGGAGGAAGACTGGTAGACATAGTAATTTCTGTAGCAGGAAGAGAGACCAGGAAAAACTCCATTAAAGAAGGCACTGAGTTAAGATTGAAGAAAGTGTGGATGGTCACTGGACAGCGTAAGGAGGAGGGCCACTTCTGGTGGGCAGCCTTGAAATATAAAGCAGCATGTGTTGAAGTTGGCAAACAACAGAAGGTCCAGACTGACTTGTACATAGGTACAAAAGCATAGCAAAAGAGTCAAATGAGAAAATATCTGGATGAAACATAAAAGATCCAAGAGTGGAAGGCCCTCTGTGTACAACAAGGACTGGAGTTCTCTCCCAACTGGAGAGACATTGCCTAAATTTAAGCTGGGACATGAAGTGATGGTCTCTGTGATGGTCTCCACATTCTAGAGAATGGGTGGAGGATGGGTTGGAGGGGTCCAGATGGGGAGAACAATCCTGAGAGATGATGAGGACTAGTTCTAGGGCAAATAGAGCAAGGAAAAAGAGGAGGGAATAGACTTCCCAGGCTTTGCTAACTGCTGGAATGCAGGATAGGAGACTCAGGCAACTAAATGGATATTCATACCATCTACAGGGAACACAGGAAGGCAAAAAAGCAGGTCTCATTTAACAGTGATGAGTTCAAGTTGGAAAATATTAGGATAGTAATGCCGAGGAGACAACCATCAGGCAGTGATGTCCAGTAGCATCCTGGGAGCATCCAAGTCACAGACAAAGATTTGGTTATCATCAGCATGTAGGTAGTTCAAAGCTGAAGGTAGCTGAGATTATTTAAGAAGAGACTGCTGAGGTTATGAAGAAGAGACATGAAGATAAAACCTTATTGAACCCTGATATTTGCTAAGCTGGGTAGAAAGCAATGCCCACAAAGGAGACTGATGAAGCAGGATTGAGAGGGGTTGGAGAGAAATGATGGCATGATGGCATGGAGCCCAACTAAGGCTGTGGTCTTGGGCATCAGATAAGAGTAGACTTGAGTCCAGGTTCTGCCACTACGAACTCTGTGAGCTTGTGCAACTTAGTTCACATTTGAGCCTCTATTTCCTCTTTGGTAAAAGGAAACAACAATGGCATCTAGCTTACAAGACTGTTGTGAGGATCAAGTGAGATGTTGCAAGTAAGATTCAAAAAAAAGGGTCCTGCACTTACTAAGAGTGTGGTAAATGTTAATGAATCAGGAGAATGTGTCACAGAAATGCAGAAGGGAAAGAGTTTTGAAAAAGTGACCATCAATACCAGAGATATCACAGAGAAAAATCAAGTGAGAAGTGGCCTTAAAAGTAACCAGTGGTGACAGGTTCTGCTATACCCGACACCTCAGTATCATGCAATGTACCTTTGTAACGAATCTGCACATATACCCCCAATTCTAAGGTAAAAGTTGAAAAAGAAAAAAACAAAACAAAACAGAGGCAACGAGATTCACTCTGCCTTCTGTGGGAGGAGCTGCAGTCACATGGTCCAGAGAAAGGTGAAGAACTGGCGCCACTTCTTTTTTTTTTTTTTTTTTTTTTTTTTTTTTTTTTTTTTTTTTTTTTTTGAGAGCGGAGTCTCGCTGTGTCGCCCAGGCTGGAGTGCAGTGGCGCGATCTCGGCTCACTGCAAGCTCCGCCTCCCGGGTTCCCGCCATTCTCCCGCCTCAGCCTCCTAGTAGCTGGGACTACAGGCGCCCGCCACCGCGCCCGGCTAGTTTTTTGTATTTTTAGTAGAGACGGGGTTTCACCGTGTTAGCCAGGAGGGTCTCGATCTCCTGACCTCGTGATCCACCCGCCTCGGCCTCCCAAAGTGCTGGGATTACAGGCTTGAGCCACCGCGCCCGGCCGCGCCACTTCTTTAAGCTGCCATCTCACATCCATGAATGGCTGCTACAGTCAGTTAATAGTGCAAGATGGTAGAACACACCCAGCACACTTTAAAAATAACAATGTTCCTCCCCTGACTCTAAAAGTAATACATGCTTATCATGAAAAAGTAGGAAGGGGAAAATGAAAATCACCATAATTCCATCTCCTCACATGATCCCTGTTAGGATTTTGCTGCACATCCTTGCAATGTGCACATCGGCTTACATGCTCAAATAAACAAAAGCATAGATTTATATATAACGAAAGTGAGAGCATACTTTATTTGGTTTTGTATACTACCTTTTTCACTTAATCTAATTTTGCGAGCTTTTTCTTGCAGGAGTAAATATTCTTATCAAATAAAACATTAAATAAATAAAATGTAAAGTTTAAAACAAGTGATCAGTGGATTGGGCAGTTGGAAGGCCAGTTAGCGATTTTAGAGAGGACAATTTCAGTGGCACTGCACCCACAGAAGCCTGATACAGTGGGTTCTAGGAGTAGGGAAAGGAGCTTCAGTGAGACCTAGTTCCTCACTGTAGTTTTATTATTAGACACAGGTAGAATATATGTCCTACCCTGATGGGAATCACTCCATCCCTGGATGACTGCAAATAATCCCACCAGCCTCCAGCCCAAGTGCGCCTGCCCTGTCCTCCCATAGCTCCTCCCCATGTCCTAACCCCATCACGTTCCTGGCTACTTGTCCAATGCCACCTTCCCTGTAGAACGTAAGCACCACAAGAGCAGCAGCTATAGGCTTTGTCCCGTCTGTGATGGTTAATTTTATGGATCAACTTGATGGGGCCATGGGGTGAGCAGACTACACATTATTTCTGGGTAGGTCTGCAAGAGTACTTCCAATGAGACTAGGATTTGAATCAGTGGACTTAGTAAAGCAAACATCCCTCCCCAGCCTGGGTGGGCATCATCTAATCCACTGTGGGCCTGAATAGAACACAAGGCAGAGGAAGGAAGAATTCACCCTCTTTTTTTCCCTCCCTCACAGCTTGAGCTGGAACATCTAGATCTTATCCTCTCCTGCCCTCAGACTGGGGATGACACCATTGGCTTTCCTGGTTCTCTGGCCCCTGGACTTTTAGACTGAATTATACCCCCAGCCGTCCTGGATCTCCATCTTGCAGACAGCAGATTATGGGGCTTCTCCATCTCTATAAGCACTTGAGTCAATTCCTCATAATAAATCTCCTTTCATATTGGTTCCGTTTCTCTGCAGAATCCTGAATAATACAGTATCTGGGTGCAGAAGACAATGAGTAAGAGAATTCCAGCTAGAATTTCAGCTAGTGATGAAGGTTGTGAAGGAAACCTAAGGGTGAAACAGGGTAGAGAGGGGTTTGGGGGTAGAGGAAAGCATTAGCTATTGTGGGCAAGAAAGGCCTTGGTGAGGAGGTGGCTTTTAGCTGAGAGAGGCAGCCATGCAAGGTTCCTGAGCAAAACATTACAGACTCTGAGACCAACAGGCTCAAATGTCCGGAGGTGGGGACCAACGGCGCCTATTCGTGGGGAAGAAGGAACCAGAGAGTAGAAGGCCAGGAGAGAGAGGGGTAGGAGACAGCCTGAAGGAGAGGGGCCAGGCCTCATTACCTCTGTTATGGGCTCTCAATTTCCTCGCACTGGGAACGTCCCAAAGGCCACTGATACACAGACTGAATGGACTTCACGGATGTCACATCAAGTGTCACTCCTAGCAGCAGACAGTCTCCTCAGCTTCGTGCTGATAGTTGCAGAGGCACACCCCTGGCCATCCATCGGCTTTTTCGCTTTAAGGACCCGAGGCATGTGACAAGAGGTAAGCATTGCACTGAAGGTTTTTGTGTTTCACTCTATAAATGGAAAGAGGAAGACAGAATTTTCCCCCAACTTTTTATTTGTAAAAATGTCAAAGCTACAGAAAAATTGCATGAATAGTACAATAAGCATAAGTTCGTCAAGCCACCAAGCAGCCCCACCAAGGGTTCACACTTGGCAACATTTGCACGCTCTCTCTCTCCTGTGTGTATGTGTGTGTGTTTATTTTCAATTTTTTTGCTGAACCATTTGAATATTAGTTGCAGTCATCATGATACTTTGATCCAAATACTTCAGAATGGAGCTTCCAAGAACAAGGAAACAAGAATATTCTCCTACGTAACCACAGTTTTCACACTCAGGAAACTTAATACAGTACTATAATCTAATACACAGTCCAGATGCAAATTTCTCCAGTTGTCCTCCAACTGTCCGTTAAAGTTGTTTTGTTTATCCAGGATTCAATCAAGCATCATGTATTTTAACTATCATTAGTTTTAGTCTCCTCAACTAGAATTCCCAGGTTGTTGTGTTTGTTTGCCTTTTGTCTTTCATAACAGTAAAATGTTTGAAGAGTCTAGGCCAAGTCTAGGCCAATTGAAATAAAATATCTCCCTCAGTTTGGATTTATCTGCTTATTTCTTCTTGATTAGATTCGGGTTAACCCATTTGGTCATGAATACTACGTAGGTGATGTTCCTTCTTAGGGCCCCACAGTATGCTCTATCATTGGTGATATAAATTTTGATCACCTGGCTAAGTGGTGCTCACCAGATTACTCCAATGGGGATGTAGCTTCATGCCTTTGTAGTTGATAAGTAATCTGTAGAGCACTATACTTGGAGACTGTACGAATACCTGTTTCCCAGCATCTTTTCATGCAATGGTTTTAGCATCCATTGATGATTTTTGTTTGAATCCATTATGATGGCCATGCTGATTTTCTAGTTTTAGAGTTTCTGCTACATTTCCATATTGATATTCTTTAGTAAGAAAGAACTTTCCTTGTCACCCACCTCCAGAACATGTCCATTCTTATACTCTTGGTGCTTGGGTTACACTGTTCAAGATTCAAGTTCCATCCAAAGTCAAAGTCCAGTTGGTCCAGTTTAGGAAAAGGTGATACAACTTAAATTGACAGTTCTGCTAAGGCTGGAGGAAGAGGTCATTCCTCAAAGAAAACGTGAGATGCAATTATTAAAATCAGGAGAAATGGAAGCCAAGCAGACAAAACAACAGCTGTCCTTATAGCAAGGGGTTAATATTAGTGAGACTTCTTCCCATCGCTGTGTGAGACATCTTAGTTCTCAAATAGCCATAGTTTAAAAAGGACAGGGGTTTAGTGCTCACAGCATCCTAGGCTCTTATCTTATGCTTTCTTGCATGTGGCCTTCATTCCCAAAGTTACTTCATGGTCCCCGATAGCTCCTCTAGCTCAAGTTTTCACCCCTGTATTCCAAACAAAGTGGGGGGTGGTGGAAAAACAGGAGAAAAAGAAGGCCATGCCTTTGTACTTTAAGGATATTTCCTAGCAGTTGGACATGCCATTTCTGCTGACCTGCTATGCAGAACAGATTCATGTGGCTATCCCAAACTATAATAAAAACTGAGGAAATGTTGTCTTCATTCCAGACAGTCATTTGCTCAGCTAAGAACTAAGAGTTCTATTATTACAGAGGAAGGAGAAAACCAAACTGGGAACAATTAGCAGTCTCTTTCCTGGATCCCACAAGAAACATGCTAGTAAGATCATTTTAAAGGTGGAAAAAAAATCAAACTTAGTGAAATTAAACAACCTGAAAAAAGTCACACAGAGAGTAAATTATTGTGTCTGTTTGATTCCAGAAAACTCTGTGCTAGAGTAACTCTGATTTTTGTCTCGTTCAGTCCACATCCTGAATCTACATATCAGTGTAGTTTTGTTAAATTACCCTCTTTGGGGATTGAGTTGCAGGCTCATGACATAATGACTGGTGATATCAGGTCCTTCTTAGAAATGTGCTGTTCATTTCTGGCTAATGTTCTCTAGACAATCAGCAGAGATACTGAAACCCTGATACATCCATGGCAGTGACAAAAGATGCAGATGGAAAGTAGAATGACAGTGGGTGTGTGCTGGAAAGCACCCCAGCCTGGGAGGCTGGATACCAAGGTTCCCGTCCCAGTTCAGTTACTCACTAATTATATGATCCTGGTCAGATCATGACCCACTGTTCCCCAGTTCCCTCCTTCATGTATTCCCTCCAACTCTGATCCTCTCTTATTTTAGGTAATATCTGCTTGCATGATGAGTCAAACTGGGATCTGGATCATAAAAGTATTTAAAGCCTTCACTTTTCTATGCTATGCAATTATAGAATCTGTTGAAATTCCAGGGCCTGGCTTGCTAATTGGGTTTACATTTTGCTTTTATAAAACCCCATGTGATAAATAGGAAAGGTTCATTAACTAGAAGCTTTATAAGAGCAGGAATCCTGTTTGATTTTCTCATCATTATATCCCCAACAACTGGCGCAGCCCCTGGTACACGATGAACTCCAGAATATCGATTTACTTATTGACTGACATAGACAATGTTATTGTTAGATATACGTGAGAAATTATTCTCTCCCTGCTCAAGAGCAAGCATGAGCTTCAAGGGAAGGAATAAGGGAACCAGGATTAACACAGTGCTTATTTTGCAATTTACCTCATTTACTTTTCATAACAAAACTTCAAGAAAGATATTACAATCCCCTTTTTGACTGATGAGAAATCTGAGATTCAGAAGGACGAAGTAACTTGTTTAAGATTACATAACTTTAAATTAGAAATGTTCAGAAATTATATGAAGAAAACTAAAATACATCTAAAAGACTTAAAGTAGACTTGAAAAAGTAGAAAAGTATCTCTGTTCTTGGTTCAGACATCTCAACATCATCAGTCAGTCAGTCTACCCTAAGTTAATTGATTAATTTATTATAATTCTAACAAAAATACAAAAAAAAAAATTTCCTGAAGCTAAACAAGCTGATATTAAAATTTGTATAAAATAATGCAAAAAATGGCTAGGAAAACACTGAAGGAAATTGCTAGAAGAGGGTCCTAGCCCTACCAAATATTAAAACATCATTAAAACATCCATAGGTTAAAATAGTATAATACTACTATGCGAATAGGCATACCAATAGACTAGATTAGGAAGTCCAGAAATAAGCCTAACCATGTATGAAGTTCAAGAATATAATAAAAGTAATAACTCAGATCACTAGGACAAAAATGGACTTTTTTTCAAACTTTTTTTTAATGATCAGAAAAAGATGGACTTTTAAATAAGTGGTATTGGAACAATTAGTTAGACATTTAGAAAAATATAAAATTACGTCTATTCCTTATACCACAGATAAAAATAAATTCCAAATGCATCAAAGACCTAAAGGTAAAATAAGTGAATAATACAAGTATTAGAAGAAAACATGGATAAATTTCCTACAGGCTGACTGTTGAGAAAGGATTTCTATGACTCAAAGTCAAGATATGATAAAAGAAGAAAATTGATAAATTTGACTACTTAAAAACTTTAAAAAACCTTTTGCAAGGCAAAATACCATAAGCAAAGGCAAAAGACAAATGATAAATCAGGAAAAAGTACTTACAATGCAAATCACAGATAATTTCTAACATAAAAAGAGATTTCAAATCTCAAGGGGAAAAAACAAAGATTGTATGTAAAAAAACATGAATAGATGCCAGAGATACATGCATAAATGACCCATGCCCGCTAAAAAATGCAGTGGTAGGGAGCCTCTAACAAGGCCTCAATTATCTCTTCCTCTTGGTATTCACACCTTATATAATTGCCTTCACTTGATTGTGAGCTGGGCCTACTGACTATCTTCTAATGAATAGGATATTGCAAAAGTGATGGGATGTCACTACTCAGATTAGGTTACAAAAAGTCTGTGGCTTCTGTCTTGGGTACCTCCTCTCATTCTCTAGCTCATTTGCCTTGAGAAAAGCCAGCTGCCATGTTGTGATCCACCCTCTAGAGAGGCCCACAATGTCTCCAGTTGACAGCCAGCAAAAACTTGAGGCCTTCCAACAGGCACATGAATGTACTTGGAAATGGATCCTTCTCTAGTCATCCTTGAGATGATTGCAGTCTCAGCAGACACCTTGATCTGCTGTTTTGAGAGGCCCTGAGCTAGAAATACCACCTAAACTATGCCTGGATTCCTGACTCACAAAGACTATGAGAAAGCAAACTTTTAATACTTTAAGCCACTACAGTTTGGGACAATTTGTTATGTAATGATAGATAACTAACACGAATGCAAATTAAAACTACACTGAGATACCATTTCTCGCACATCAGATTGGCAAAAATTCAAAAGCGAAATTCAGTAATCCTACTTCTAGAGTTTTACCCTAACGATACACCACAAATAATACAAAAATACATATGCACAAGGTCATTCAATGAAGCATTGTTTGTAATTGCAAAAACTACCTAAATGCTCAAATGTGGGAGATCGAGCATACCTACAGTGGCACACTATTGTTTCAGTTATCCATTGCTTGGTAACAAACCACATCGAAACTTACTGGCTTAAAACTACAACGTATTATTCTTCGTGATTCTGTAAGTTGACTGGGCTCACCTGGGTGGTTCTTCTTGGCCACATGAAATAGGCTGAGGTCATTCAGCTGATGCTGGATCACACAAGATGGTCTCTTGTTTTCCAGGACCACTCTGCATGTGACCTCTCATCACCCAGTGGCCTATCCTGAGCTTCTTTACAATATGGTAGGTGCCTTCCAAGGGTGAGAAAACAAAATCCAATGGTCATCTTAAAGTCTGAGCGTAGAAGTCCCAGAACATCACATATACCACATGCTATTGCTCAAACAGTTCACAAGGCCATCCAAGTTCAAGGGAGAGGAAATAGACTCTACCTCTCCCTAGGAGGAGCAGCAGATAATTTGTGGCTCAGAGAAGCATCCAATAATCTACCACAAATATGCAAGTGTAAAAAAATAATAAGGATCATTTCCATGAGTACATCTGGAGTGACTGCCAGAAAAAAAGCAAAACATGAAAGTATACATATAGGATGCTACCTTTTGTGAGAAAAAAAGAGAAATAAGAAAACTCATATGTATCTGTCTCCTTACTTTTGCAAAAAGAAACACAGGAATGCTAAATCCGCAAACAATAAAATTGGTCACCGACAAAGCCTGAGAGAATGGGGTGGAAAGGATAAGGAAGGGAGAATACTTCTCTGAGTACACATTTTTGTATAGCTTGACTTTGGAAGAATGTTAATATTCTACAGATTCAAAAAACAAAGTTAAATCAACAAGGAAAAACATAAAACTGAATACAAACAGAAGCAAATATACCAAATAATTACTTCAGATACTGGAGAAGAACAAAGGCTACTATAAAAGACGCTATTGGTACAATTTTAAAAACTGGAATATGAACTATATGTAAAAGTGTTCTATTAATTTTACATTTCCTGAAACTTCACTGGGGTTGTACAAGAGAATACCCTTGTTGTTAGGTAGTATATACAGAAGTGTTAAAAGGTATGCTATATGGAGCATGATATAGGCAACCTACGCTCAAATAGTTAAAAAAAATACACAATATATTATTATATAAATCAGTCATGTACTGTGAATGATATTTCAATCGATGGTTAGCCACACATGATGGTGTTCCCATAAGATTATAATACTGTTTTTTGTTATTTTTGTTGTTGTTTTGAGATGGAGTCTCACTCTGTCACCCAGGCTGGAGTGTAATGGCGCAATCTCGGCTCACTGCAACCTCTGCCTCCCGGGTTCAAGTGATTCTCCCTGCCTCAGCCTCCCAGGTAGCTGGGATTACAGGTGCCCGCCACCATGCCCAACTAATTTTTGTATTTTTGTAGAGATGGGGTTTTACCACATAAGCCAGGCTGGTCTCAAACTCCTGACCTCAAGTGATCCATCCGCCTCAGCCTCCCAAAGTGCTGAGAATACCACTACTATTCACATAGTAGTATTACACTATTTTAACCTACAGATGTTTTAAGGATGTTTTAAAGTGATGAGCCACCTCGGCCAGCCTATAATACAGTATTTTTACTGTACCTTTTCTGTGTTTAGATACACAAATACTCACCATTGTGTGAAAATTGCCATTGTACAACAGTACAGTGACAAGTTGTACAGGTTTGTAGCCTAGCAGCAATGTGCTATACCATATGGCCTAGGTTCACAGTAGGCTGTACCACATAGGTTTGTGTATGTACACTCTGTGATGTTCAAACAACAACAAAATTGCCTAATGCCATATTTCTCAGAACATACCTCCTTTGTTAAGTGACACATGACCGTATTACAGAGTGTCCCAAAAATTTTAGTGCAGATTAAAGTTTTCAAAATATAAATGCTACAACTTACAAACAGTATCATTTTGAAATTTACTTGTTTCTTTTAATTCAGTTTTGAGACTTCCGTATAACTTTTTTATTTTAATATTTTTGTTTCAGTGAACTTTTGCCATCTTCAGTGAGAAAGACCGAAACAAAAAACTCAGAAGAAAGAAAGAGATGGAGATAGCAAATATGACAAACTGAAAAATTGGTGAATCTGTTATGGAATACTATGCAGTCGTAAAAAAGGATGAGTTCATGTCCTTTGCAGGGACATATATGAAGCTGGAAACCATCATTCTCAGAAAACTAAAACAGGAACAGAAAACCAAACACCACATGTTCTCACTCATAATTAGGCGTTGAACAATGAGAACACATGGTCATGGCAGGGGTGGTGGGAACATCACACACTGGGGCCTGTCGCGGGGTGGGGGCCTTAGGGAGAGACAGCATTAGGAGAAATACCTAATGTAGATGATGTGTTGATGGGTGCAGCAAACCACTATGGCATGTGTATACCTATGTAACAAACCTGCACGTTCTGCACATGTATCCCAGAACTTAAAGTATAATAAAAAAAAATAGATTAAAAAAATTGGTGAATCTGGGCAAAATGTACACAGGAGTTTTCTGTACTGTTCTTGCAACTTTTCTACAGATTTGAAATGTTACAAAATAAAAAGTATTTTTAGAAAAAGAGTATACAGTTGAAAGTGACGGAGGCATGTGCGTTTTTGTATCTAGGGTTGTCTGATACCAAAGCTCAAGTTAAGTCTACTCCGTGGCACTGCCTTTCATTTTGAGCAGGAGAATCGGGTTTGCACTGACTCATGCTTTCTCTAATCATTAAGACGAAGGATCACAGACACAGTGGCCAGGACTGGGGAGTCAGTTTGCAGCCTTGGAGAAAATGAAGGAAAAAGGCCCCCTCCCACCACCCCTTGTCTTTGAGGGAGTCACTCTTCAATCCACTGAGCTAACCAACTCCAGACCTTTCCCTAAAGAGAACCATGTAATAGGCATGTAAAGCGATGAAGGGATTGTTTTGGAAACTTGTGTAAATAGCTCTTTGGGCAGGAGAAAAATTGCCAACACCTGCTATTTGTTTTCTGGTATTTATTAGAGCCACCCTGTGAAGGACCTCTAAGCTTCCTGGATCTTATTCATTTATCTGAGTTCACTCTTGGTTCAGGGTCAACATTTTTCAGGGCCTGGAAAAAGCTGGCAAGGATCAGAGAAGGGTCACTGACTCCAGGCTTTCAGTAGGTAAGTATGGTTCAAAGAATGCCAAGTGGATAATAATGATCTTGAAGCCAAATTTGGTTGCTCATGATGCTTTTCCTAACCCATCACTTTCTATTCCTTTCTCCTTATAGTCATTTATTAATTTATCCATCCATCTATCCATCTATTCACCCACTAGAGTAAGAATTATAATTAGGTGACTGGGTGCAGTGGCTCATGCCTGTAATCCCAGCACTTTGGGAAGTCAAGGCGGGTGGATCACCTGAGTTCAGGAGTTCAAGAGCAGCCTGGTCAACATGATGAAACCTTGTCTCTACTAAAAATTACAAAAATTAGCCAGGCATGGTGGTGCATGCCTATAGTCCTCGCTACTCGGGGGGCTGAGGCAGGAGAATCGCTTGAACCTGGGAGGTGGAGATTGCAGTGAGCGGAGGTCACACCACTGAACTCCAGCCTGGGCAACAGAGCAAGACCCTGTCTCAATAAATAAATAAATAAATAAATATATAAATAAATAAATAATTAGGCCCACATCACAAAAGGCATTGTGCTAGATTCTGGGAATACAGTGATGAATAAGACTGCTCCATGCCCTAGGAAGAGAGAGGGACGGACAATTTAGTACAGCAAGGTAAGCGCTGTCATAGTCATAGGTATAGGGTACCATAGAATAGGAGTACCCAATCCAGCCTGGTGAGGTATATCCAGGGACATCTTCAGAGCTGGGTCTAAAAACTGGTGGGACTGGTGGCTTAGAAAGAGAAGCACCATGAGCAAAAGCATGGCAACCTAAACCATTGTCTTTCCAAAGTGTGGTCCCTTGATCAGCAGAATTAGCATTATCTAAAACTTATCTAGAACTGTTAGAAACGCAGACTCTTGCCCCCGCCAGGCCTCTTGAATCTTATCTTGCATATTAGTAAGATCTCCCAGAGAATCCCTAAACACATTAATGTTTGAGAGGCATTCGTCTAAACACCATTTCTTGGGGAAATTACCAGTGGCCGATAGACATCTCGTTTATGGTCCAGGGCTCTCTTCTCCAAGCCACTGTTATCTCCTTCTGCTGACTTGAAGATTCAGCTCTGGGCTCTCCCTCCACTCCCTAACTTGCTTCAGATACCAACATCCCAGCCACCTTCAAGTTTCTGAGCAGTGAGTTCTTCCCCCTGGGAGAGTTGCTAAGTCTAGCTTTCTTTTTGTTATAACACTGTCTGTACTTTTTGACCCAGTAATTCCATTCTGAGGACATTAGCCCAAAGGGAAAAAAAAATCCAAAAGAAAATAGTCATTTATAGTCAGATGTTAAATGTTTACCACTGTGTCATCCTCAAGCACAAACAATCAAAGGAGAAACCTCCCAAATGCCAAGCAAGCAATGGTGTAGGAGTGGGGTGGGGAGTTGGTTGTTTCCTAAGCACTCTCAGGAATAGCCAGGGCTGTGTAACAGGAGATAGGCCATGATGTCATGGGAAGTGTCCTGGCTGGGAAGACAGAAAACCTGGGTCAAGTTCTAGTTTTGCTGCTCCAGAACGGATACCCTGGGGTGAGCCCATTCCTGTCTGAGGGCTTCAGGTTCTTCTGTGATCTCTAAATTTTAACATTCAGTCTGTGCTCCTTGGTGGCCCCAGATCCTCCCGGCATATGCCTGCCTGCCCTTCCATGCAGAAGGACAATGCTCAGAGCATAGACCCTGGGAGGGGTGGCCTAGAGACAGAAATGCAAGCGGGACTGGCAATAACTGCAGAGAGAGAGAGCAGAAAAAGAACACGTACTGAACCCTGTGCAGACTCTGTGATACTAATAAAAGCTAATGTTCACTCAAAGCTTACTGTTTGCCAGATGCTGTTTTAAGTGTTTTCATATGAATTAACTCACTTAATCTTTGCATCAACTATAAAGTAACAATTACTCTCCCATTTTCCAAATAAGGTTCAGAAAGGTTCAGGAACTTGCCCGAAGACACTCTGCCAGAGGGGCAGGGCTCAGGGTTGAACCCTCATGATTGGGCTCCAGAGTTCACATACTTGACCTCTAACCTTGTGCTCCTCCTCGTCATGATTGCTGGACCAGCAGCATCAAGGCCGTGCTCCCCAACCCACCCAATCAGAAAGTGGGGGTGGGATACAGTGGGGCCCTCTGGTTTTTAATATTTATTTTATTTTATTATTATTTTTATTTGAGACAGGGTGTTGTTCTGCTGCCCAGGCTGGAGTGCAGGGGTGTGATCATGGCTCACTGCAGCCTCTACTTCCTGGGATCAAGCGATCCTCCTACCTCAGCCTCTTAAGTAGCTGGAACTTCAGGTGCAGGTGCACACCACCACACCCAGCTTTCTTTTTTTTTTTTTTTTTTTTTTTTTTGGAGAAACCGGGTCTCACTATATTTCCCAGGCTGGTGGCAAACTCCTGGGCTCAAGCAATCCTCCTGCCCCAGCCTCCAAAAGGCTTGGATTACAGGCATGGGCCATTGCATCTGGCCTAGCTCTATTTTAACAAGCTTCCCCACTCCTCAAGTGATTATCATGTATGATAAATTTTGATAACCTTGCTCTAGACACTAACTGCTTTTAGTAACTCATAAAAATTTTCATAATTAAGGATAATTAATGCCACTATTTCACTGAGGCAGCTGAGCCTTAATAGGGTCTCAGGCTCATGGGTCAAACAGCTAGAAAATAGTACAGCCAGGATTTCAACCTGAGCCCACGAATGCCCAAACACCAGCTTTTTTCACCATACTATGCCTTTGTTCAGTACCTCTGCAGAAATCAATTTATCCAGAAGTAGAAGAGAGGGAGAAAACAGAGTGGGAAGGCACTGGCCCTGATACCAGAGGAGAGTGAAAAAAGAGGATACATGTGGAAGAGTTGGCCAAACCTCCTCTCTTTGGTAATCGTGCCACTGAAGTGGTGGTGGCAGCTTAGTTCTGCCTTGTTGGGCAACCTCCTGTGTGCTGGGCTGCTGATTTTCCTGGGCCCCATGCATAGGACCTATTTTTAGCTCAGCCCCGATGGGACATGTTTGCCGGGTATTGCCAAATCACAAGAACAATCACACCCTGGTAGCAGGCAGGCTATGCTTGGCTCACAGACCATACAGGGCTGTCTGGGCATGTACCCAGCCTCCGCCCAGATGCTGGTCCCACCTGGACCAGCCCTAGGTGGGAAGAAAGAGATTCCAGGGGAATCCAGGCCATTGCAAATCCTTTCTCTAGTCACAGGATGCTGTTGCCGAACAGGCTCTCAAAAATCCGAGAGACCCACAGGGCACTATAACTTATCCCTGGCCACCCAGCCAGTGGGTGGTAAGGTGGAATTCAGAATCCCAGTCTTCCTGACTTCTTTTCCCTATACTGTACAATCTGAATTCTCCAATATGTTTGTTTATTTGTGTTCTGTCTGCTTCTGCTAACCAAAAAAAAAAAAAAAAAAAAAATAGCCAAGGAATGCCAATACCCATTGTAACAGATGGAACCTCCCAGAAGGCAGTTTGCAAGTGGAGACAGCAAACTGGTGACCCCAGGAGGTGATTTTTCTATGAACAGCATTAGGGATCCAGTGGCACTGGTAAAAGGAACAAAAAGTATGACTCCTGCTCACACTTGTAGGCAGCATTTTTATGCTAATTTCCCCCCAAGTGTTAAAAGTTTCCTTTCCTTTATTAGCTAATATCACAAGTTACTCAAGAGAGAAGAGGGAGCAGATGTTTCATTATTATTAATTATAAAGATATAAGTAATGATAATAACTGCTGTCCTTGGTGTCAGTTTCTGTGTTTTACATTCATCAGCTCATTTAAACCTTACAATAATGTCATGAGGTGAGTAATATTAATATTAGCCTCATTTTACAAATGGAAAAATGAAGGCTCAGAGAGTGTAAGTCACTTGCTTAATCAAGGTCACACAGCTGGTAAGTGTGAGAGCCAGGCCCGAGAGCTCCAAAGTGTGTGAGCTTAAACTTACAGTTCACCCCTTTTAGTAAAGAGGAGACTGGTTGGGAAAGCAGGGGACAGACAGATGGTCAAACAGATGTGAGGCCTGCTTTCACAGAGCAAATACTTTATTTTGTAGAATGAAGAATAAGCAAGACCTGTTTCCTGAAAACACTGAGAGCTGCTACGTAGAAGTTACAGGGTTGCACATGTCACTCCGTGTAGGAAATGACTATTGTTGACTCACAGAGTAAGTTGCTCAGATGGTAGCCCCCAACTCTGGAGATGCACATCATAATTGCACGAGATGATTATCTAGTCCAGGCCTCTCTCTACTTCATTTACAATGGAGTAGAAGAGAGGCCTGGACTAGACAATCCCTAAGATTCCTTCCAGCTGGGGGATTCTACGGTTTGTGAGCATTTAAGCATCTTGAGGGTAGTTATGGCATTCAATAACTCTCCATACTCCCCAGAGCATACGGCACAGGCCTACACAGGCAGTGGTAAGAAAACGTCTGCTGGTGTTGCCAGTAATGTAATCACTTTCCTCTTCCTGGTCCTCAAAAGGAAAGATCGAGGAGATCTCTCTTTGCCACACTAGCAGGTCCCAATTCCAGCAAGTGGCAACAAAGCCCTCATTTCTCAGTCTCCCTGAGCCCTAGGCCTGGCAATCTGAAACACAGAGGTGGAAAAAGGACTAAGAAACACAAAGGACCGATATCTGGCTATTGGGATGTAAACAGGACTGCAGTGTACAAATTCCAGGAAGTGTCCTTAAAGGGGAGAGTGTACCCTTCCCCAGCCCTCCTCTGCCATGCTGCTGTCTGAAAAACAGATATGACTAAAGCTTGAACAGCCATCTTCAGTGATGAGATGGAAACCATGAGGTGAGAAGGGTAGAGCAATAAGATAGAAAGAGCCTGGGTTTAACAATCAGGGAGCTGCCATATTAGGCCTGTGCTGCATGCAGGAGGAGACGGAGAAGGAAGCTTATCATTATTTTGGGTCTTCTGTTACTCCCAGTAGAATCCAATTCTAATTCTTATGAGTTGAAAAACATTCTGATCCACCAAAGGAGTGAATAATTGTGAAAGCAGATTTGAGTAGGCTGTTGTGATGTACATAATTACAGAAGAAGCGGAGAAAGGGAAAGGGGAGGAGAAAGCAAAGAGAAGGAGGAGAAAGGCAGAAGAGGAGGAGGAGGAGGAAAAGACTAGGAAGAAGAAAAGGAAGAGGAAAAGAAGGGGGTGGGAAGGAGGAGGAGATGATGATAATGACAGGAATATATCTTGCTTACAACCAGGCTACAATATTCCTAGAGTCTGAGGTAGAAAGAATGCTACATTCTCACTGGCACAGTTCCAGTATCTTCATTACATCTCACCATAAATGTTGGGTCAGCCCTCTATTTGGTGTCTGTCTCTAGTCTCCTTCCCTCTTCTTGATCCATTCTGCCAGCTATTGCCCAAGCCTTCAATATCACTCCCTTGCTCAAAGTGGGTCCAGGCCAACTTTGTGTTTCAGATGAGAAAAGGAGCCCTTATTCTGACATTTGCCAAAAATCTATCATTTCTGCCTTATACCTACTTCACACCCCTTGTCCTCTCACAAACTTTCTGTTTCAGAAGAGTAAATTATTCACTGCTCTCCAAATGTGCCTGCTAAATTCCTGCCTCTGTCCCTTTGCTTCCATTGGTCCCTCCACCTGGGATGTCCTTTGCCCTCATCTCTGAGTGCTGACAGCTCAACTGTCCTTCACAGCTCTGGTCAAATGCCCCCTTCTCTATCAATAACTCCCAACTCTCCTTGCCCCAGCTGGAGTCAATCTTCAAAGCCCATACATTTTTTGGTATGCATGACTGCCTCTTTGGACCCCCACAATAAAGCCTGTCTGTAGCAGGAGGACACAACACCAGCAGGAGGAGGAAGTGGGGGAGGAGAGAGTGTCTTTCTCTGGGGCTAATGATTATGACTGGTCACTGCTCCAACTCCATCTGGGATTCCTCATTGCCTCTTAGAGAAACACTTATCATCTAGCCTTATCTTTCTCTTCATTACTGCAAAGATATCCCAAGTCAGGTAAACTAAATTATATATCCTAAGATTTTTCCCATTCAACACTGTGTATTGCTGTGGCCTCCGTATGTAATCTTCTCTTCCACCCTAAAGATGGTCCCCATTTCTCAAGGATCTACTCCAGTTTACCTTCTCTATGGAGCTCTGAGCTATCTCAATCCTCTATGAGCTATCTTCTCTGTAAGATGTTCTCTCACATTTTTTTGAATTGCCTCTTATCTTACAGAGGATTTATTATGTTGTTATATTCTTTCCTCCATAGTACATATCTGTATATATCTGAGTTTTTATATTTGCCAGACTGTAAAGAACATGGAACCTTGGAATTAGACAGACTTGTCATTGGACAAGATATTAACTTTGCTCAGACTCAGTTTTCCCATCTGTAGAATAGGGATCTTAACACCTGCCTCACAGAGTAGTCCTGAAGATTAAATAGGAGAGCCTGGTACTCAAAGCAAGGTTAGCAGCACCTGCTCCTGAGAATGTGGCAGAATCACAGAACCTGACGTGAAGGAGGATGGGGAATTACTGAGCTATTGAATTGGAGGCTCCTGCTGGAGTCTCTGAAGTTAGCTGGGTGTCACTGCAGCTGTACAAGTTAAGTGAGTGTCACTGCGATCTTGAAAACACTTGAACAAGATGGGCTTGGCTGTAGTGGAAGAGAAACCCTGTAACTTTCAGAGATAACAGATAACCTCAGACAAGAAGCTTCTCCAATGCCCAGTGAAGGCCCTGGGACAGACTGACGTTCTGGAATATCCCGAGCTTCCTTATCATGGGGAAGCTGAGGAGAGCCACATGGAAGTCCTCCTTAACATGGGGAGGCTGGTCTAACAGGAGACAGTCGAATGGGAGGTCTCGGAGGAAGTGAGTTGGCTATCCCCCAGTACTCTGTGCTGGTCAGACTCCACCCAAGGAATCAGGTTCTCTCAGTGCCACATGCTGGGAGAAGGGCATGGATCCATTAAGGCTTTAGAAGAGGAAGGCAGCCTGGGGAGAGGATTAAGATCCCATCCTTTGGAAAAATGTAGTAACTCTAAAAAGAGGAAGTTCGAGGAACAGGGGTTCTATTGTCCCAGATTTGATGTCCACATGGACAGTTATGTGAACATAAACATCTGAAGCGGGCCCAATGCAGGAGACAGCTGAAAGTGATGAGAACAGACTCAGAGGCTTCTGAGCACATCTGACTCTTACACGTAAGGATAGGGGTCTGGTGTTGCAAGATCCTCCAATTTTTCTAGAGAATATACACCTCTGGGTTAGTTTGTTTGTTTTTCATGAAACCTCACAATTTTCATTTGAATAACTGATTCAAAAGCTTTCATAGCTCTGCACCAGCCAACACTGTGCAGACCAAACAAATCATATCTGTAGGAAATGAGTGGATGACTGGCTAACAGTTCACAATCTTTGGATGAGATGCCCTCTAGGGTCGTTTCTAAATTGTACTCTCTGGTTATAAAATGACCCCAAAATTTAAAATTGATTGACTCAAATGGAAGGTATTGGCATCACGTGCATTAGGAAAAGATGCTTTGTGGTATTTCTAGTGCCCACCATTATTGTTCCCATCAATCAAGGCAGAGAGATTGAGAGCACATGTTCTGGAATCAGACAGACTTGGGTTCAGATCCCAGCTCTGTCACTTTCTAATTCTGTGATCTTGGACAAGTGATTTAGCTTCTGAGCTCAGATTCCTCAGCTGCAGTTGAAATAGTAGCTGAATTTATTGTTTAAAATGTGCCACACACTGTTGTAAGTAATTGTTAAATTAACCATTTTAATCCTATAAACAACCCTCCAAAAGTGGGCAAAATTATCATTATGTTCATTTCACAGATGAAAAAACAGGCACAGAAAAATTCAGGGATCACAGCTAATAAATAGAGAGCTGACACACCAATTCAGACACTCTACCTCCAGGTTTGTGCTTCCAACTGCTTTACTATACTGGCTGGAATAAAAAATAAGGGTGGTAGTGGGAGTGTTCCCTGGGATTCTCATGAGAATAGAAATGATGATATATGTAAAAGAATTAGCTCAGTGCCTGAACATACTAACAATACATTTAAAAGATGCCTATTATTATGTTATTAACCGTTTCCTATGTTCGTCCTTATTCCCTCCTCCTTTAATCTATCTTTGACTGAGTATCTCTGTCTCTCCCTTTCTCTTCTCTATTCTAATTATTACAGTAAGGATCCTTTCATCACCCAGCTCTGAACAAATGCCCTCTTTATTTACGACCAAGCCATGGCTTATTCCTGTTCACCTTTCTGCTTCCTTCAATCATTCCCTAGCCCCTCCCCAGCCTTTTTTGTTTAATCCCAAGGATTATTTATCAGGCAAATCTATCATTAGGTAATGTTTTAATAACATGTTTCCCATCAGATAAATGGATATTACGTATTCCCTATAACCAGCCATGCTCTATGGTAAATATTACCCTAAAAAGGAAATTCATGACTCATGATCAACTGAACAGCCAACTGGGAAGCTGGGGAGCTCCCATCTATGAAAATTATTATTGTCTGATAGATTTTTAGCCCACCTGCTCCCTGAGGGTCCTCTGAGTCATGCTGTACACATGAGTAGCATGCAAACTGGCAGGGGCTGGTTAGTTAGGGATGAAGTCAGGGTTATTTAATAACCTGTATTTATAGTATCTACTTACAAGGGAAAAATCTCCTCTGTTTCACACAGATACCTCTAATCAGGAATTTGCTGGCAACACACACACACACACACACACACACACTCATACTCACACTGGAATCCACACTTCACCTGCCCCGGCAGGCCAAGGGCGATGTTTCTCAGTTGCCTTCCTCCATCCCACTAGAGAGCTATGGGAAAGGTGCTCAGATTTGGCAATGGTTTATGCCTAGAATGAACCCCCCTGCCACTTATTTGTTGTGTGACTCCAGACAGGTAACAAACTCTCTAAGCCTCAGTTTCCCCGCCCACAGAGCTATCATGTGGATTAGATCAAATAAAACACTTGGTACATAGTAAAGTGCTCAAATTTTGGTCCTGCTTAGGGGGACATAGAAGAATGTGAGGCTTCGGGAAATTCTGCTCCAGGACAATAGCAGCCATATTTTTGAGATCATGTCTGGAGAGAGATTAGGGTCCAAACATTCTAGAACCATCAGTTGTCTGTCTACTTTGTATTGATAGGACTGGAAACAACCCCTCCTCCACCATCAAGGCTGAAACTCAAGTTACCTCTCCTTGAGCACTTACTGCATACCAAGGACTGGGATGGATAGGTATAGGGTCATTTAGAGATGAATATCATAGTTTCCTTGCTACCACAGAGCTCACAGGCTAACCAATGATTCCCTAAGTTATGTGTGATGTCTGGATCATCCGTCTCAGTGTCACCCTGATTCCTGGGCCTCTACACCAGACTTCTTGAATTACAGTCTCTGGAGGTGGGGTCTGCATTCTCACAAGCTCCCCCCCATTAATTTTATGTACACTAAGGTTTGAGAACTACTTGCCAGCCGCTGACAGCATCTAAGATTTATTATGCATTGACTATTCATTCCTTCATTCAACAAAACATTTGTTGAAGGTATTTCTGTGCTAGGCACTGTGCTAAGTGCTTTGTGTGCATTGATTCATTTAATTCTCTCAACAGATCTATACAGCAGATGCCATTAACTCTATTTTTCTAGCCCAAGAACTAAGAAAAGTACATACTTAACCTATGTTGAGTATCATAACAGAGATACATAAAATGTGCTCTGGAAATTCCAAGAAGATAGAAATTGCACTTAATTAAGAGAGGTAGTGCAAGCAAAGAAGATTCTAAAACGGGACAGATCAAATGTCATTCCAGCAGAGTGGCATGGTTTTAGATTCCTTCAGGGTGGGTAAGTCACTACCTCACAACAAAAGCCGATTTACTCACAGGCACAATGGTTACAGGTGCCCGTGAGCCATTCCACAGAGAGATTTCTATGTTCACAAGGCGTTTCAGTATCAGATAAGCTTCTCAGATACAATTGAGAGTTGAATAAAGATATTCATATGCACTGTGAGGGAAGTATTTAATTCTTCCTTTTGATTATGAGGGGAGGTGAGGTGTTTTTATTTTTTTATTTATTTATTTATTTATTTTTTTATTTTTGAGACGGAGTCTCACTCTGCTGCCCAGGCTGGAGTGCAGTGGCCAGATCTCAGCTCACTGCAAGCTCCGCCTCCTGGGTTCACGCCATTCTCCTGCCTCAGCCTCCTGAGTAGCTGGGACTACAGGCGCCCGCCATCTTGCCCGGCTAGTTTTTTGTATTTTTTTAGTAGAGATGGGGTTATACCGTATTAGCCAGGATGGTCTCGATCTCCTGACCTCATGATCCGCCCGCCTCGGCCTCCCAAAGTGCTGGGATTACAGGCTTGAGCCACTGCGCCCGGCCTGGTGAGGTGTTTTTAAAACAAATTGTCATTCTTCAACTATTTTGAATCAGGGAAATTCATTTTCTCTAAATAAAACTAAGTCAGCAAGTACCATTTTTGTTATTACCGAGCTATAAATGTGACATCAGGTAGACAAGGATTAAAAAGAGACAAAGAATGTTGGAAAGGGCGTGGAGAAATGGACATTCTCAAAACTGCCGAAGTTGATGGAAGTGTAAATTGTTACACCATTGCCAGGGGTTATTTAGCAATATGAATCAAGAACTCAAATGAATATTCATATCCTTTATCTTTATAATTCCCGTTCTGGAAAACTCTCCTAATGAATTAAGCAGAGGCTAGGATACATAGAGATTTACAAATCAAAATGCTCTCCCTCACACTTAATTTTTTAATTTTTTAAGGTCATCAAATCAGAAGCAGTTTAAACATCCTACAACAGAGATTTGTTAGGTAAATTATTGTAAATTCACATGATAGATGTGAGACAAAATGTAAGCTCCATCGGGGCAGAAATCTTTGTCTCTTTTGGTCTCTGCTTTATTTCCAGAGCCTATCACAGTGCCTGGCACAGAGTAAACACTCAGCAAATATCTCTCGAGTGAGTATGACATCATAGTTAGGCATCAGTGCTTTGAAGTTGGACCTTCTGGCCCTCAATCCACAGTTGTGGCAACTTTTTCTCAGTAGCCTCATTTGCAAAATGAGGTGAACATATAACGTTTTTCATAGGATTGTGTTGAGGACTGAAGGGCATAATAAATACATAAGGTGGCATGAACATAGAGGCATTAAATAAATGTTAGCTGCCATTATTATCCATGGAGTCATAACATTCTCATGGCTAGTAAAAACTTGTATGTCAACTGTACTCAGGGAGATTCAAAATTTGCAATAGAAAAGTACAAATACATTTGTATTTAAATGACTAGATGGATGCCTACTAAGCGAGGTTATCTGTGGGCCACGAGGATCACCATAATTTTCATGAGCAGATAGACAGTGTACCTCCGAAAGGTCTCTGGCTAATGCCTAAGTTTAATACATCTATACCTTGGTCTCTACATTCATAATCTCAGGAGGAATCAAAGCAATTCAACAAAATCTAGAGAAAAAAAAAGAATTGTCCTGTAAGCAATTATTGGAATGGAAAACAGAAGGGCTTTAAACATTTTATTTACATCAAGCCACATGTTTAGTGCTGATTCTTGATCTTTGTCTGCTCACTGATAAGAGGCCCAGAAAATGAAATTTCATCCTTGGCATGCTTCTAGCATTTGTGGATAACATCTGCGAACCTCAAGGAAAGTCTTGTCATTTGCTATTTCAAGGTTTTTCCTTAAGCAATTCTATGGTTCTAGACAGAGCACGCACCCAGACCACCTTTCCAGAACTTTGTCTAACAACTTCAATTAGATCTTGCCAATCTAAAGATTCCATAGGACGATTTGCATTTTTAGGACTTGCCACAAAACTTCCTGGTGGCATGAGCAACTTACAGTAACCTGTGATTCAGAGCAGGGGTATTGTTTGCGGTGACTGACGACTTTAAGGAGTTACAGACAGACATCACTCTACGTGGTTATAAGATGTTTCCCAGGCCACCAGCTTTAAATGCAATCTGGGGACCCCAAGGAAGGCTTATGACAAAAATGTATTTTAACTGTATTTTTGTAGTTCTGCCCCTACTGCAGCATTGTGGGACTGGTGGTCTAGAACTTTCCTTGTGCTCCAAGTGTGGGCTGTGGGGATAGATTGGGAGATAGACCAGTCCCTCACAAGGAATTCAAATATCAGTTACTGAAATCAAGGATGAGAGACCTCTGGCTTAAAGGACATTTCTTAGAATATACCTAGATAATTTAGTAACCACAAAACAAGCAGCATTTTTTTTTTTTCTATTTTAAGCTGCCTAAGAATTCAAAGTAGGGAGAGTTTGGTGAGGGGATGTGCTAGTTGAAATACAGATTACCATGTCCCAAACCAAGAAATTCTTCTTCACTGGATTTGGTGTGGGCACAGTTGTTTGCATTTTTAGTAAGGGTTCCAGGTGAAAAGCACAAATCTAGGAAAACTTTAAGAAAGTAAATCTTCTTTTGCTAAAAAAAGTTACTCTAATTGGCTTTTGGGGGTATGCAATTATAGGTGTTAGGGCTCCTCTTGATGGGAAAGGGCAAGAAAGGATGAGATTTACATTTTTCCCTTTTACAACATAATAGGACTAGAGAGTTTTTCCACTGTCAACCCCTGTCAGAGTCTTACGTCCTTGAATTAGGGAGAGAAAGGAACAAGGGCCCAGCCCCATGGAAGGAGGCTGCAGCCAAGAGAGAAGGGGCAGTGAGTCATAGACTTCAAGGGGTGGAGGATGAATACCACTGACATGCTGTCTGACATTTAGTCTTAATTGTTTCCTCTCCTGTGATGTGACTTTCCGCTTTTATCACCAAAACTTTGGTAAAATGCTCTTTACAGAGCAGTGTCGTGTTGGTGGTGCATTGGGAGATAAAGGAGAGAGGAGCATGCGGGGATTTTCTGGTGAAATACGCCAGAGAGAACTGGGACAGCCATGAGAAGCAGGGATAAGGGAGTGAGAAATGGGTGAGAACTGAGATGGATGAGTTCATAGGGTGAGCTCCAGAAACAAGGGTGCACCTCTCTTGGGAACTCTTGGGAAGGCTTCTGGAAACTTGGGGTTTGTGGAATATCATTTATATATAAAAATATGTTCCCATTTTAAGTGTATGGTTGGATCATTTTTGACAAATGTGCGTACCTATGTAATCACCACCACAATCAAGAAAGATATCCGCCATTGTCACCTAAAAATTTTCTGTCTAGCCAATTGATCAACCCCAAACACCCCTAGCCACAGACAACTGCCAAACAACTTTTTGTCACTGTAGATTAGATTTGTCTCTTCTAGAGTTTCATATAAATGAAATTATACAGTATATATACCTTTGTATATAATAGTATTTTAGGTTTCTCCATGTGGTTGCATTTTTCAGTAGATTGGTTGGTTGAATTATTTGTTGAGGAGTAATGTGCTTACCCATTCACCTGTTGATGGTCATTCAGGTTGTTTCCAATTTAGGAACTGTATCAATAAAGCTGTTATGAACATTTGTGTACAAATCTTTGTGTGGCCGTATGTTTTTATTTCTCTTATGTAAACACCTTTAAGTGGAATTGCTGGGATGTAAGAACCCCATTTCACTTAACAATTTCCCAGAGTGGTTATACTGTTTTAGTTACCACCAGTACATATGAGAATTTTCATTGCTTCATATCCTTGCCAACACTTGGTAGTATCAGTCTTTCTAAATTTAGCCATTTTAATGGATATGTCTTGGTGTTTCACCGTGATTTTAATTTTCATTCCTCTGATAACTAATAATATTAGTTACCTTCACATATGTTTATTGGTCAATCATGTATCTTCATTTGGAAAGTCCCTATTCTAAGTTTTTGCCCACTTAAATTTTTTTTTCAGTCTTCTGATGAATTGCAAGAGTTCTTTACAAACTTTGAATACTTGTCCTTTGTCAGATTTATTTATGACAAACATTTTTCCCAGTCTATGAAATGCCTTATTATTCTTTTGATTCTCTCTTTGGAGGAGCAGTTTAAAATTTTAAGTCCAATGTTTTCATACTGCATATTTTCCATTGAAATATTTGCTAACATAAAGATTGTAAATATTTTGCCTTGTGTTTTCTTCTGGGAATTTCTAGTTTTAGATATAGATTTATATTTGGAGATTTAGATTCAGATTTAGATCTACGACCCATTTCAAGTAATTTTTTGTGTTGTGATATAAAGTAGTAAGTTGATGGTCATGTTCCTTATCTTAGGATGAAGGCATTTATTTAGTTAGTCATTCTCCTTTTTGTATGTTAGTGGATTTTTCAGACACCTTTTATTAGGTTGAGGAAGTACCCTTTTATTTTTAGCTCTTGAGCAGCTTGCCTTTTTAAAGTAATAAATGGATAGTGAATTTTATAGAATGTTTTTTCTGCATCCATTGCAGAATTTTTCTCCTTTTTTCTGTTAATATGTAAAATAACATTAACTGATTTGTAAATATTAAACCAACCTTGTATTTCTGGAAGAAACCCTAGTTGGAAGTGGTATATTATCCTTTTTTACATATTCTTGGATTTTATTTACTACTTTTTAAAAGGATTTTTACTTCTAGGTTCACGAAGGATATGCTTGTAGTTTTCTTTTCTTCATAAATTCTTTGGTCTTGATAGTAGGGTAAGGCTAGATTCATGAAATGATTTGTGAAGTGTTCCCTCTTCCACTCTTTTGTGAAACAGTTTGTGTAGGACTGGTACTATTTCTTCCTTAACTGTTTGATAATTTACCTTGGAAGTCTTGATTATTATTTATGGAAAGGTTTTAATAACGGTAACAAATTCTGTAATAAATTTAGAGCAATACAGATTTTCTGTTTCGTCAGAAATCAGCTTTGGTAGTTAAGAGTCTTTCAAGGAATTGATACATTTCATGTAAATTGTTGAATTTTTGCCATAAGATTGTTTATAATATTACCTTATTATCTTTTTAATTTCCATAAGATTTGCAATTATGGCTCCTTTTTAATTCCTTTTATTTAACATTCATATCTTCTTCCTCTGCTAGTTCATGACTCTACCAGAAATGTATCAATTCATTTACCTTTTCAAAAACTCAGCTTTTGGATTTGGATTCATTGATTTTTTTTCTAGGTTTTATAATCTCTCTTTTATTTATCTATTTATTTTTTTTTGAGACAGGGTCCTACTCTTTCATGCAGGCTGGAGTGCAATTGTGTAATCATGGCTCACTGAAGTCTCAACCACCTCCCAGGCTCAAGCCATCCCCCACCTCTGTCACCCAAGTAGCTGGGCTGAGACTACAGGTGTGCACCACCATATCTGGCTAATTATTTTTTATTTTTTATTTTCTGTAAAGATAGGGTCTCACTTTGTTACCCAGGATGGTCTTGAACTCCTGGGCTCAAGCAATCCTCCAGGTTCAGCCTCCCGAAGTACTGAAATTACCATTGCGAGTCACCATGCCCAGCCAATTTCTGTTCATATATGTATCATTTTCTTCAAATGTGTAATGATACACAGTTGAGTTTAAGTCAATCTTCTTTTTCTAACATCTGAAGGTGGGTCATCGATTTTGGACATTTCTAATTTTCCAATATAAACAAAGCCATAAACGCCCTGGTCACCGTCTTAGCGGCATCCCACAAATTATAAAGTGTGTTTTCATTTTCATTCACTACAATGTGTCTTCTAATATTCTTTGTGATTCATTTTCTGATCATTATAGAGAACTATCTTACATAATTTCCAAATATTTGAGGATTTTCCAGACATGTGCCTAGAAAAAGGATTTCTAACATATTCTTACTGTGGCCAAAGAGCATACTTTAAATAATTTTAATACTCTAAAATTTACCGGGACTTCTTTTATTGCTTTGTATATAATATATCTTAAGTGTTCCAAGTGCACTTAAAAGGAAGGTATATTCTGATATTGGTGGAATGTTCTATAGAGATCAATAATATCAAAATGGTTAATAACTTTGTTAGAGTCTACTAGATTCTTGCTGATTTTCTTTATATCTATGATATCAATTACTGAGAAAGAAGTATTAGAAACTTCCAGATATTATTGTAGATTATCTATTTCTTCTTTCTGTCAGTTTTTGCTTCATGAATTTTGAAGCTCTGGGGTGGGATTTAGGATTATTGCATCCTTTTGATAAATTGATCCCTTTATCATTATGAAGCATACCTCTTTATCCCTGGTCATGCCATTTATGCTGAAGACTACTTTGTCTGTTATTATTACAGCCATTCCAGCTTTATTATTGTTTTCACAGTATGTTTTTTCTACCCCTTTATTCTAAGATTTTATATTTCAATAGATTTCTAATAGACCACATATTGTTGAGCTTTGCTTTTTTTTTTTTTTTTTTTTGAGACGGAGTCTCGCTCTGTCGCTCGGGATGGAGTGCAGTGGCCGGACCTCAGCTCACTGCAAGCTCCGGCTCTCGGGTTTACGCCATTCTCCTGCCTCAGCCTCCCGAGTAGCTGGGACTACAGGCGCCCGCCACCTCGCCCGGCTAGTTTTTTGTATTTTTTAGTAGAGACGGGGTTTCACAGTGTTAGCCAGGATGGTCTCGATCTCCTGACCTCGTGATCCGCCCGTCTCGGCCTCCCAAAGTGCTGGGATTACAGGCTTGAGCCACCGCGCCCGGCCGAGCTTTGCTTTTTAATCTAATCTTAAAATACCTGTCTTTTGAGTGTTTCAACTAGGTTTAATTGAATTTAGCAATCTTGTGGTGCTTCACATTTAATATATTTAGAAATATTGTGGTGCTTCAATGTACCATCTTGCTTATTTGTATTTTTATTAGTCCCATGTGTTCTTTTTTCTTTCCTTGTTTTTTCCCACCTTCCTTTGGATTGAATTTTTTTTTTTTTTTTTTTTTTTTACTATTCCATTTTATCTCTACTACTGTCTTATTAGCCCAGTATTTTATTTTATTTTTAGTTCTTGCTTTAAGGCAGGGGTTAGCAAACTACAGGCTGCAGTCAAATCTGACCCACCACTTGCTTTTATAAAATTATATTGGAACACAGTTTCACTCATTCATTTATGTATTGCCTATGGTTGTCTCTCTAGCTGATGAGTTTCATGCTACAATGGCAGAACTGAGTAGTTGTGACAGAGACCATGTGGCATGCAAAGCCTAGAATTTCTACTATCTGGCTCTTTACACAAGTTTGCCAGTCTCTGCTCTAGGGTTTACTATAGGTTTCCTCAACTTACCACAATCTACCTTCAAATAATATTATACCACTTCACATATAAAAACCATAATATACTACCATTTTCCCTCTCCTGTCTTTTCTTCCACATTTTACTTCTGCATATATTATAAGCTTGCAAATATATTATTATATTTGTTTTGAAGAGTCCATTTTACATTTCCTTGCACATTTACCATACCTTGAATTCTCCATTTCTTTTCTACATCTAAGTTTCCATCTGTTGAAATTTCCTTTCTGTCTAAAGGATATTCTTCAAACTTCTTACAGTTTAAGTCTGCTGGCAACAAATTACCCCAGCTCACATTTGTCTCCAAGTATTTAT
The DNA here is from genome assembly GCF_007565055.1 of Rhinopithecus roxellana. NCBI lineage: Eukaryota > Metazoa > Chordata > Mammalia > Primates > Cercopithecidae > Rhinopithecus > Rhinopithecus roxellana. The sequence continues at coordinate 49,759,098 of NC_044560.1, read as the reverse complement.
TTCATTTTATTTCTGAAGAATATTTTTACTGGATCTAGAAATCTAAGCCAACAGTTTGTTTTGTTCTTTCCTTCAGCACTTTAAATAACATGATCCATTGTTTCCCTGTGTAGTTTCAGATGGGAAGTCTGAACCTATGTTTTATCTTTTTTCCCCTACACATAATGTGTCTTTTTTCCTTTGGTTACTTTTAAGATTTTCTCTGAATCATTTGTTTTCAAAAACTTGATTATAATGTGCTCTGGTGGAGTTTTCATTTTCCTAATTGAGGTTCATTGAGCTTACATTTTTCATCAAATTTGGAAAATTTTAGCCATCACGTCTTCAAATATTCTACTGTTTTCCCTTGCCCCAGCCTCTCCTTCTGGAACTTTATGCTACACCACTCCAAATTGTCCCACAGGTCCCTGAGACACTGTTCATTATTTTTTGAGTCATTTTCTTGTATATGATTCATTTTGGATAGTTTCTATTACTAGTCTTTGAGTTTTCTAATATTTTCTCTTGCAATATGTAATATGTTTTCAATCTTTCCAGAAGACATTTCATTGGCATATACTGTATTTTTTAATCTCTAGAAGTTTCATTTTGTCTTCTGAAAATGTATCTTCCATTTATATATTTACTACATATATGTTTACTTTCGACCATTTCGACAGAACTTAACAGCTGTTTCAAAGTCTTTGTCTGCTAATTCGATCATTTCTAAGATTTTCTGATTGATTTTTCTTCCTGATTACAGATCACATTTGCCTACTTTTTGGAATGTCCAGTAATTTTTTTATTGGATACTGAATATCATGTTTTGAGTGTCTGGATTTTCTTGTTGTCCTTTAAAGAAGTTAAGGTGTTTCTTGACAGTTAGATAAGTTACTTGTTGATTGATTTGATCCTCCCACAACTTGTTTTGAAGATTTTTAGGGCAAGTCTAGAGAAGCAATGGCTCTAAGGATAATCCCACCACCCAGTCATGACACTTCTGTGGTCTCTACTGAAGGTCCAGGTGATCCGTGAGGACGTTCTGCTCCTGCTGGTTGGAGTTTACATATCTCTCACTGCTGTGATTTTGGGGCATTTCTCAGTCTCCAGCTCCCCATTCATTGCCTGGCCTCATGGAGTTTTGCCCTAGGCATGCATGACTTAATATTCAGCAAAGACTCTGAAGTGTTTTTTCTGCGCAGCTGTCCTCTCTGAAACTCTGCTCCACAATTTTGAGTCACCTTAGCCTCCCTGAACTAAATCTCTGTCCTCAACTTAGTGAGACTGCTGAGCTCTGCTGCGGATTCCTCAGCCTGCCATGGGGTCCAGAACGAGATCCCAGACAGAAGGCCAAGGGCTTACCTCACTTTTTCCCCCTTTCCTTAGGAATCTAAGTATTGCACTATCTGTTGTTCAATATCTGAAAACACTTGTTTCATGTCATTTTCGCCCAGTTTTCTTGTTGTTTATGATGGGAGAATATGTCTGGACTCTTGTCATTCCATCATGGCCTGAAATGGAAGTTCCACTATTACACTTTTATTTCTACGTAAGAGAGAAGGGCAAACCTCAAGACTGGAGGCAGAGATAGTCGTGTTACAACAACCAAACAAAATGAAAAAGCTAGGCTGGTCTGCATGAATAGAGGTATGGTGTCTGAAACAAGGAAGGTGATCATCCCATTGTTCTCCACACATGACTGGACATGTTCACTTATTCATTTATTCCATAAGCATGCTTTGACCACCTCCTTTGTCAGCTTCTGTGGTAGACACTGAGGATACCATGTTGCATGAAATAGAGCCTTTGTCATTAAGAAACTCATAGACTAGAAAGGAATAGGCAAATAACATGGAAATAACAATGCATCATGGTAAGGAATGCGGTAGAGATAAACCCAGAGGTTATGAGAACCGAAAGTGGGGGATACCTATTCCAGCCTGAGCAAGGGTAGGGGAATCAAGATGAACTCTGTGGGTGAGGATGGCTTATGAGTAAAGTCTCAGTGGATGAGTAAGAAAGAAAGCATCAGCTGAAGAAAGTAAGGGGAGTTGGAAGTAAAGCACACATATGCAAAAGCTAATTTAATTTCTTCTGGGAATGGGAAGCATTTCAGTGTGGCTGAAGTGTCACAAGGGTAGTAGAGGAATGGGGTGAAATTAGGCTGAAAAGAGACGTAATTGATGAGTAACATAAGGTCTTATTAAAATTTTAAACTTTATTCTAGGAGAACTGAGAACTACTGAATATTTTGCCCAGGTAAATAACATGATCTCATTTATGTTCTGGAGAGATGTCATGGAAAGATGTTTGGAAAATGGGGCTCTAGCGGGGAAAGAATAATCCATTAGGAAGCTGTAACATTAATGCAGGCAAAAGATGACATGGGCCTAAGCTACGTTATTGAAAATGGGAATCAAGAAAAGTAGATGAATGAGAGATATTTACAAGGCATAGTCAACTAAGCTAGAAGATTGATTCGATATAGAAATTAAGGAAGAGGTAGCCATCATAGAGAGCACCCAGGTTTTGACTTGGAAAACTGGAGTATTCTATTAAGAAATAGCAATTCCTTGGTTTTGTTAGGATTGACTCTTGTCTTGCCATCCATGTGATTTCAGGCTTTTCGTTTGCCCGGACCTGTGCACTTCCTCTGGATGTGTGAGTTTGTTTCCTGTTCTTAAAGTTGCCTTCCATCTCTTGTCTCTTATCACAGTCAGAATGTGTGTGAGCTAAGCTTATGGCTTCTCTCCTGGCTCTGTCTGGGTCACCATGTCAGGTTCCTTCTTGGGTCTGTCTCCCCCACTGTGTGCTCTGGACTCTAACCTCCACTCTTACTATATTTCTTTCTATGACTCATGGAATATTGTGACATAGAGCTGACAAAATAATACTTGGAGATCAGAGCTAGAAGGGAGTTAAACCTTTTTGTGGTACAATATACAAGTTTTCAATTGAAAAAAATGAAAACATAGTTTCATCATGTCATTCATACAGTCACTAAGCATATGTTGATTTTACTACCCTGCCTGGGTCAAACAGAACTAATCAACAATTATAACTCTCCCATATAGATGTGGATCTGTAGGTTCTTACAGCCTTGTATGAAGTAAGAAGGATGGTGATTTCCTTCTATTGTGGATATTAAGATTATGGAATAGAAGTTTCAAGCTATTAAAAAGTAGACATAAAAAACAGGAGAACTGATCATGAAAGACGGATGGGAGTGTGGCAAAGACTGCTAGTTATCCTATAACATTGGTCCTCTACTTTTTTAGTAGAGGAAAAAAGCCTTCAGTTTTTAGGTTGAGTACATGGCCCATAATAAAATCCTTATACTTAAATGGATATGTCAAAGTCCCCACAGAATATAGATGATATATGCAAAGTAGAATAACTCCAAGAAGATTGATTTATAAAGGGGCTAATGACTGAGATTGGGTATGGAGAAACTTTAAGAGTAGTGTAGTAAGCAAAACTCATGTCAGCCAGGCTATTGTTAACTCCTTTGGGGCCTCATGGGATGGAGAGAAGTAAGAGTTACCAGAAACTGGAAAAAGAGAGAGTCAAGTAGTGTCATTCATTTTGCAAGGATCAGTTATCTTGAGTTGAGGGATAGATGCAACTTTGATGGGAGGGATCCAGAAAAATATATACCCTGACCTCACTCTTCTCTTTTTCTGATCCCCTGCTAGAATCCCAACTGTCTGAGCTAGAACCATAGAAGTCAAAGTTTACAGTAACCCACTGATGTGGCTGACATATGCCAACCCACAAAGGCAGAGAGAAGATGATGAGGAGTAGGCAGTGCATCTGGGGAGGCAAATGGAAGATAGTTGGCATATGGGAGTTATGTAACTAAGCAGAAATTGTGCGTTCAGCTTCTGGGATACATCTTTGGAGGGAGAAGCATGTCTTTCTCCTTCCTGTAAGCTAGAGTAATGACATGACGACTGAAATTTGAGCAGCCATCTTGGTCCACAAGATGGAAGCCCCATCCTGAGACATGTGGAATAAGAATCCCTGAGGGAACCTGAATCCCTGAGAATCAGGCAACTAGACCTGGTTGCCTACATTCCATTGAGAAAAATAAACTTGTACTCTTTTAAGGCCACCGTTATTTTGGATTTTCTCTCACTTGCAGCTGATGCAAATCCTAACCAACTCAGAGACAGAACAGGAAATTCTTTTGGACTACTTTGGTTATAATTATTTTTTACTTGTAGGCATCTAAAATGGACTTCTATGGCTTAAGCAAAGGAAACATTTATTGGAAGAATGCTGGGGGTGTTTCAGAGAATCAAAGGAAATGCTGAACTACCAAGATAGGAGGACCCAGGGCAATTCTGGTTTCTTGAAATTCTTCACAGTCTTTCACCCTTGAGGACTGCCACAAATGTCACTCTTCCCCCAGCAACTCCCAATCTCTTCAGCAACTCATTCCAATTTTTATATTTCTATTAAAGAGAATCTGACTAAGGTAGCTTGGGTCAGGCTCTGGTGTCTTTGTGGGTTAAGAGGTCACAATATAGACAGGGCCACTGGGGGGCTTCTGAAATTCTTAAAGCCATGGATGTGTAGTGAGTCAGTCACCCCAGGAGGTGTGATTTAAAGTGACAAACGTACCAACCTCTAAAACATTTGTGTAAGTATGCTATATCTCCACAATGAAGTCATAACTCTTTGAGAGTATGTTCATGCTTCATCTGGAAGCACTTTGGACAACAAAAATGCCTGGTTTATAGTAGACACCGAATAAAGGATCATTTCCTTTCACTTTCCCCCATAATGCCTGATATTACAAGTCTCATTACAGGAATAGGGGTGGCAACAACTGAAAGCCAAAATGTTTTGTAAATTTTGTGCAACCAGATTCACCGACATTATCAATATCTACCATATGCCAGATGTATATTGAATACAATTGACAGAAGAAAATAGTAAATGTTTTTAAGAGCTCACAGTCTGGCAGGGAAGAGAAGCATGTAGATGAATCACAATAATAGTGAGTTATATGCTGTAGTAGAAATAAGTGTAATATGCCTTAAGAGTATAGGGGAGAGAGCAACTGAGAGAGTTGGAAGAAGTGACATTGGAGGAGGTGTGTGTGGATCAGTAGGAGTCCTGCAGGGATAAAATGGATGCAGATAATTCTAAGCCAAAAGAATAGCATGTGCAATAGTACTGAGGCATAGAAATACTCAACCGTGTTCAGGAAACAGCTAAAACCTTCATGTGAATACTCCTAGGCATAGACTAGAACCTTATTTAGTCATTTGATAATAACAATTGAGTACTTGTACTGTGTGCATGGTTACTAGGGGGTCAAGGAAAAATGATAAAGAAAGTGTAGTATATATGCTTAATGGACTACTAGTCAGCCCAGAAAAATAATGAAATCATGTCTTTTGCAGCAACATGAATTGGAGGCCATTATTTTAAATGAAACAACTCAGACACAGAAAGACAAATACTGCATCTTCTCACTTACAGGTGAGAACATAATAATGTGTACACATGGGCTTAGAGTCTGGAACAGTAGACATTGAAGACACGGAAAGGTGTGGGGTGGCAGGGGGGTGGATAATGAAAAATTGCTTAATGGGTACAATGTACGTTATTCCAGTAATCGATACACTAAAAGCTCAGACTTCACCACTACAAAATACATCCATGTAACAATATTATACCCCATAAATTTATACAAATTTTGTATAAATATTGTGCCAGCCACTGTGCTATGGATTTTACATGTTATCTCATTTAAACTGAGGCTGATCTACAATTCTTACAAAGAAAAATGAGATGTATTTCTCACCTTCAGTGGGAAGGGCAACCACAATGACTATAATTAGATGAGTGCAATACCAGATGGGGACAAAAACTTTCCTGTGAGTTTATAGGAGAGGGGACATTATCTGTGGACTCAGGAAGAGGAGCCCAGAGCTATAGGCATGGGTTGGAGATTTGAATGCCATGCAAAAGCTGCTTCGGTTTCTTTATTTTGCAGGTCATGATGCCCTCTAAAATTTTTCATACATGTTTGCTAAGCAGGAAGGCTCATTCGCAGAAGTTGCTTTAAAACCTTCTGTCTCAAAAAAGGACAATCCCATTTGTTTTATACTTGTTTGCCAAGCACTGTGCTATGGATTTTACATGTTATCTCATTTGAACTGAGACTGATCTGCAGGTGGAGAGGGTTATGTGGCCAACTTTGGAGGTGAGCAAGGCAGAGAACAGAGAAGAGTGCTGTGTTGTGCAGTGTCGGTGGGGATGGTTGGGCATGTTAATGATGTTTTATGTGTAGGGTGCAGGGAATTAAATTCTCACAGTTCAGAGAAAGGTCCCTGCCTTGATCAAAATGGCTGCATTCATTGAGCATGTATGATGAGTCAAAGCCTTAATTACTCCATCAGCCAGAAATATGGTGAGCTGCAAATCACTTCAACAACCTACAGTCTACTTGTCTCAAGCCATGAGAAGTCCAAGAAAAGCAGTCCAACAATACCATCAAAGACCCACTCATTGTTTTTCTAAGACGGCTGTTGCATCTCCAGGTCTCTTTTCCCTATTCCAAGAAGGAAGAAAAGGAGAAGAAAGGCTTTTACCAAAAAGGTTTAGCTTTCTTATTCAGGACTAGATACCCTTTCCTGAGACTTATGCTTACATTTCATTGGCCAGAACAATGTCATGTGGCCACCCCCAGGTGCAAGGGAGACTGGAAAATTGAACGTTTTAATAGAGTGTATATGCTGCCTCCTCCAACCTAAATTAGGCATGAGTCACTAAGGAAGAAGGGGGACATGGGTAGCAAGTAGGCAACATATATAATCTCATTCCATGTTTCCAATAGTTCTGTGAAGTAAAGTTATCCACATTCTACAGACAGGAATATGAATGCAGAGAGGAAAGTAAATTGCCCAAAGTCACCCAAACAGTGAGTCATGGAATAGAGATTTTAAAACAGGCCTATATCATTCCAACTGAAAGGATTATTTTATGATATCATCCTGTCTCCCTTAGCTGTGTGACCTTGAAGAATTTACCAAACCTCCCTGAGCCTCAATTTAAGATCTGTAAAATTAGAATAATCATCCCTGTCTGAAAGTTTCTTGAAGCATCGAGCTAGATGCAAAGGGTTGGAAAGGATAATATCAATGGGACCCTAATTATTATCGATTTACCATTTGCCAAAGTGTCTCATCTAAAGTTGACAAGCAATGAAGGTTCTCTGAACACAGCTTGAACATTGGTATTTGGGGTTGGCACCAGAAAAATCTCTTTACTGGCATTTCCTATTTGGGCTTCATCATGGATTCCCAGGAATTTCCACTGACTGGATTTCCTTTGTCCATCTCAATAGCTGTATATGTAGATGAGTTATGAGCCACATTCCACAGCAGGTCAGATGAAAACAATGTGCAAACTATCCATTGTAGCTTTCTTGCCTTCTTTCCCCGTGGCTGCTCCCCTACTAGAGCTAAATCCAGGCTGTTCCTTAGACTGGGCTTCTGGTGCCCCTTCCCAAGGTGGAATAAACTGTCTGAGCACCAAGGAAGTCATCCTGTTGCAGACCCACCACAGCTCACATGGTTTTGTGCCTCTCAGCTTGGGCTCTTGTGTGCCTCTGCCTGGAAAGCTTTGCCTTCATCGTTCCCCCAGTCAAGGGCCAGGCAAAATCTTAGGTCTCCCTCTTCAGTGACCCCTTTCCCCACTCTTCCTGGTGGGATTTTGTTGCTGTTACAATTTTTTCTCTCTTACCAAAGGACTTTGTCCATACGTGTGTTACACAAAGCACTGTCATCACATCAAGAGTCTGGTTTTGCTTTTACTGGACACCAGGACTTTGAAAAAGAACAAATAAAGTAATAGTGATAACCCCAAAAAACGTATTGCTGTGGTATGAATGTTTGTGACCCCAATCCCCAAAATCATATGGTGAAAACTTGACCTTCAAAATATTAGTATTGGTATTGGTATTAGTATTGGTATTAGGAAGTGAGGACTTTGGGAGATGATTAGGTCATGAGTGAGTGTGGAGCCCTCATGATTAGAATTAGTGTCCTTATGAAAGAACTGAAGAGAGCTCCTTTGTCCCTTCCACCATGTGAGGATAGAGCTAGGAGGTGACATCAATGAGGAAGTATGCCCTTGCCAGACACCAAATCTGCTGGCATTTGATCTTGGACTTCTCAGCCTTCAGAACCATGAGAAATAAAAGTATGTTGTTTATAACCTACCTAGTTTATGGTATTTTTGTCATAGTAGCCCGAACACACTAACACATTCATGTACATTATAATAGAAGAAAGGAAGGATGAAATGGGAATCAAAATTATAAATGAAAAAAATTATATTCTCCTTTCCCTTCCCATCTGTATCCCTGAGAGCCACTTAGTTATTTCTCTGGTGTGGTACAAGCAAGGACCAATCCAAGCAGGCAACGAGCTAGAGCAGAGTGCTAGATGCCTCCTGTGCAGCCAAGTTTCATTTTTTTAGTTGCTAGAGTCTGGTCATCTTTTTGTGTCAATACATACAGACCTATTGTATTTGTTTTCATTTCTCCCTAACTATTGCATGAATATACCACGAAATTTTTAAGCCATTTTCCTACCTTGGAAGTGTCCAGTGTTTCACTGTTATAAATGTTGCTGGAATGAATCTGCTTGAAAATGTATTTGTGAGCACATGTGCTGGTATTTCTGAGTGACAGAATCCCAGAAACAAGGTTTGGGTGGAGACTCCAAAGATGTACTCCCACTTAATAGAACACAGGCATACATGTTTCCTCAAAGCCCCACTGAACCTAGATATTGTTGATTGTATTAATTTCTGTAAATGTTGAAAAACTCTCATTACTTAGTTTGAATTTCTTTAATGATCAATTCAGTTGAGCTTTGTTCTATATGTTTATAGGGATTTTATTTTTCTCCTGTGCTGTGAGTATTAGCATCAGAATCTTGACTGCAATAATGAGGGAGTACCCCTCAGTCCTGAGGCCTAACTCTAACAATATCTCATGAAATTTTTCAACACAAGAGTATGTGACAAGAACACAAGAATTTGCTAAGAATGGCTGAGTCAGCACTCTGGAATTAGAGCCCCAAGAAGTTTTCCTTTGCCATTTACTGGGCAAATCCATGTGTGACAATCACATGTACAATCTCATGTACCGTTCACTGAGGTTCTAGTGGCAACTTCTAGACCAAACACTTTAAACATGTATCAAGAGTCTTCCGCTTAGGTAGGGAAGGGAAGGGTCTTATGTTTTCTAGTTGGGGGGCTTTTGGGGCTTTGCAGGGTTTTTTGTTTCTGTTTTTGTTTGTTTGCTTGCTTTTGGTTGTTGTCTGCATTGCTGTTGTCTTTGCTTTGTGCCAATCTGGCAGAGTATCTTCCATGTGAAATGACATCTAGCTTTGCAACATTCTGATGGAGGATGTCACCTTCTCAATTCAGAGCCTTTTCTGTTAAATACAATCTATTGCCTTTACATAAGAAGTCAATTTTGTTTCATTTCAAATTCAGGGAGCACCTACTCTGTGCTAAACTTTGGGAATACAAAATTGGATTACACTAAGTCCCTATTTCAGGAAGGCCTCCAGTCTGGTGGAGCTGAAAGCTATATAAGGGGGAATATCATGGTCATACAATCAAGACAGAGTGATGCTCGGGATTATCTGGGAAGCAGGACCACTCCCCTACTTTCCAGTTGCTGTTGATCTGAGTGTACGTTCTCCCCAAATCCATATGTTGAAATTCTAACCCCCAAAGTGATGGCATGAAGAGGTGGGGCCTTTGGGAGCTGATTGTGTCCTGAGGGCAGAGCCCTTGTGAATGGGATTAGCCCCTTATGAAAGAACTCCAGAAATAGTATTCACTCCTTCCATTCTTGTGAGTTTACAATGAGAAGACACCCATCAATGAGAAAGCCTTTACCAGACACCAAATCTGCAGGTACCTTAATCTTGCAATTCCCAACCTCCAGAACTGTGAGGAAAAAAAAAAAAAAAATGTTTGTTGTTTATAAGCCACCCCATTTATGGTATTTTGTTATAGTAGCCCAAACTGACTAAGATACCAGTGAGTAGGTAATAGAAACTCTATGTGTCCCAGTTTCTTCATTTGTAAAACATACAACATAATAACACAACTGATAAGGTTATTATTATGAGTACTAAATGAATTATCCAAATAAAGTACCCAGAGCATGTCATGTAGTAAGTGATAAATGTGTTAGTTTTTAATGTTGTTATCACTGTTTTTCTTAAGTATTATTATTATTATTGCACTACAAAAAGGGATCTTACCCAACCTAGGGGTTACGGGAGAAGGTGATGGCAAGGTCAAGTTTTGAAGAGCAGAGAAAGTGGATTTAGCCTTGATCGAGAGAAGAAATGTTTCATTATTATTTTGTGTTGCACAGTGACAACTGGTTGGACATTTAACCTCCATGATCTCATATACAAATGACAATGCTTAGAGAGGTCACATAACTTGTTCAAGGTTACACAACTAGTTAAGTGTTGGTGTTAAGACTTAAATGTATAGTATTTTTATTTCCTCTATTTTATGGATAACAGTGAAATGCAAAGAGGCATTGGGGGTCAAAATGTAAATCCATGTTTCTCTAAGTCCTGAATCCATGTTCTTCCCACTACTCTAAGTTTCCCACCTAGGGGAATATATTCATCTTGTCTCTTTCAGATGTTGCAACAAGACATTAGGCTTCTTTATGATTTGATTTTCTTATTTCTAAATCGGGCCTCTCTACACCTCTCCTGTCTGCAAACTGTCCCTGTTTCAGCCTCCAGGAGAGTCTGTGACAATGAGTGGCTCCCTCTGCAAGGTGCTTGGATTCCTCTGAAGAAAGAAAGCAAGGAAACATGAAGTATGGTGATGGTGGCATTTTCAAGGGCGGGTGATGAATGGAAACTTCCTGACATTTCAAGTGACAACATCTGAAAGGAAGTGGAATTTTCCTGAAGCACAGGCAGGAGGTCTCTGTCACAAGCTATTGATTTGGTGTGCACATCTTGCATTTAATCTGGTGATTAATTTGGAGGGAGGCTGCATGCATGCTGGGCTTTCATTTAGTGAGTTTAAAAGCCCACGACTTCTGATTTATTTTGCTTCATTCATGAGGAGCTGTTTTATTGCGAAGGGTTGAATGACAGGTTTCCTGGCAGGCTGTAAAGACAGGTAAAATTTAAATAAGGAACATAAAATCTTTCAAGGCACTCTATTTATCTTTTGTAATTTATTAATCGCACCTATTGAAGGCTGGTTGACCCTCTGGGAACAGTTCAGCAAAGAAAAATTATTGAGCATGTTAAGCTTGCCAATCCCTTGCTTTTCTTTTTCTTCATTTAGAGATGAGAAAACTAAGGACCTAAAATAAGAAATCACTTGCTAAATCATACCATGAGTTGGAACTGAAATTAACTCCTAGCTCTGCCCTGTGGCTTCAAGACCACCAAAACACAAGAAGTATGTGTAGAGCTCTAAAAAGGTTCCTAAAATATTCAAAGTGTTTTAATAATAAATTGAAAATTAACATAAGCACTCTCTATCTTACATCTCATCAATGGCTCCCCACTGCCTTAAGAACAATCTTTAAAAGCCAGCCTCCACTTACCTGGCAAGCTCCATGTCTTGTCCCCCTTGAACTCACCTCCATCCATATGAAGCATCTTTACCTTTTCCCAAGTAGAATATGATCCTTCTTATTGCTGCGTTGATGCAAATGCTGTCCACTTGCCTGGATGTTTTTCCTGGAAAGAAGGAAAGAAAGGGAGGAAGGGAGGAGGAAAGGAAGGACCGAGAACATGAGTTTACAGCTCATTTCATTATCAGGCATTGCCTCTTTGGGTTAGTGCTCATTCCAGCAATTCAAACTACCTCTGACCTACAAGAATTTCAATTTCTCTGCAGTGACTTTATCATTTACCTGATGTTCTCTCATTGTAATCTTTGGGTATGACATGGCTCCACTTATTTCAAGAAGTTACCATATTTCTCTTGGCAAAAGCTCCCCAACTCCTAAAAACCCAAGAAACTCTCTCTTTGTAGGTTGGAAAAATCTCCCCTATCTATAGCACATGGATTCCAAGAAATCAAACCGAAACTATATTGAGAGGTTCCGAAGGGGGAAAATGTAGGTGGGCCTCATTGTCTCGAAAAATGGTGCAAACTCAAACAGCAGGTATTTCTGAAAGGGGCTGGGGACACATGCAGAACATGATATAAAAATGTCAGATTATGACGAGTTGATGGGTGCTGACGAGTTGATGGGTGCAGCACACCAACATGGCACAAGTATACATATGTAACAAACCTGCATGTTATGCACATGTACCCTAGAACTTAAAGTATAAAAATAAAAAATATATATAATAAATAAATAAATAAATAAATAAAATTTTTAAAAAGTCAGATTATTAAAGAGTAGCTAGAGATAACAGGGTCAGGGTTAAGGGTGAGCATGGAAAACATGTCTTAGACTGTGTGTTGGCATCATGGAAAAGAGAGAATTCTAAGATAAAGAGTGGAGGAATGGGATATTGGAAGAATTAAAGAACAGGGCACTTTATTCATTTAATAGCACATTTTATTGAGCACCTACTTTGTAAGAGGCCCTGCTCTGCGAGCTCAATATACAGGAGGAAAGAAAATGTGATCAAAAGACAGCTTTTGATGGAATTCAGCCTCATGGAAATCTGGACCTCAACTTTAGTTCTGTCACTCATTACCTTTTTGACCTCACATGGTTTGTTTCGGTTTCCTCATCTGTAAAATATGTGTATTCTTTTCTGTGTCTTGATGGTCTGCTATGTTGTTGTGTCAGAAGCTGTGCTGAACCCTGGACACACAGCAGTGAACTAGACAGACACAGTCCCTGCCCACCCCTACCCTCACCCGCCAGAAGCTTACTGAGTAAAGGGAGGGACTGACACGTTACCAGAATAAAGCATTTGCTATGGGAGGATCTAGCAGGGCTGAGATGGCATTTCACACACATGGGCTTTTAGGATTCAACTAGATAGATGATTTTAATGTGTCACCATGCTTTCGACAAGAGCACAGGCTCTGGAACCAGACAGCATGAGCTCAAATTCCAACTTTGTTGGTAAATCCCAACTATTTACTAACTATATCACGTAATGAAGTGTCTAAGCCTCTCTTTTTTCTAACCAGTAATAAGGGGATAATAAGAGTAATTAACTCATGTAGTTGTTAAAAAGATTAAATAAGTTAATATATGTAAAAAGTTTAAAATAGTATCTGGCACAAAAGTACACAATTAATAATTATTATTAATTTTATCACTATCTTTGACACAGACCCTGGCTCATGGTTGGTGCTCACAATTGCTAGTTCCTGTCCTCTGCTACATGGGTCTTCTTAAAATCCCACAGGCCTAGTAGAACAGTGGTCCATGTTTCATATTTCATTATATGTCAAAGGCCCAAATTGGTAACTACAGAAAGGATTGTTTTCAGTATCATTTATAATTTATTCCAGTCTGAGCAAGTTGCCTTTTGAGTCTTTGAAGAGCACAATGGTCTTCCCTGTAGGGTGGACTAGAGACTAACGTAAGATTGTCAGAAAATTAGAGCCACAGGAACAAGAGAACCTAGAAAAAACTTGGGTCCCAGGTGGATGACAGCTGACTGTCTTCAAGGAGTCCCTTGGAGGAAAAGGCCACATTTGGTCATTCAACCACGAGCATGGTATTTGGGGTCTTATACACTTGGGATCTTGACTCTGCACTTACAAGCCAGTAGTCTTCTGGGTCATTTGAGAGATGGGAAGGATCATGTCTACATCATATGACTGCTAGGAAGGTTATATGGAATGATTAGTTTTTAAATGCCTGGAAGTTAATAGAACCATTGTCCAGGCTTGTCATCAAATAATGATGCTGACATTATCCTTAGCACTGAGTGGTACTTATGGTACTGATGGTCAAACAACCTTCCTCCTCCAGTGCTAGTAAGAGTGGTCTATACCCTATAGAAAATAAGGTCTCAGAATTAGTGACCCAAGCTCCATGAATACAGGAACTGGTGAGTCTTGTTTCTTGTGGTATACCCCAGATGATCCCCAGCATTCAGCAGTAATGCAATAAATGCTTTCTGAATGGATAAATTGTAAGAGGGACAGGCATAAAAATGCAGCATGTTTGGAAAGAGGCCAGCACGGTAATGGGACTCAAAACCACATTGTATAAGGCACATTAGTGGAAGTCAAGCTGCACAACTAGTGATGGAAGACTGGGGCATTGAGGTCTTCTGAAAGGTGGTTGAATCAGTCAGGGCTTAACCAGCAAAGCAGAACCACAGGAGGGATGGTTGGTTGATTGATTGATTGATAGGTGAATGAAAGGATGTATGATAGATAAATACATCGATTGATAACTAAATAACTTATCATTATTATAGTTTCAAGTATTATTAATTATCCTATGCAATTGGGGAAGCTGGCTAAGCCATGGGGAAGGCAATCAGGAAGGGAAGACCCACAGGGAAGAGAGAACAATTGCAAGCCCAGCTGTACCTGATACACTCAAAATCAACTGAATAGGAACTTTCATTACATCTGCAAATCCCCTTCACTGCAGCACCTAGATTAGTGTGTGACTGAATCCCTGGAGGATGGTGTGCATATGCTATAAAGTGGCCTCTACCTCCCATCCAACCTGCAACTCTCATGGAAGAATATCTCTTATGGCCCTCCCTAACCAGAAACAGACCAAAGAGGGAATTCTGGGGTGGGTGGCTCGGCCTAGCCAAGTTGATGTTTTTCCTCTATGTCCCAAAACATTGATGTTTTTCCTCTATTTCCCAAAGCCCTCACAGTAATCATAAGGAAAAGGGAGCAAATTCCTATTCCTCAAAGACAGAACCAGGCTTAACGGGTGGGAACTTTGAGGAAAAAATACAGACCCAGTTGAAGAAAAAACTTCATAATGGTGAGAACAGGTGGCTAGAAGAGGTGTGCGAGCAGAACTGAATCCTTGATATTGGCAGAATGGTTGAGAAGGTAACCTGTAAAGACTCCTCCCATTCCCAAGACTCTGAGCCCACAAATCAGAGACATAGGCTCTAGGGCTGATAATACTATTCACAGGCAGGCTCAGTCACCATTGTATGACCCTCTCTGTGCCAGGCACAGTGCTTGGCACCATAAGACCTTAGGCAGGAAGACCAGATGATGCCTGAATCACTTGTTTCAACATCTAATAAATCTTTTCCTAGGGATTGAAAAGGTGCTGCCCACACTCTTAAAACTACATCTCAGCAAAGGCACGACAGTTAAAATCATGTATGCCAATTTGAGGCAGCACCAAATTGGTGGGTCACGTGGCCTAGGGAAAGAGCTTAGCCTGCACCTCTAGGGAAAATACACAGACAGCTTGATTGCACGTGTCAGTCTGTGGCAAAGCAAGACTTCTAAATTCTGTGTGAGGATATTGATTCTCTCCAAATTTCAAAAATAGTTTCTATGCCCCTTTCACCCCTCAATACCTTTGCACCTGCTGTCATTTCCTCTTCCTAAACTGTTCTTCTAGCCTGTTCTAGGTAACCAGTGCTGTGTAATAAGGTACCCCAAAATGTAGTGGTTTAAAACAAACAAAAAAATAAAACCATGTATTTTGTTCAAAAATCCATGGTTCAGGCAGGCTGAGAGGGAACAGCTGACCCTGTGTCAGCCGGGCTGGCTCAAAGGTTGGGGGCTGGAATTATCCGCCATCTCCGTCTATTGCTGTGATTTCTCCATGTGGCAGTTACAGTGTCACTGGACTCCTCACATGTTGGCTCAGGGTTCCAGAGGGGTATATCCTGAGAGAGAAAGAGCCGGCAGAAGCCTTATGACCTTTTGGTGACCCAGCCTCAGAAGTCTCATGCATCATTTCTGCTACACTGTCTGGGTGCAAGGAGTTACACACCCCCACCCAGATTCAGAAGAAGGGAACACAGACCCCCACTTCTCTGTGGGAAGCATGCCAGTCCCACTGTTAAGAGCCTGTGGGATGGGAGATATATCTTGGTGAATTCATCTTCGGAAAGTACAATCTGCACTTACTCTTTTTCTACCTGAAAAACACTTCTCACGTTTCAAGACCTAACTCAAATATCCCTTCTTTAAAAAAAAGCCCCCTCAGGTCTCCCAGAGCAAGATACCTCCTCCCTACAGCCCTATCAGCACTTTGTATGCCTGCTTTCAAAGTACTTTGTAGCCTAAAATGGCATTCTTTGTCACTTTCTGGAGACTGAGCCATGAGCTCTTCAAGGTGTGTGGTGGTATTTCTATATCCCAAGCTTTCAGCATTGGGATAATGCTCACTTAGGAAATGAACATACTGCAGGCTAAGGTTTCTCGTGCACCCTGGACTATCTACATCAGAACGCCTGAGGGCTTGCTCAAAATGCAGACTCCCGGGCCCACGTCAAACCTCCTGGATCAACTCTCGGGGACAGGGCTTGAGGAGCTGCATTTGAACAAATTCCTCAGATGACTCCAATGAATATTAACCTTTGCAAGTTATTGTATCCCCAGTACCTAGTACAGTGCCTGGCACATAGCTGGTACTCTTAAATACCTAATGAATGAATGAATGAGCGAGTGAGTGTGTGAATGAATAAATATTTTTAGAGTGGATCAGGCACATAAGAGTCAGTTTTCTCTTTTGGCTCATGTGATGTCCAGTTCTGGCTCCAGAGTCAGATAAGCAGACATCCCTCTAGGTCAGACCCAGGTGAGACTCAATGCCCTATGTCTCCCTTAAATGGGTCAGTCCCCTGGAGGAAGTGGCAGAGGCCATAGAAGGGAGAGAATCCTGGTGGTTGCAAAGTTGGTACATTATCTCACCCACTACCAGCAGGCTCCTTCACCATCCCCACCTCCTCCTTGACTTCCCCCACCCCCATGCATCCTGTCACATCCCAGATCAGAACCATTCTGGAAGCAGTATTTGCTAGTTTGACATTTCAAAATAGCATCAAGGAAGCTAAAGATAGCTAGGTTACAAGGGAGGTTAAACATCTTGCCAAATGACACTGAGCAAATTAGGTCTTCTCCATGTTGATCCAAAGAGTACACTGATGTTTTTCCTCTATTTGGAGGAATAGAAGCATTGGATGAAGAGGGGAAAGGGATTGAACCAAGAGCCAAAGCGCAGAACCTCAGTCTCAATTCAGTGGACAGTAAAGGAGTGCATGTATTTCAAAGTCTCAGTTAACAGACTCTGCTCTCTCTAGTTGTCTGAGACAGAAAGCCTGACATAGTAAAACCCTGCTCTCCGGACTATCTATACAGTCCCCGGGTTGTCTCGTGCATCTGGCTTCTGCTCAAACACAGCATGGAATTATTTGAGTTGAGGAAGCAGTTTGTGCATCTGAGACAGTTAAGAAAAAAAGTCACTACCCTTTTACTTCCTTTTCTTTTCTTCCTGTCTCATCACATTTCAACTAAATTTTCCAAAGCCACAAACATGTGACTGTGGATGTGCAGAGTTGGAGGCCAGAGCCTGGGGTCTCTGGAGAGACACGGTGTTCCCCAGAGATCAAGCATCTACGAAGACGTCTGCTTGTACAAATAATAACACCTACCATTTAGGAACTGTTCACCATTTGCCAAGCACTCTGCTAAGCCTTTCACATACTTTGCTGCATTTACTATCAAAATAATCCTACGAGTTAAGTAGCATTAAACTCCCATTATAGAGGAGGGATTGAAGGTCAGGGAGGTTAAGCAACTTGCTTTGGGTACCACAGCTAGTAAACTGCAGAATTGAGATTCAGCTCAGTATGTTTGACTCCAAAGCCTGCTTTCTTCCCAACCATGTTAGATCATCTTCCTTTAAAAAGATAGACAAGGGGGTGGGCGTGGTGGCTCACACCTGTAGTTCCAGCACTTTGGGAGGCCAAGGCAGGTGAATGACTTGAGGTCTGGAGTTCAAGATCAGCCTGGCCAACATGCTGAAACACTGTCTCTACTAAAAATACAAAAGCTAGCCAGTCCCAGCTACTCGGGAGGCTGAGGCAGGAGAAACACTTGAACCCGGAAGGTGGAGGTTGCAGTGAGCCGAGATCATGCCACTGCACTCCAGCCTGGGCGACAGAGCAAGACTCTGCCAAAAAAAAAAAAAAAAAAAAAAAAAAAAGAGAGAGAGAGAGAGAGAAAAGAAAAAGGTAGACAAGGGATATCCCCACTGCATACTGTGAATTAAATCCATTCCAGGAATCACGCTGGTCTCAGAGAAGGGAAGAGACGCCCCTTCACATAGACAGGCAACCTCAGGTAGAGCAGAAGGGAGGGAAACTCACTCCTGGTGACTCAGCAGCCCAGCCCACTGCCTGGCCTTTTCCCCATATCACTGATATCTACTGAAAGGGTGATCCCTGCTTGTGTCCTGAAGCCCCAGGGGTAAGTGGCAACCTGAGTCACAAGGGACAGATAGAATGTCAGGGTTGAAGTGACTCTCTGCCTTACCCACTCTGAATGTGACTGCCCCTGCCTATGCAGTTGTGGTGCTGTCACAGCCAGAACATGTTGGCAGAGAGGTGGGCAGGGTGCCTGAGGGGGCAGGGTGCTGGTCATCTGGCTAAAAACAGGGGCTGGGGGTAGGGAAGGCCACTCAGTTATGCCTGGCTTTGGTTCCAAGCTCTATAATATGATTCAGGTGCCTCCTATGGCCCCCTGCCTTCCCAGCAAATTCACTTAAGAGCAGAGGGAGGAGGCACTAATGGTTTCCACATTTGGGGCCCTCTGCAGTGAGGCCTTTCAAGCTCTGGGGCAAAGAAATCTAAACTTACCTCTGAGTAGATCCCTGCTCTGTGGAGTGCAAACGTGTTCATGGAGTACCTCTTATAGGTGAGGGTCTTAGGCCTTGTGGGCAAGACCCTGAGAATATGGCAAACCAGCAAACAGACACACAGCCTGCCCAGAGCTTACAGCCAGTGGCAGAGACAGAAAACTTCCCAGAAATTTACAATACAGGCTGAAGAGGACTGTGGGTGCAGTAGCAACAGAGGAAGGCACCTCATCAAGAATTAGGGGTTTGCCCAGCATGGTGGCTCATGCCTGTAATCTGTAATCCCAGCACTTTGAGAAGTCAAAGTGGGCAGATCATTTGAGGTCAGGAGTTCAAGACCAGCCTGGCCAACATGGTGAAACCCCTTTTCTACTAAAAGTACAAAAATTCGCTGGGTGTGGTGGTGTATGCCTTAATCCCAGCTACTCGGGGAGCTGAGGAAGAAGAATTGCTTGAACCCGGGAGGCAGAGGTTGTAGTGAGCTGAGATCATGCCACTGCACTTTAGCCTGGGCAACAGAGGGAGACTCCCTCTCAAAAAAAAAAAAAAAAAAAAAAAAAAAAAAGTGGGAGGGCTCAAGGGAAGCATCTCTGTGTTAGTGTCTGAGCCCTGAAGACTGAAAAAGAGTTACAAGAGTTATGGCGTGGAGGGGTTTGGAGATGCAGGGAACAGGGACAACAGCACATGGAAAGAGCCAGGGAAGGTGGGTGGGTGAGGATGAGGTGGCCAGAGCACAGAGTACAAGAGCACAACGTGTGAAGAGGTGAAAGGAGAGCCAAGCAGTCGGAATAATCTTCAGGTCTTGAAATCCATCAAGGATGACAATGGAAGAATCATAAGCAGGCACAAGACAGGAGGTCCATTTAGAAATACCAATCTGGCTTCTGCTGACAGCTGGGACACAATGAGATACATGCAGGGAGAGCAGTTAGGAGGCTGAAGCAGTGATTCGGTGCAATAATATGGTGTTCTGGAGGAGGGTGGCGGCCGTGGAGATGGATAGGAGCATGAGGGTAAAGGGTGTGATGAGGCCAAATCAACACATTATATGGTCCTTGCTTTCAAATAGAAAATACTTTTAGTTGAAAAAAATCTTTTCTCTCTTAATTCATCCCAGTCTTCTGTGACTAGAAGGACGCTTAGAGGTCACTTAGTTCAATTTCCCCCTTGCAAGAAGTCCAGGGATTTTGAATTCCTTCATGCACGACGGGAGTGGGTGAATATTAGGCAGCAGGGGGAATACACTGGGTGGGCAGCTGAATTGGGCACAAGCTTTCTTGAAGTTCCAGAACTTTACAGACATAGAAGTGTATATTCTGCTGACCAGGCCCATGGCTCCAGGCAAAGGGGTGGTTTTGAGGTGACACTTCCTCTGTTGGCTGTGATGGAGCACTCTCCTGCCCTCCCCAGGCAGAACCCCCAGCAGAGGGGGTGCCACAGAGGCTGGCATGAGGCTGAGGGCTCCTTTCTGCCAACAGACCCAGCCACAAGTGCTTGCTGAGTGACTGCCCTGTACCCAGCCTTGTTCCTGGAAACTGCTGTGATAACACTCTCTGGGTGAGAACCAAGTTTCGCTAACCTTTTACATAGGCTGAATCTGCAGGAAAAGGTCATTCTCTTTGGAGGTTGTTGAAAATTTAATGACAGCAATTCCTTAGGCTTGTAAAACCCCTTTAATGTTCTCAAAGCACAGACAACAGCATCTTCTCTTACACTGAGTGGTGTTTTACAGTGTAAAGCACTTACACAGTGACATACTTGATCCACAGGAAGCCCTAGGAGGGACGCAGAGATCATGGGCCCTAGAGCCCAAGTGACCTCAGTTCAAATCTTTTTTACTCTATGCCTCGAGGCTGTGGGGGTGTGGGCCTTGCTTTACCTCTTTGAGTGTCTTCCTCTGTAAGAGACAGATAATATACAGTCATGTGACAGTTAACAAGAATTCATTCTGAGAAATGTGTCCTTAGGTGACTTTGTCATTGTGGGAGCATCATAGTGTGTACTTACACAAACCTAGATGGTGTAGCCTACTACACACCTAGGCTACAAATCTGTACGGCATGTTACATTACTGAATATTATAGGGAATTATAATACAATAATATTCATGCGTCTATAAATTAACAGAAAAGGTATTATCATCTTATAATCATAAAAATATGATATTATAATTGTATGGGGCCACCATCATATACGCAGTCAGCCATTAACCAAAACAGTATGTGGCACATGACCGTACCTATTTTGAAACGTTGCTATAAGCATTAAATCAAATGACGCTGCCTAGCCCAGTACTCAATAAAGGCTAGCTTCCTCCACCTTGTTTCTCACCCGTTCCCATATTCCAAACAAGGACATATCTAAGGTTGCCACACTAGAAGTGGTACCTGGTACATAGTGGGTCTGAAATAAATGTTAGTTTCCATTTTTCTCCCTTTAAAGCCCTAAACTAAAGCTATTTCTTCCCCGGGTTTTTTCCTCACCCAGCCCCTGGTATTTCCTGGAAAATCCCTTTGACAATATCACAGAATCATGGAGCCTCTCCTTTGAGAAACACCCATATATATAAAGAGGCACCACACACACCCTCTCACCCACACAATTTTGCTTATGATTTTAAGAAGTTCAGATTCCCTGAAGCTTAATTTAGAAGACTGTGATAGCACCCATATGACACAAACTATCTTCTGCCACAAAGTATAGTTCTTCAGTTATCTGATTTCCCTTCATAGATTAAAAATTACAAGGAGTTGGAGAGCAACTTTTCTTCTTGCCCACGTCTATGTTCTATATGGTAACTGGAGAGTGGCAGATACACGGTGAATGTTAATTTAATGACTGGGTGGACAAACGGATGGATGAATGGAAAGGTGGGTGGGGAGGTGGATGGGTGAGTAGGTAGTTGAAGGGATGGTAGTAGATGGGGGGTAATTTGTGTGGAGGAATGGATGGGTGTATGGATAAGGTAGGTGGATAAGATGGTCAAGGGGTTGCCAAGCTCAGAGAAAGGCCCAGGCAAGCAGTGAGAAGTTAAATTAGCGGTTGTGGGGGATCTTAAAACCCCTAGCAGAAGACATCTGATATAATCAGTAGAAAGTATGGGATCTGGAGGGATCAAAGCAGAGAATGAGTGGAGAAAACAGTGTCTTAGCAGAAGCGGGACTCTCAGCTGGGTGGAACAGGAAGAATCTGAGTCAGAAAGCCAAATAGGAAACAGGGCAGGAGATGGGGGAACTCCTGGCCAAGAAAGCAGTGCTAATGCTGAATGGAAAGCAGAAGCTGCAAGACCTGTTTCTGAGGAAAAGTGGAGAGTGGACAGGATCCAGGGGGTAGGGGAGAGGACTGAATAGAGACACAGGAATTCATGGTATGTGGGATTCTCTGAGTCATAAGTACAACAATCATTTGTTGAGTTCTTCCTGTGTGTCAGGGGTTGTTTTAGGCACTGAGGATAAGTCCTTGGTGTCAAATAAGAAAGAACATTAATAAAAGTTGAGATTTATGGAACATCTGCTATGCACCAGACACTAATGGTTTAATGTGTCTCTTCTCAGCAACAATTGTATGAAGGAGGTGTCATTATCATCATTGCTTAACAGGTGAGGACACTGAGGCACAGAGATAGTAAGTCACTTCCCCAACACAACTAGTTAAGTATCAGAGCCAGCATTTGAACCCAGTTTCCAGGGCCTATGTGCTCCTTTGCTGTGCTATACTGCTGCCATTAAATGAATGATTAAACAATAGTTATACTGCAGGGTGATGAGAGATATGATGGCAGTCTTTACTGGTTACTGTGGGACACAGAGCGGAGGTGGTAATTGACTTTGGTTGGATGAGTCTAAATGGGTTTTAGAGAGAAGATTCTTTGAAGCTGGATTTTGGAAAATGAGTTTCTTAGGCATCCCGTAAGTAAGGAGTGAGGTTTAAAGATGAGGAAATGAGGAGAAGGGCATTCCAAGCAGAGGAACCAGCCTGTGCAAAGTGCACAAGCACCGAAGCATGAAACAGCAGGGACCTAGACAGGAAACCATTAGTAGTTCTATAAGGCTGCTTTGCAAGGCTAAGAGCTGCCAGGAGTAAAGACATGCTGCCTACTGGGAATAATGCTTAGGAATGTTCCCCTCAGCCTTTATAGAAATGAATGGTGTTCAACAGGATTTTTATCTCTTTTATCATCCTGAATAACCCCAACAAGTAGGAAAGTCAAGTATTAAGACTATTCCTATTTTGGGACTAAGAAAACAGCTTGGAGAAGTTAAATGACTGGTCTAAGATTACACCTTCAGTACGTGGCAGAGGCCAAACTAGATCCTCTGACTCCTAACTTTAATAATCTGGGCACACTGCACACAAAACATTTTGATGAGCACTGCTGGTACAAAGAAAAATAAGATTGAGTTCTCAGTTTTCTGCTACAAAGGCAATGATGAGGCAGCTCAGATCTGCAAAGGCCTGGATATGAAACCTTGACAGAAAAATAACTACCAAGATTTATCAACATGGGCACAGCACTTCACAGCTTGCGAAGCACATTTATACTCAGAATGTTAGTTGACAATTATGAAGACACTGTGGCAGATTGTACAAATAATGTTCTTGTTCCCATTTTTCAGATGAACTAGATATATTAATTGATTTGTTTAAGTCACACAGCCTGTAGGTGGTAGATTCAAAACTCAAATTCAAGTCTTTTTAATGCCAAATGTATAATACCCATGGGGGCTATTCATACAATGGCCAATATTTATTGTGTGATTACTATGTGCTAGTTGCTATGTTAAATGCTTACATGCAACATTCCATTTCCCTTCTACAAATATGCCATGAGGTAGATACCTGTTTTAAAATAAAGAAACTGAAACTCAAAACAGTTAAGGTTCCATAGCTAGGATGACCAGCCAACTACCACTCAAAGCCCCCTGCTTCTAGCACTATGCAATGTTGTCCCTATTGTCTTTAGATCCTAGTCTAGTCCACCTGAACTAAGGAAAAACATACTTTGAGCTTTTCACAAAACTTGTGTAAAAGCAGGTACATTTGAGGATACAAAGTTTAACTCTTTTATTCACAACTCTGTATTCACTTGGGGAATGGTCCCCTGAAAAAGGCCAGGCCTTCCATGTTATCTGTGAGGATGGCCCAGAGAGGTCATGAGACCTAATCAATAACACACAGCAGCACCAAATTCCTAGTTCAGTGCTCAAAAGTTTAAACCCCAAAAGCCATTCAACTCTTCCTCCCTCCCCTCTGTCTTCTTTATGACCTGGCCTTGTAGAGTAATGGAAACCAGCACGGAAGGCAGTCAAGCTGGGATCTGAATCCTGGACATAGAATTTGCCAGTTGTAAGTGCTTGGACAAGTTGTTTTGTGTCTCAGCCTCAGTTTTTGTAGCTATAAAATTGTTATATAACATTGTTATATACTATTACTCAACTTGAGGGGGGTATCAAAAGGGTTAAATGAGGTCATGTCCATCATTCTATGTCATTACTTTGTTTTAATTTCTTCCTAGCATTGAACACTACTTATGATTATTTTATTTGTTCATGAGTTTATTGACTTTCTTCCTTTGTCTTTCCATAGCTGTTCTCCAAGTGTCTAGAATTGCACTGATTAGCACAGTGGCCACTAGCCAATGTGGCTATTAAGCATTTGAAATGTTCCTAGCAGGAACTGAGATGAGCTGGAAGTGTAACACACACACAACATTTCAAAGACACAGCATACAAAAAAGTAAATGTAAAATATTTTATTGATAATTTTTATATTGATCACATATTGAAATAATATTTAGGGCATATTGGGTTAAATTATAAAAATTACTTTTACTTATGTCTTTTTACTTTCTTTAATGTGGCTGTTAGAAAATTTAAAATGTCGTATGTAGTTAATACTATTTCTATTGAGCAGTGCTTGTCAAGAGCAATGCTGGCACATACTAGGTGCTCAATAAATAGTTGAATGACTGAATATTTTTCCTTGAATGAGTGGCACAAAAGTGAAAGTATGTAAATAATAGTTTCTCTCAAGTAGGTGACCTCCATAGGATAAAGCTGTCTGCTTTAGGTTAATAAACTCATTCTGGTTGAGGTGTTAATAGCTGATAACAGTTTAAATTGTTGGCATAAGTCAAGGTAAGATGTATATTTTAATTGCAACTTTCTAGAAGTCAGATAAAAGTAGGCTTTTTAATTTTACTGTGAGGTCTTCCAGAAGAAAGGTTCCTTTAGATTAAATTAAAAAGAAGAAGAAGGAGAAGGAGAAGGAGAAGGAGAAGGAGAAGGAGAAGGAGAAGGAGAAGGAGAAGGAGAAGGAGAAGGAGAAGGAGAAGGAGAAGGAGAAGGAGAAGGGGAAGGGGAAGGGGAAGGAGAAGGAGAAGAAGAAGGAGGGGACAAATGCTGGGAATGGGGATGGAGCAGAGGATGGAGGGAGATGCGGAGAAACTTCAGCGCGGCAGGTGCCTTTGTTTCCAGTTACCTGCTGAGTCTAGTCCCGTCCAGGGCACACAGTGGGCGCTTAGTAACTGTAGAAAGAAATCGAACGAAATCGGAAGGGGGAGAGGCAGAGGCCACAATCAAGACACGGAAGAGACAGTCAGTTGAGGCAGCAGAGAGGGTGCCAAGCGGCCAGCGGAGGCGAAGGGCAGCTGTGGAGGGATCTTGCCACCGGGCGGAGAAGCCGCGCTCCCCACCAGCGCGGCGTGAGGGCGCCAGGCCAGGTACCGCCTGCTGCGAGCAGCGGGGTGGGGGGTTGCGGAGGCGGGGCTGGGAACGGACCTGCCCCGGGTCGCGGCGGTTTTTCCCGGGCGGGGCTGCGGCTGCAGGAGAGGCGGGCGTGCCAGCGGAGGGTCAGGGCCTCGACGCCGGGACTTTCCTGGGGTGGGGGTGGAAGCACGTAGGAACCCTGACCTTTCCAACTTCCCAGGTCAGACTTGGGCTGGGACCACACTGCGCAGACTTTGATGTACAGACCCAACCCAGTGCTAGTCCGCCCTCGCGGGGACCTGTCCTCTCGCCTGACCTATTAAGTCCGTCCCTGCCTGCAAGGCTGCAACAAAGTCCCTTCTTTCCCCCAGAGCAGCAGTTCTCAAACTTGAGTCGGTCAGCATCACCCGAGGCTTTATGCAAACACGTTTCTGGCTCCCTCCATGGTTTCTGATTCTGTGGGTTTAGGGTGGTGATGCTGATTCCTTTGGTCCAAGGACCATCCCTGGAGAACCACTGCCCTTTAGGTAACGATTTTCCCCTCATTTTCCTTCTGAACTCGGTCAGCACCTTGTTCAGCCTCCCACTGAGCCTGGAACCCTTGACAGCTGGGGAAACAGGTGGGTTGCTGCTAAGCTGGGAGGGCACCTGGGAATCCCAACTTCCAATCCAGGGTGTTTTCTTCTGCATTCCCTGCTTCTTTTACTCTCTTGGGAGCCTATGTGTGGGATCCAGAACAGGGAGCCTATGTGTGAGATCCAGAACCCTAAGCAGTAAAAACTGAATGGGAAGCAAGGTTAGTTAAATCCAACTACAGGAGAGGAAAAAAGAGTAATTTTCTTCAGGAGAGGAGAGGGTGCACAGAGGATGCCTGTCCATTGACCAAACCTGCCCTGAGCATCACCACTGACACTTTCATTCATTCAAAAAACAAAGTTAATTGAGCAGGTGCTCTATGCCAGGCACTGTCTTGGTGTGGGGGATAATGAAGGAAATAAAACCGAGATCCCTGTCTTTGCAGAACATACTTTCTGATAGGGAGATTAACAGTAAACATAATAAAAGAGTAAATTATTGAATATGTTAGAAGGTAATAAAAGTTATAAAAAGAAAAACAAGAGTAGGGTAAAGGAGTGCAATTGGAGTTGCAATTCTAAATAAGATGGTCAGGGTGGGCCTTATTGATGAGGTGAGTTAAGATAGTAAGCCATGGGATAGCTAGGGGAAGAGTGTTTCCAACAGGTGGAATAGCCAGCATGAAGGTCCTGAGTCAGGAGCATGCCTGGTGTGTTTGAGGCTCAGCAAAGGGGTCGTTGTAACCGGAATAGGGGCAGGGATGGGAAAGAAGCTGAATAGATGAGGCCAGAGAGGTAAAGGGGCAGGCAGGAAGATATTAGAGGGCTGGCCCAGCCATTGTTAAAGACTTGACTTTTACCCTGAGATGTTCCTGCAATTTTATTTACTGTTTTGCCCTAATGATTCTTGCCTCATTCATCTACAAAATCTGCCTCAAAAACAGCCGTTAACCATCCCCTGGCTCACAGGTGGAGCTGGTTTTGAGAATGATACTATTTTCAGAAGTCAGTGGGCCCCAACCTCTCAGATTTGGGGCTTGCAAAGGTTGCAATGACCCTTTTTGACCTGCAGATTAGAAAGTTGGTAATTTACATTTGCTTTCAACATTTTGTTTTCTCTTCTCTCATCATTCTCTGTAATCCTCCAGGTTCTTGTTCCCCTGACATATCTGCTCCCTGACGCTTCCCAGATTGCTAGAGCAGCACTGTCCAATCAAAATATGATGTGAGGCACATATTTAATTTTAAATTTTCTAGAGGCCACATTAAAAAAAGTAAAAAGAAACAGGTAAATTTAATATTAATGGCATATTTGATTTAACCCAGTATACCCAAAATATAATCTCAACATGTAATCAACATAAAAAATTAACACACTATCATACATATTTTCTTCTATACTGTCTTGAAACCTAGTGTGTATTTTACATTTATAGCACACCTCAATACAGACTAGCCACATTTCAAATGCGCCATGGCCTCATGTAGCTAAGGATTACCTGGCCAGCACAGTCCTAGACTACTCATGTTCCTTCCCAACTCCCTCTCCTTAACATAATTTCCCTTTCCAGACTGAGCTGACACTTCATTCAAGAAGTCTTCCTTGATTTCTCTACTTCCTTCATATGCCTATGAGAATGAAATGAGTTAATATATGTAGATTGCCTCGGATAGGTACTGGCACATAGTAAACAATGGAAGTGTAGCTATCATTATAATACCACTTTCTACGGTTGTAATACACAGATCAGTTGTGTAACTACTACTTCACATTTTTCTCTCTCTGTTATACTCAGTGGTCCACAAGGAGAGAGGACCCTGCCTGCCTGTCTTTTTCATTGCTCTTTTCTTGGGACCTGGGTCTGGCACAAACAGATGAATATTCAATATAAACTTATTGAATGAATGAATGAATATAAGGAAGTATGCTTGGGGTTAAGCTTAAACATTCTAATTCTAATGCTGCAATGGATTAAAATCATAATCCTGGATGACAATGGTATCAGATTCCATGTTTATAGAGATTCAGACTAGATCCTAAAAAGAAATGAAATCTGGTCTCAAAAATGGAAAGAAAAAAAAAGACAAAAATAGGATGGTGTGGTGGAAAGGGCACAGACTTTGAATTCAGACACACCTGGGTCTGAAGATCTGCCACCTCACGTACTATTTGTATGGCTTTGGAGATGTTACTTAACTTCTCCAAGTCTCAGTTTTCCCATCTGTAAAGTGGGATCTGAGCATCTCTTTGCATTATGTACCTACATGTACAGTAAGTTGGTAAGGGGCAACAACACAGGCCCTAATCTCGGCTCAGCCACACTCAGTGAGGCTACTTAAGCTTTCTGTACCTCAGTATCTACTGTGTGTGTGTGTGTGTGTGTGTGTGTGTGTGTGTGTGTGTTCTTTTAGTAGTTAATGAGATATGATACTATACATGTAAAGGCTTGATACATGGTAGATGGCCATATTTTCTTTAATTTTCATTCAACAGCATGTGATCTTTCTTTTTTTCACTCCACCTTTCCCCCATCAAATAAGGAAAGAAAGCTCAAGCAGTTTACTATTTGGGAAAATTGAGCCATCCTGCCTAGTACATGGTGTGTATCAGACTTAAGAAAAGGACAAGAATGAAACTATTAAAAACATTTCTCCAACTAGCAATTAAAAGATAATGGGAAAACTGCTTCTATGTTTAAAAAATAATAATCTGAACTGTTAATTTTATTGCCACAGATCTACTATTTATTTGTTTATTTATTTTTAATTTTTTTATTATTATACTTTAAGTTCTAGGGTACATATGCACAACATGCAGGTTTGTTACATATGTATACATGTGCCATGTTGGTGTGCTGCACCCATTAACTCATCATTTACATTAGGTATATCTCCTAATGCTATCCCTCCCCGCTGTCCCCTCCCCACAATAGGCCCCGGTGTGTGATATTCCCCTTCCTGTGTCCAAGTGATCTCATTGTTTAATTCCCACCTATGAATGAGAACATGCGGTGTTTGGTTTTCTGTCCTTGCGATAGTTTGCTGAGAATGATGGTTTCCAGCTGCATCCATGTCCCTACAAAGGACACAAACTCATCCTTTTTTATGGCTGCATAGTATTCCATGGTGTATATGTGCCACATTTTCTTAATCCAGTCTGTCACTGATGGACATTTGGGTTGATTCCAAGTCTTTGCTATTGTGAATAGTGCCGCAATAAACATACGTATGCTTGTGTCTTTATAGCAGCATGATTTATAATCCTTTGGGTATATACCCAGTAATGGGATAGCTGGGTCAAATGGTATTTCTAGTTCTAGATCCTTCAGGAATCACCACACTGTTTTCCACAATGGTTGAACTAGTTTACAGTCCCACCAACAGTGTAAAAGTGTCCCTATTTCTCCACATCCTCTCCAGCACCTGTTATTTCCTGATTTTTTAATGATTGCCATTCTAACTGGTGTGAGATGGTATCTCATTGTGGTTTTGATTTGCATTTCTCTGATGGCGAGTAGTGATGAGCATTTTTTCATGTGTCTGTTGGCTGTATGAATGTCTTCTTTTGAGAAGCGTCTGCTCATATCCTTTGCCCACTTTTTGATGGGGTTGTTTGTTTTTTTCTTGTAAATTTGTTTGAATTCTTTGTAGGTTCTGGATATTAGCCCTTTGTCAGATGAGTAGATTGCAAAAATTTTCTCCCATTCTGTAGGTTGCCTGTTCACTCTGATGGTAGTTTCTTTTGCTGTGCAGAAGCTCTTTAGTTTAATTAGATCCCATTTGTCAATTTTGGCTTTTGCTGCCGTTGCTTTTGGTGTTTTAGACATGAAGTCCTTGCCCATGCCTATGTCCTGAATGGTACTACCTAGATTTTCTTCTAGGGTTTTTATGGTATTAGGTCTAATATTTAAGTCTCTAATCCATCTTGAATTAATCTTTGTATAAGGAGTAAGGAAAGGATCCAGTTTCAGCTTTCTACTTATGGCTAGCCAATTTTCCCAGCACCATTTATTAAATAGGGAATCCTTTCCCCATTTCTTGTTTCTCTCAGGTTTGTCAAAGATCAGATGGCTGTAGATGTGTGGTATTATTTCTGAGGACTCTGTTCTGTTCCATTGGTCTATATCTCTGTTTTGGTACCAGTACCATGCTGTTTTGGTTACTGTAGCCTTATAGTATAGTTTGAAGTCAGGTAGCGTGATGCCTCTAGCTTTGTCCTTTTGACTTAGGATTGTCTTGGCAATGCGGGCTCTTTTTTGGTTCCATATGAACTTTAAAGCAGTTTCTTCCAATTCTGTGAAGAAACTCATTGGTAGCTTGATGGGGATGGCATTGAATCTATAAATAACCTTGGGCAGTATGGCCATTTTCACAATATTGATTCTTCCTATCCATGAGCATGGTATGTTCTTCCATTTGTTTGTGTCCTCTTTGATTTCACTGAGCAGTGGTTTGTAGTTCTCCTTGAAAAGGTCCTTTACATCCCTTGTAAGTTGGATTCCTAGGTATTTTATTCTCTTTGAAGCAATTGTGAATGGAAGTTCATTCCTGATTTGGCTCTCTGTTTGTCTGTTACTGGTGTATAAGAATGCTTGTGATTTTTGCACGTTAATTTTGTATCCTGAGACTTTGCTGAAGTTGCTCATCAGCTTAAGGAGATTTTGGGCTGAGACAATGGGGTTTTCTGAATACACAATCATGTCATCTGCAAACAGGGACAATTTGACTTCTTCTTTTCCTAACTGAATACCCTTAATTTCTTTCTCTTGCCTGATTGCCCTAGCCAGAACTTCCAACACTATGTTGAATAGGAGTGGTGAGAGAGGGCATCCCTGTCTTGTGCCAGTTTTCAAAGGGAATATTTCCAGTTTTTGCCCATTCAGTATGATGTTAGCTGTGGGTTTGTCATAAATAGCTCTTATTATTTTGAGGTACATTCCATTAATACCGAATTTATTGAGCGTTTTTAGCATGAAGGGCTGTTGAATTTTGTCAAAAGCCTTTTCTGCATCTATTGAGATAATCATGTGGTTCTTGTCTTTGGTTCTGTTTATATGCTGGATTACGTTTATTGATTTGCGAATGTTGAACCAGCCTTGCATCCCAGGGATGAAGCCCACTTGATCATGGTGGATAAGCTTTTGGATGTGCTGCTTTATTTCTGCTTTCATTTCATTATGTACCCAGTAGTCATTCAGGAGCAGGTTGTTCAGTTTCCATGTAGTTGAGCGGTTTTGATTGAGTTTCTTAGTCCTGAGTTCTAGTTTGATAGCACTGTGGTCTGAGAGACAGATTGTTATAATTTCTGTTCTTTTACATTTGCTGAGGAGTGCTTTACTTCCAATTATGTGGTCAATTTTGGAATAAGTGCGATGTGGTGCCTAGAAGAATGTATATTCTGTTGATTTGGGGTGGACAGTTCTATAGATGTCTATTAGGTCCGCTTGGTGCAGAGATGAGTTCAATTCCTGGATATCCTTGTTAACTTTCTGTTTCATTGATCTGTCTAATGTTGACAGTGGAGTGTTGAAGTCTCCCATTATTATTGTATGGGAGTCTAAGTCTCTTTGTAAGTCTCTAAGGACTTGCTTTATGAATCTGGGTGCTCCTGTATTGGGTGCATATATATTTAGGATAGTTAGCTCTTCCTGTTGAATTGATCCCTTTACCATTATGTAATGGCCTTCTTTGTCTCTTTTGATCTTTGATGGTTTAAAGTCTGTTTTATCAGAGACTAGGATTGCAACCCCTGCTTTTTTTTGTTCTCCATTTGCTTGGTAGATCTTCCTCCATCCCTTTATTTTGAGCCTATGTGTGTCTCTGCATGTGAGAAGGGTCTCCTGAATACAGCAAACTGATGTGTCTTGACTTTTATCCAATTTGCTAGTCTGTGTCTTTTAATTGGAGCATTTAGTCCATTTACATTTAAGGTTAATATTGTTATGTGTGAAGTTGATCCTGTCATTATGATATTAGCTGGTTATTTTGCTCATTAGTTGATGCAGTTTCTTCCTAGCATTGATGGACTTTACATTTTGGCATGTTTTTGCAATGGCTGGTACCAGTTGTTTCTTTCCATGTTTAGTGCTTCCTTCCAGATCTCTTGTAGGGCAGGCCTGGTGGTGACAAAATCTCTAAGCATTTGCTTGCCTGTAAAGGATTTTATTTCTCCTTCACTTATGAAACTTAGTTTGGCTGGATATGAAATTCTGGGTTGAAAATTATTTTCTTTAAGAATGTTGAATATTGGCCCCCACTCTCTTCCAGCTTGGAGAGTTTCTGCCGAGAGATCTGCTGTTAGTCTGATGGGCTTCCCTTTGTGGGTTACCCGACCTTTCTCTCTGGCTGCCCTTAACATTTTTTCCTTCATTTCAACCTCGGTGAATCTGACAATTACGTGTCTTGGAGTTGCTCTTCTCGAGGAGTATCTTTGTGGCATTCTCTGTATTTCCTGAATTTGAATGTTGGCCTGCTTTACTAGGTTGGGGAAGTTCTCCTGGATGATACCCTGCAGAGTGTTTTCCAACTTGGTTCCATTTTCCCTGTCACTTTCAGGCACACCAATCAGATGTAGATTTAGTCTTTTCACATAATCCCATATTTCTTGGAGGCTTTGTTCATT
This sequence comes from Rhinopithecus roxellana, assembly GCF_007565055.1. NCBI lineage: Eukaryota > Metazoa > Chordata > Mammalia > Primates > Cercopithecidae > Rhinopithecus > Rhinopithecus roxellana. Next base: position 49,726,398 of record NC_044560.1, on the reverse strand, counting down.
TCTTTTTACTCTTTTTTCTCTGCATTTCTCTTCTCATTTCATTTCATTCATTTGATCTTTAATCACTGATACTCTTTCTTCCAGTTGATTGAGTTGGTTACTGAAGGCTGTGCATTTGTCATGTAGTTCTCGTGTCGTGGTTTTCATCTCTATCAGTTCTTTTAAGGTCTTCTCTGCATTGATTATTCTAGTTTTCCATTCATCCATTTTTTTTCAAGATTTTTAGTTTCTTTGCGCTGGTTATGTAGTTCCTCCTTTAGCTCTGAGAAGTTTGATCAATTGAAGCCTTCTTCTCTCAACTCATCAAAGTCATTCTCCGTCCAGCTTTGTTCTGTTTCTGGCAATGAGCTGCGTTCCTTTGGAGGGGGAGATGTGCTCTGATTTTTTGAATTTCCAGCTTTTCTGCACTGCTTTTTCCCCGTCTTTTTGGTTTTATCTCCCTTTGGTCTTTGATGATGGTGACATACTGATGGGGTTTTGGTGTGGGTGTCCTTTCTGTTTGTTAGTTTTCCTTATAACAGTCAGGACCCTCAGCTGTAGGTCTGTTGGGGTTTGCTTGAGGTCCACTCCAGACCCTATTTCCTGGGTATCAGCCGCGGAGGCTGCAGAAGATAGAATATTGCCGAACAGCGAGTGTTGCTGTCTGATTCTTGCTCTGGAAGCTTCGTCTTAGGGTGTACCCAGCCATGTGAGGTGTGATGTGTCGGTCTGCACCTAGTGGGGGATGTCTCCCAGTTAGGCTACTCAGGGGTCAGGGACCCACTTGAGCAGGCACTCTGTCCGTTCTGAGATCTCAACCTCTGTGGGGAGAACCACTGCTCTCTTCAAAGCTGTCAGACAGGGACTTTTACATGTGCAGAGGTTTCTGCTGCTTTTTCTTTAGCTATGCCTTGTCCCCAGAGGTGGAGTCTACAGAGGCAGGCAGGCCTCCTTGAGCTGCAGTGGGCTCCACCCAATTTGAGCTTCCTGGCAGCTTTGTTTATCTACTTAAGCCTCAGCAATGGCGGGTGCCCCTCCCCCAGCATGGCTGCCGCCTTGCAGTTAGATCTCTGACTGCTGTGCTGGCAATGAGGGAGGCTCCATGGGTGTGGGACCCTCCCAGCCAGGTGTGGGATATAATCTCCTGGTGTGCCGTTTGCTAAGACCCTTGGTAAAGTGCAGTATTAGGGTGGGAGTTACCCGATTTTCCAGGTGTTGTGTGTCTCAATTTCCCTTGGCTAGGAAAAGGAATTCCCTTCCCCCTTGCGCTTCCTAGGTGAGGCAATGCCTTGCCCTGCTTCAGCTCTCGCTGGTTGGGCTGCACCTGTGGACCAGCATCAGCTCTCCGACATGCCCCAGTGAGATGAACCTGGTACCTCAGTTGAAAATGCAGAAATCACCCATCTTCTGTGTCGCTCATGCTGGGAGCTGGAGGCTGGAGCTGTTCCTATTTGGCCATCTTGGGCGCCACCCACAGATCTACTTTTGACCATATATTGAGGATTCCCTGCCACCTTCCACTGCCAGTGGAACTGGGGAATAAAACAACAAAGATTGAAGATGTATTGGAGCAAAGAGTGGAAACATCTTAAGACAGCGATGAAGGGGAGTCTCATGAAATCATCTGTGTTGCAAATCTAGAGAGGTATGATGTACTGCAGTGGAGTAACTGGCTGGATAGAATTCACCTAGAAGGAGATATTCAGGGAAAAACAAAACAAACAAAAAACACTCAAACTATTACACTAGGCTATATATATATATATATACACACACATATATATTTTTTCTTTTTCTCTTTCTATTTTCCTTTTCCATGTTATGTGTTTCAAATTTACAAATAAAAATGGTAAAAAAAAAAAAAAAAAAAAAAAAAAAGCCCTTGGGGAAAACTGTAAAACTTGTCACTTTAGTCTCCACACCCTTGCAGCCTTCTTCAGCCTTCCAGAAAGCCCTCTCTTGTACCATGTCAGTTCCTGGAATTTTCTTCTCTCTCTAGTTCTCATAGATGAAGTAGTTCCCAACCACACTCTATGAATTTTGCTGTTTGTTGAAGAGGAATGCCAGACACCTAAAAAGGGTTGGCACTTGCAACTCGGCATTCTCAAAGCTCTCTATAGAGCTAAAAGTGCTCTGCTACAGGGCTTTTTCGATTACATCCTTAATGTCCACTAATGTATTTTCCCCACTAGACCCCTGAATGTTATGGGTAGGTATAGCGCATGTCTCTCTCTGGATCTGAGCCCTTAGCAATCAGCTGGACACAGAGTAGGTGCTGGCTAAACCTGTGCTAAATGCATATGTGAATGCATAATGCATAAGTGACTGTGATTGCTTCCCTATCGAAATGCACAGAAGAATGACAGATGTGTGTGGTGAGAACTAGAATGGGAGGAGGTTGGTCGCTTGTTTAAAAATGAAACTGAACAGGCTGAGAAGCTTACTCACACATCTGCTTCCCTTCAGTGTCCTCTGGGGAGGAAGGGGAGGGAGAGGGGGAATTGGGAGCCTAGGAGGGCTGACAAGGTGCCCTCTTCAACACTGAGTCAGCAACACCCAGCCCTGTGGACACAGGAAGATCCTGATTTCAGGGGCTGAGTCACATGAATAACTGGAATAGTTGTTTAGATCATAATGAATTCCCAGAACCTTTCCAAGCCAACCAGCAGGCACAGGCTCTCTCCCTACCCTCAGCACTTTCCAGCTTTGTGACTTAGCAGAAAGAAAGAGGCCGAGCCTTGGTCCTGGGGGAGGACAGGCTGCAAGGGAGTAGGGCACAGAGTTCCTCACCACTTCCATTGCCAAGCACTGCATGTTGTTTCTGGACCTTTTTGTATTTCAAGGAAGATGTTGAAAGAGACTGGCATTTCAGGGATGAATCCTGCACAGACTGCACAGCTGTTGTGCTGCTGGGCAAATGTATGGGCCAGGGCCCTGGCACCTCACAGTGAGTAGTTAGGGTGTCAGTGATATTAAATGCCCTGGGAGTCCAGGCAAGTATCCTCTGTGAAATGTCATTAGAGTTCTGTGTACCTTGGATGAAACATGATATCTAAACTCTAGCCCTAGAAGAAACTGTATGGGAGAGGGGGACGGCTAGCCTCCAAGGGGTTGGGGAATGATGCATGAGTCTACAGGTCGCATCTTCTAAGCTGCAAGTCAAGAGCTCAGCATCTCCCAGAAATGCCTGTTCTGAGCTCCACAGAAGTCCTACATCAGTGCCTTGTCCAAAATATCGGCTCGGTTCAAAGTTTATGTCTCAGTGTTTCCTTCCTGGGAGTATCCAAAGAAGATCTCAGCCTTCTATGATTTTGTTCTCCCCTCCTTGGTATCACATCCACTGTGGATGTCTCACCCAGGCCAGTGAACAGACCCTATTGCCACATTATTCATGTTTATGCTTGCTCTAGGGCAATGGTTATCAAGCTTGAGCACACATCAGAATCATCTGGAAGACTTATTAACACAGATTTCTGGGTCCCACTCCCAGAGTTTCTGATTTAGTAGGTCTGGGATAGGTACTATCCTAATAGTACCCAGGAGATGCTGATGCTGCTGGCTCCAGGATCACACTTTGAGAACCACTGCTCTAAAGCAATGTTCATGAGTATTTTTAGATCAAAGACCCATTGGAGAATCTGTTGAAAAGCTTTTCTACCACTTCCCAGTAAACAATCACAAATGCTAAAAAATCATTAAAATTTCTTTACAATTTCAGAGTTCACTAGATTTGCAAAAATTCATCCATAACTTCTGGGTTAAAAATAAAAACTCCTGATTCTGGTCCAAACCAGAATAAGTGGGATGAAGATTCATAAGGTACAGGAAAGCGGATTTTATCACTGACAGCAGAGGAACTGATTGAGCAAAGTAAGCATTTGTTTTGTAAAACTAGACTACCTGGTTTCAAATTCTGGCTCTGCCATTTGCCAGCTGTGCAGAATTTTTTGCATATGTAGACTTGGATTGACAATAGAACCTACTTAGTTCATACATGCAAAGTGCATAGAATAGAGTCTGGTGCATAGTATAAAAGCAATAATTGTTCCCAATTTCTTTAGCTTGGTAGACTCCTATTGAGTCAACTTGCTGATATATTCCAGGATTTCTCTACGTCATCCCAACATCCATAGATCTAGTTTAGGTTCTATGTCTAGTCTACTATATGGCAATATCCTCCCAATTGTTCCCTTTATTCTGATTTCTCCCCTTCTCAGTGCGTCCTCCAGACAGGTTCCAGAGTGACCCTTCTAAAACCTGTCTGCTATAGTTTGGATGTCTGTCCCCAGAAACCTGTTAAAATATGATCCTCAATGTTGGAGGTCAATGTTGGAGGTGGGGCCTAATGGTAGGTGTTTGGGTCAGGGAGGTGGATAGCTCATGAATAAATTAATGCCCTCTAGCATGGAGAGAGGTGAATGAGTTTTGCTCTGTTACTACTGCTCTGAACTGGTTGTTTAAAAGCATTTGCTCACTGCCCTCTTGCTGTCTCTGCCTTCCACTCTTGCAATTTGATCTCTGCACACGTAGGCTCCTCCTTGCCTTTCACCATGAATAGAAGCAGCCTGAGGCTTTCACCAGGTGTCCAGTCTTCCAGCCAACAGAATCATAAACCAAATAAACCTTTTTTGTTTGTTTTTTAAGAAATTTCGCAGTCTCAGGTACTTCTTTATAGCAACACAAATGGACTAAAACAGCATCTCATTTTGTTGTCCTTCTGCATGAATCCTTCCACAGGTCCGCGATCAATTAGGAGAAAGTCTGGGCTCTTGAGCAAATTATATGAGGCCTGCCTGGACTGGGCCCTGCCTCCACTCAAATTGCTTTGTTCACTGTGATCCTTTTTCTCCCTTCTGTTTCTTGTCTGGAAGTGCAGGATGGTTCTAGGTGCATTGTGCTTGCCTTCTCTAACACATAAGTTTACTCTGCCCTAAATGTCCTTTAGCCCTCTTTAAGGCAGACTTCTACAGGATATTTTTCAAGGCCCAAGCTGAGTGTTTTCTCTGCACTTTGTTTGAATCTCCAGATAGAACTGGTCTCTCCCTTCTTTGTGACCTACCATGCCTTTCATAGTGTGCATAAGCCTGTGACAGACACTGTTAAATATTCCCCCAATATCCGCTCTCATCTTCTATACTATAAGTCCATTTTCCAGACTTCCTTGCAGATAAGGTTCTGGATGCAAATTAAGTTCCACCAACAGATACACACATACAGGATATGAAGCAAAGCAAAGTTTCTTGCTGCTTCAGGTATTTTCTATTGGTGAACAGAGTTGTGGAGACATTAATTTTTTTCTGCATCATATTCTAGTAACAAATCAACAGTTTTACAATCGTCAAGGGTTAGTTTTAATAGCAGCAGTAACAGCTTCCTATGCTGGATTTCTGATTCTTAGAATGCAAGTATGTGGTATGTTACAGATTCAAGAATCTAAAACTCAGTAGTTCAACAGTTTTGGGTGACTACATTCTCCCCTCCTGATGGAGTACAGGTAGTAGCTGTCTCTGGAAGTCCTTGCTAGAGGCTGTAATCCACACTTCCAGCCCTTGGGATGATTTTATAAACATCTAATTCCCCTATTAAAATCCTTTCTGCTTGAAATACCTAGAATAGCTCCCATTTCTTGAATTGAACACTGCATGATAGTACTTATTTCCCTCACCCTACTGGGAACTAGTAGGAGGCCGAGACTGCGACTAATTTATCTTGGTATTTTTAGTATTCAAAATTGTCAAAAGAGGCTTCTGGGAAATGAAGCCCTTATTCAAAATTGTCAAGAGAGACTTCTGGGAAATGAACCCCTTAAAGAAGTGGGCAGACCACTAACCTAAGTTGGAGAAGGGATTGTCAGTGGACTCAGGGCAGGTCATTTATCTTCATTCACCAAATGAAATTTGAGTACAGAGCTGCTTTCAGACCAACAAACCAACAAACATACACACCACCAGCAAAACAACAAGAAACAGGGGTTGAAGGAATGACTGGAACCAGCAGTGTCAGGTCTGAAACAGGAAGACTCAGACCCTGCTCCTCATGGTGGGAGCATGGTAAGGAGGTGCTGTTCTCCACAAGAGTCCAGGAGAGAAGGAGAGGGAAAACTCCACCTCCCCAAGGGGTAGCTCGCACCAGTTTATGAGTCTCTTCAGAAAAACTGTGAAGAATGGAGAAAACAAGTATGGGTGGGCCTAGCACAGCCTCAGGGTCTGACGCACACATAGCTGGAGACCAGAGGGGTTGCTAAAAAGCATGCAGGAAAAAAATCCATGAGCTTTGGAAATCAGACAGACTTGTGATGAAATCCTAGATCTGTACAAATCACTTGGTTATCTGAGACAAATTCTCCAAACTCTGTAAGCCTCTATCCCTTCACTCATAAACTAAAGATTATAATCTTTTTCCAAAGGACTCTCATGAGGGTTGAAGGGGAAGATGTGTGAGACTAGGCCTAGTATAGGGAGGGCCTGGCACATTCTCAGACCTCGGCAAGTCCTCTTTCCTATCCTTATTCTCTGGATGTGCCTTAAACTCTGCCTGCTATTCTTTCTAGTCTTCCCACTTTGCTCTATAAAGTATTAATTTACTGCAAGGCACAGTGGCACATGCCTGTAGTCCCTGCCACTTGGGAGGCTGAGGTGGGAGGATGACTTAAGCCTAGGAGTTCCAGGCTGCACTGAGCTATGATTGCACCACTGCACTCCAGTCTGGGTGACAGAGCAAGACTCTGTCTTAAAAAATTTTAATTTAATATTTTATTTGGTTTTTTAGTTATTTTGTCTGAAGGTACGGCTCTGAAGTTTCTGTGAAAGGTAACTTCTCTGTCCATTCATTTGTCTGAAAAGGTTTGGGGCAGGAAGTAAGATTCCCGGAAGTTTTTAAGCACAGAGAGGATGGGAGGTAGGAGGGAGCTGTTCCAGGAAGATTGCTCCTGCCAGCTGGAGAGAGAGTGCATAAGTTGTCCTCGCAGTCTCTCTGTGTTCATGTAGTCTATGCTCATCAGTGGGGCTATTAGCATTTGAGTCTAAGCCAGTCTTTCTGTGGCATCCTGCAGGACTCTGGGTTTAATGCAACTTCTCCTTCCATTGTGCCCTTTGTAATCTATGCCTTTTTATTTTTGTGAATTTCTCCACAAAATGAACTAGATTTCTACTTAGTGAGAGAAATAGCTGTCTCAGATATCTCACTGGCCTTTTCAACACAATATTGTTGTATTTCCTCAGAGTAGAGAATACCAAAATTCTATGGAAAAGGCCTAAGCCCTAAAACACTAGGAGGACAATGCATTTTTTTTTTCAATGAGACTATGATATTCAAGGGTCCCTTAGCCCCTTCTACAAAGCCAGTTGTTGAGCTAGTCCAGGATGGGTAGGACTCAGGGAATGAGCCCCACAGGAATTGAAGGCATGAAGAAGTAGCCCCTGGGAGGATTGTAGTGATGACACATATAAAACCTCAGTTACATCAACCACAGAGCAACGTCAAGAGATGGCCCCAATACCTGTTTGAGGGTGGAAATTAGAATGAGGAGGAAAACCACCATGACAGGGCATCCATTACATGCACAGCATTGTATGGCAGGGCCTTTTGTAGCTCATGCAGACTGGGCATGAAACAGTTAAGCTGTCAAATCCTGAGCTTCTGCAGCCAGTGGGAATATTTGATGTTACTGCACAGGAAGCATATCCTAGAGTGAATAATTCCTGCACAGCAGGGGGTCTTTTTTCAGGTTGAACCCTGTCTGGAAGCTGCTCTTTTCTTGTCAGAGAGCCAGGGGCAATAGCTATCACCGAGTCTCCCAACCCTGCCCTTCCCCCACCAAGAACACAGCAAAGGCAGCTCAGCTCCCATGGAAACTCATGGGAAAGAGTAGAGATCAAGAGAGCTACTACTAAGCTTTGTGCACAATGGAGGGAAACAAACCTTCTTGTTAGCTGTTGATGATCATCTGTATCTTAAGCCCCTGCGGACAGAGAGACTGGGAATTCTCCACCATTGTTTTAAAAAACAACACACATTTTTAAATGACCATTTTTTTTGTTGTTGTTGGTGGTGGTTTTTTTTTTTTTTTTTTTTCCTATCTGAGCAAGATATAAACTAGGAGGTACTCAGAAAGGGATGAGGGCGGTGGGAAAAAACAGGATGTCCAAAGAAGAGAAGCCTCAGATCAGAGGGTTCCTGAATCCCTGGTAAGAGACTGGTACCACAGCAGGTAGTATTGGGGTGTGGTATTATTGGAGTGTGTTAGGCGTGTTTATGTATAATAAGTCTCTTTCAAAAAATGTATTTAAGGCTCATGCCTGTAATCCCAGCATTTTGGGAGGCCGAGGCAGGTGAATCACTTGAGGTCAGGAGTTCAAGACCAGCCTGGACAACACAGTGAAACACTGTCTCTACTAAAAATACAAAAATTAGCTGAGCATGCTAATTTTTAATTAATTTGAATAGGTGGCACACCTGTAGTCCCAGCTACTGGGGAGGCTGAGGCAGGAGAATCGCTTGGACCTGGGAGGCAGAGGTTGTGATCTTGGCAGTGAGTCGAGATCATGCCATTACACTCCAACCTGGGTGACGAGAACAAAACTCCATCTCAAAAAAAAGAATAAAGAAAAGAAAGAAAAAAGTAAAGTATATATATTGTATGTACAAAAGGGAAGAAGAGAGAAAATAGGAAATAATAAGCAAGACACCACTCCAGATATTTTACATGACTATCTGGCATTGAAGGGATTCTAATCCTTCTTACATTTGTTAAAGAAGAGTGTTTCAGTTATTTTTTATAGAAATACTAGGAGATAGGTTCACTAGGGCCACTTTACAGACAAGTTACCTTAAAGCTCAGGAACATTAACTGAGGTGCCCTAGGTGACATAATTTATCAAGTAGTGGAGCTTGAATTCATATCCAGATATACCTGATCATTTCCAAACTTGTGCCCTATCTACTAAACCATGTGTACCTCCTTTATATGTGTTCTAATTTGTAGAATATCCTCTTTGAGAAATGGAAGCAAATTCCAAAGGGAAGAGCTAGAATCAATAATAATAATAAAATGAAACTACCAAATATAGATAAAAGGGACAAAATATTTGAAGAAGCAAAGAAGAAATGTAGATGGCAAACAAGCACTGAAAGGATGTCCAACATCATTATTCACTAGAAAAACACCAGTTAAAATCACAATGAAATACCTCTGCATACCTGCTAAAATGGCTAACAATAGAAAGACTAATTATATCAAGTGTTGGTGAGGATACAGAGCAACTGGAACTCTCAAACACTCCTGGTGAAAAATGTAAAAAAAACAACCACTTTGGCAAACTATTAAGCTGTTTCTTAAAAGTTAAACATACACCTACCATGCAACCCAGACATTTCATTGCTAGACATTTATTTAAAGTACACATTTGGATAAAGACTTGGACATAAATGTTCACAGCAGTTATACTTCTTCTGTGATGTATACCACCATACATAGGAGCAGTCATATAATGAAATAATAGTTACATATAAAAACAAATTATTGATCATAGATGGATCTCAAAATAATTGTGCTGAGTGAAAGAAGGCAGAAAATAAAGAATATATACTGTATGATATCAATTACATAAAATTCTCAAAAATGCAAATTGATCTATAGTGACAGAAAGGAGGTCAGTGATCATTTAGGGATTTCAGTGAAAAGGGAAAAGGGCTAGATTACAGAAACATGAGAAAAGTGTGGGTGGGGAGTAATGGATATGTTCCTTCTTATCTGAAGCGCAGTGATGTTTTCATGGGTGTAAACATATGTCAAAACTCATCGATTTGAACTGGCTATTGTATGTCAGTTGCACCTCAAAATATTGGTGGAAGAAGGCTGTCAAAAAGATTCAGTAGTAGGAGATAGGAGGGGAAAAATAAAGCAAAATCCTGTAAGGTAAGTTACCTAAAAGGAAATACAATATAATAGCTAAGAACCCACACCATAGACTCTCAGTTCAACTTTAAGCGAGGCATTTAATTGCCTATGTAAAATGCAGATAGTAATAGAACTTACTTCATATGATAGTTGGGACAATTAAATGACTCATGAACACAAAGCTTTAGACCAGCACCTGGCATATGGTGAGGAATTAATACATATAGCTATTATTATTGTTGGACAAATTACTTCATTTCATCCAAAGTCAATAGTTTCCCAAAAGGAGAAAACTTAAAGCCCCATCCAGCTGCCAGCTCCAGAGGCCAGTGATTTTCAAGCCAAGTTGTCTGGTGAATGCTGATTCCTCCTCTTTAACACAGCTCACTGAGACTTCTTGAAATTTTGCAGCCTACATGCTAAATAATGCACCCAATAATAACTACCCAATATATTAATTATCCAAAGGTCATGGAAATAAAGGATACGAAGACTCTCTTAATGAAGGCCGGGGGAAGCAACATGATACTGAGTCACCAGGACAGAGTATCCTCTGGATTCTGTTGGACCACTCACTCTCATTGATATCTGTTTGTTCCTTCACCAGTCATTCAGGCCACCCTGGGTTCTACCCCCCTGGAAAGACTTCCTTTGGCCAGTGTCAATCAGTGCCAAAACCAAGAGGAAAACTGAGGAGGATTTCATTATAGAAGACTATACCACCTGGGTAATTCATTTCTGTTTGGATCATGAATGTGGACTAAGGGCTGCTTTAATATTTGAACAAACAACCACAGGTTTCTGTTTACCAAGCTTGAACATTTCTTGCAGTACAACTCTTTTAAGTTCTTTGTCATCCAGGCCTATTGATTGCATGGGGAGGGCACAGAAGACACATGAAGGACTCAGTTTGCTGGCAACCAATACCAGAAAAATTACCAAAGTTTCATTTTTGAATTTGGATCTTACTTTTGTAGCATCAGTTTCTCAGTATCAAATCTGAGGACTCTGTACATCTCCCTAAATCTTAGTTTAGTGGCCTCTGCCTCTGAGTTTGAAGAACAAAAGGCTGGAGTAGTGGAGCAAAGCTAATTGTGGCTGCTGTCTCCACTTCACTATTCATCTAAATGTGCATTTTCAACTTTTCCAGACACAAGGATACAAAAGCAGAGTTGCTGAAGCCGTGTTGGAGTATCAGGTCTCCCTGATTCTTCTGAATCCTCCCAGGTATCCAATATCCTAATCGATGCACTAACAATGTTGAGGCTGTATTCTTAAGGCACTTGCTTATCTTATTCAATGGTTCAAATTGCCAACTCCAGGCAGAAACAAATTAATTCTTTAAACAAAGCTGTAAACCTAACCAGCTATTCACTATCTGCTATCAAATGAGCTAAAATCAATAACTTATTAGAAGTAGGAAGTATTTTCACATTCTCTACCAGGTCATCTCAAGTTCCTATTTTATGAATAATGGTCTGAGTTCATAAAATACAGAGTTTAGCAGACAACTGATAATTCTTTAACCAACTGATTTTCTACCACCTAACAAAGATGGCAAATATTCCAACTCCATATGGCAGCATCCTAACAACTCCCCACTCCATGCTAACTCAGCCAGTTTTACAATGGGGGGCTGTCGTGGAAACTTTCCATTTCCAGTACCCATTTCTCTACTACTCAAAACTCTTTTGATGGGAAGTGACAAACACCCATCTGAAATAAGCTTAGGTAAAGAGGTGACTTATTAGAAGGATATAGGACACCATATATACCTGAAGGGGGAAAGCATAAGATCTCTGAGGGCAGTGACTCTCAGCTTAGTCCATTGCTCCATGCTTGATGCCTGGAATCCAGCCTGTTCAATGTTAAATGAATGAATGACCAAACTGCAGTAAAGGCAGGGTTGCCACTTAGCCTTGATAATAGCCGAAACTAGCACTGAATGCCTCAAGAAGACAGAGGAGATGAAACTTTATAATAGATACCTTCTGGGTTGCCTCCCCAGCCCCTCTATTCTCAGAACTCCTCTGCTTCATCATACACATGATGTATGGGGATCAGCCCCAAGAAGCCAAGTTCATACTCTGTGATCCTTCTGTGATCTGTGCAGAGCTGGTTGTTATACCACTGGGCATAAGATCCAAGTTTAGCCAATCACTTCTACTCTTCTAGAAATTTTTATTGGGCTTAAGATTCAGCCTCTTCCCTGGTGGTTAAATATGTTACATATAAATATTGATGATGACAAAGTCTATTTTTCAAAGACTTTGAAAAAGTCTATTTTTTCAAACATAGAGAAGTATGAAGCACACAGAACAGCAAACATTGGAAAGAAACAGATTGCCAAATGCATTTGAGATCTTGGTTTTAGGCCACTGCAAGGCTCAGCTAAATTCCTGTATTTGGGTTTCATGAGACACCCCTTATTCCTATTATAGTTTCCTCTCATTCTTACAAGTTAGCTTCAGTTCTTTTCTGATACTTTCAACCAACAAATACCTACCACTAATAAAAATATGAACACTGAGAACTCTGGAAGTAAGAAGATTTGCCTGTTGTCTTAGGCTAAGACTATCTTAGCCTTAGCTTGACTGCCACTAGAACAAAATACTTTAGACTGGGAAATTTATAAACAATAGAAATTTATTGCTCACAGTTCTAGAGGACGGCAACTCCAAGATCAAGGTACCCGTCAGTTTGGTGTCTGGTGGGAGCCCATTTCCTGGTTCATAGATGGCACCTTCTATGTGTTGTGACATGGCAGAAGGGGTGAGGGAGCCACTTCAGGCCTTTTTTATAAGGGCACTAATCCCTTTCATGAGGGCACAGCCCTCATGACCTAATTAAGAGGCCCTACCTCTTACTACCATCACCATAGGGGTTAGGTTTTAACATGGATTTTGGGGGGACACAAACATTCAGACCATAGCTCCTGTTTATTAGAAAATGGACAATAAATGCCATAGTCTTTACTGCACTCTCACTCCAGAGAAGTACAGTATATTAGAAGTAGTTTTGGCTATAGATAACAGAAAGCCAACTAATAAAATCTTAAGAAACAGAGAACTTTAGTTATTGAATTTAGGAGTGGGGAGGCAGAGAACTCCCAGATTTGATGCAAGCCCCAACAGAATTCCCAAGTATCCAGCCACGCTCAACTTACTGGCTTTCTATTTTTGTGCCTCTGGTCCTAGAGAGCCACCACAGATCTGGGCATTCTGATCAACATTCAGTGGCAAGCCTGGAGGGGCAATGCTTGCCTCCCATCGTATGGTAGGCCAGATATGTTCCTGGCCCATCAGAAGCCTTCTTCTGGATGCAGTCTATAAGCCACTGTGACGGATGAGAAGAGCCCAGGATGGAGATGAAAGTCTGGAACCAGAATCTGAGCCCTTATTTTTCTGACTCACTGTTTTACCTTGGAAGAATCACTGAAGGTTTCTGCATCTCTATTTCCTCATATGTTTAAAAAAGAAAGCACTTAACCTTGGTGGTTACGAAAAATAAATGAAATAATTTCTAGAAGAGTGCCTAGTTTAATACATTGAAACCCACCTACATTAAAACCTTTCTCAAAGATGTTTGAGCGTTTTCTTCTTTCTTCCTTTCTACATCCTAGTTCAAGGCCAGTTCAATAAAATCATGGGCTTTATAGTCAGGCAGATTTCATTTCAAGTCCTGGCTCTAACATTTATTAGCTATCTGACTCATTCAAAAATATTTACTGGGCACCTACTACGTGCCAGGCACTGTTCTGCCTGCTAATGATACATAAAAGAAGAAGGACATAATTCTTGCTCTTTACAGCTTAAATTCTAGTTTGTTCATTTTAAAATAAGGATAATAATCCCTTACAGTCTATTGTTGCTATAATGATTAAATAACACCATTTATGAGGAAGATTTATGAATAATAAATGCTCCCCAATAAATGCTAATTCTCCTCCTTCCTTCTCTTTTTTAAACTTTGAAGGAGGCTGGGAAAAGTATTAGGGCATTCTAACCCTAGCCCTGCCATTAACTAGCTGTGTGATCTCAGGCAAATGTCTGATCCTTTCTGGATCACAATCATTTCCTCCATAAAAGAATAATGTTGTACTAAATAATTTGTAAGAGACCATTTGTTAGGATGGGATTCTGTACTTCTCAGAATTAGTCATGAATCTTGATACGTTGTGGAAGAGTAGGTATATTAGACTGTGTTGTGATTCAAAAACAAATTCATAGCTAGCATTCATCAAGGACTTACTAGGTCCAAGCTGTCCAAATCCTTAAGGCTTTTTGCTTTAATCTCACAACAACTTCATGGGGCAGGCATTCCTACTTTCATTTTATATGAGCAAAGTAAACCTCAGAGAAGTGAATTTGGCAAAGTCACCCAGCAAGTCAGAGGCAAAAGTGGTATTGACACCGACGTCTGACTCAAAAAGCCATTCTCTCTGCCCTCCACTGCTGTTGGATAGTTGTCAGAGCTTGTCCTAAAACCAATTGACATACTTAGTGGCTCCATAAATTAATCAGTATGTCATGTGGGCAAAGAGTGACTCCTGCATGGTTCATCCACGGGAGACACAGAACATAAGCCTGGCTCCATTCTGTTCTCCGGCTCCTATTCTTGGCTTCCCCACAGCTGCCTCTCTCTACAGCCATTTCTGTGGATGAGTCCACGTGATTGATGGGAAACCAAACATTATTGTTCAGGAATGATGTTTTTTCAAATTGGACAGCTGCTGCTTGTTTGGCTGGGAGTTTGGCAAGTGTTTAAGTATTTCACTTTGTCATGGTGGTCAGACCTAGAGAAAATAATTAGGTGGTCATGGCAACCAGCATCCCAGGCACACCACAGTGACGCCGAGGAGGAAGCATTGAATGGAGAGTCCAGACATTGACTCTGCCCTGAGTACTCTGGCCTCAGGTTCCTCAGCAGGGCTGCCCCTTTAGGTCTAAAATCTCTCAATAGGAGAATGAAATACCTAATTCTATCCTGAAAGATACAGATCTTAAGAGACATGAAGACCAAAACTCATACTAAGCTCTTAAAGACTAAAGAGTGGGGACAGAAAAAAATCTCAAGTGAAACATCTGCTCTCTGCCTGGAACTGTGCTGTGTGCTTTATACCATTGTCTCAGTTAATCCTTACAACATTCTCCTTTGGACAGAGGAAGAAACTGAGGCTCAGAGAGGTGAAATGACTTGCCTACGATCACATAGCTGGATAGTAAAGGAATTAGGATGTGAACATTGGTCTAGTTGATCCTGAAGTCTTGCTACAACACCTATACTAAGCTACCATTTGGACCTTTCCCAGAAGCACCTGCTGCTTGAGGTATAGAAAGGGGCTGGGTGGAAGACACTGAAGTGTCCTAAAGGTGACGTCATTGTTTGACATCCCCTCCCCTACACTGCCCACCTTGGTGGGAATCTGGCTTCTGGTATAGCTCCTAAACCATTCTAGCATAGGCTATACCTCTCTTCTTCACCTCAGTTATTTCAAACCCACGTTGTCTCTACAGTATTTCTGAAGTGTCCTAGGCAGTACATTGAAATTGGGTCTGAACCCAACTCTTTCTTTCTTTGCCTTATTGGAAAGATGACAGAATCTGCCTGATGTTCTCCAATTCCTGGATTATATATCTTACCTCTGACTCAGACGATGAATTGATTGTTACCTTATGGATCTTTGAAAATTACTGTGCCTCATGGGCAGGTTCAGAAAAATCCCAATCATCAGTGATTTGTCTCCCTTTTCTGAATTTCTGCAATTTATTTAGAGTCTCATAAGATTACCCTTTATGGGGTGAGGGCAACTCATCTGCCACTTCATGCCCAGTAAGCTCTACACCCCAAAACATCTGAGGTTCCCTAATATAGGAATCAGAGCACCTGCCCTTGACTCCCTTTTCCACCACTAACTCATGGTGTCACCTTTGAAAAGCCAATGGACATGTCTGAAATAAAAGCTCTGACAAACTACTGAAAATGTCTTTCAATTCTAATATTTTATAATTCAAGTGTTCCTTCTAGTAAGCAAAATTTCAAATTCTATTTGAAAATTAAGATTATTCAACCTACTCCTCACTTCAGAATGAAGAGTATCACCTCTGAGATTGATACAAATTCACGGACTTTTGCCCCAAAGTTTTTATTTTTCTACCTCACATTTTTTTCTCTGCGTTCTGTAGAGGTAATTTACGGATTTTTAGAGAGCTGTCTTTCTGTCTCCTGATTAACAGGATACTAGATGAAGGGCAAATAAAAATGGTGATGATGCCAGTGAAGAAAGTAAACAAGTTAAATGATACCTTTAAGGAACTGAAGACAAGGGTTGCCTGACTCATGCTGCCCTTGCTATTACTATATTTCACTGTGTTTTGGCTGCATCGGATGACGGTGTCATAGGAAGGGCATAGCCTTTGCATCTGGCTCTGTCTCTTCAGTAGCTGCATAATCTTAGACAAGTTACCCAGCACTTCCAAGCCTCAGTATCCTTTTCTGTTAAATGTGAATGCTGGTACCTTGATGGTTGTTGTGAGTATCAGGGGTTAGATAAACACAATGCAAAAGCATTGAATCTTAAGAGATATGTCCTGATATACTTACAGGTGAATTGAGATGATGTTTGGGATTTGCTTCAAAGTAATTGATGGAGATAGTCAATTGATTTTCTTTCTTTTTTCTTGTTTGTTTTTTTGTTTTGTTTTTACTTTAACTTCTATTTTAAGTTCAGAGGTACATGTGCAGGTTTGTTACACAGAAACGTGTGTCATGGGGGTTTGTTGTACAGATTATTTCGTCACCCAGGTATTAAGCTGAGTACTACTAGTTATTTTTCCTGATCCTCTCCCTCCTCCCACCCTCTACCGTCCAAAAGGCCCTAGTGTATATTGTTCCCCTCTATGTGTCCATGTGTTCTTATCTTTAGGTCCCACTTACAAGTGAGAATATGCAGTATTTGATTTTCTTTTCCTGTGTTAATTTGCTAAGGATAATGTCCTCCAGCTCCATCCATGTTCCTGCAAAGGACATGATCTCATTCTTTTTATGGCTGCGTAGTATTCCATGGTATATATGTACTGTATATTCTTAATCCAATCTGTCATTGATGGGCATTTAGTTTGATTCCATGTCTTTGCTGTTGTGAATAGTGCAGCAATGAACATACATATGCATGTTTCTTTACAATAAAAATGTATGTTACTTGGGGTGTATACCCAGTAATGGGATTGCTGGGTCCAATGGTATTTCTGTTTTCGGGTTTTTGAGGAAGTGCCACACTGTCTTCCACAATGGTTGAACTAATTGACACTCCCACCAACAGTGTATAAGCATTCCTTTTTCTCTGCAACTTGCCAGCATCTGTTATTTTTTGACTTTTAAATAAATGCCATTCTGATTGGTGTGAGATGATATCTCATTGTAGTTTGGATTTGCATTTCTCAATGATCAAAGATGTTGAGCATTTTTTCATATGATTGTTACCTGCATGTATGTCTTCTTTGGAAAGTGTCTGTTCATGTCCTTTGCTCACTTTTTAATGAAGTTGTTTGGGTTTTTTCTTGTAAATTTGTTTAAGTTCTTTATAGATGCTGGATATTAGACCTTTGTCAGATACATAGTTTGCAAAAGTTTTCTCCCATTCTGTAGGTTGTCTGTTCACTCTGTTGATAGTTTCCTTTGTTGTGCAGAAGCTCTTTACTTTAATTAGATCCCATTTTTCATTTTTCGCTTTTGAACACAATCCCATTCACAATTGCCACAAAAAGAATAAAATACCTAGGAATACAGCTAACCAAGGAGGTGAAAGATCTCCACAAGGAGAACTACAAAACACTGCTCAAAGAAATCAGAGATGAAACAAACAAATGGAAAATCATTCCATGTTCATGGATAGGAAGAATCAATACCGTTAAAATGGCCATGCTGCCCAAAGCAATTTATAGATTCAATGTTATCCCTATCGAACTACTATTGGCATTCTTCACACAACTAGAAAAAACCTATTTTAAAATTCATATGGAACCAAAAAGAGCTTGAATAGCCAGGACAATTCTAAGCAAAAATAACAAATCTGAAGGCATCACACTACCTAACTTCAAACTATGCTAGAGGGCCACAGTAACCAAAACAGCATGGCACTGGTATAGTAACAGACACATAAACCAATGGAACAGCATAGAGAATCCAGAAGTAAGTCTACACAACTGCAACTATCTGATCTTCAACTAACCTGACAAAAACAAGCAATGGGGAAAGGATTCCCTATTCAGTAAATGGTACTGGGATAACTGGCTAGCCATATGCAGAATATTAAAACTGGATCCCTTCCTTATACCATATACAAAAATTAACTCAAGATGAATTAAAAACTTAAATGTAAAACCCAAAACTATCAAACCTCTGGGAAAAAAAACCTAGGCAATACCATTCTGTACACAGGAACAGGAAAAGATTTCATAATGAAGATGCCAAAAGGAATTGCAACAAAAGTCAATTGATTTTTCAATAAGAGAGTCAAGAAAATTCAATCATTTTAAAAAATATTCTTTTCAATAGATGGTGTTGGGACAACTGGATGTGCACATTCAAAAGGATGAGGTGGAACCCTTGTCTCACACCATATTAAAAAATTAACTCAAAATTCATCAAGAACTAAATGTAAGAGCTAAAACTATAAAACTTTTCTTAAAAATCGAAGGCATAAACATTTGTGATTTTGTATTAGGCAAGTGTGTGTTAAATATGACACTACAAATATGAGCAACAAAAGAAAAAATAGGTAACTTTGGACTTCTTCAGAATTAAAAAGTTTTGTGCTTCAAAGAACACGATCAAGAAAGAGAAAAGACAACCCATAGAATTCAGAAAATATTTGCAAGTTATGTATCTGATAAGGGACTTCTGTCTGGAATATATAAAGAACTTATGCATCTCAATAATTAAAAGACAACCAATATAAAATATGTGCAAATTATCTAAATAAATATTTCTGCCAAAAATTATACAAATGGCCAATAAGCATAACAAAAGATGCTCAGTATTCTTAGCTACCAGGGAAATGCAAATAAAAATCACAAGGTGATGCCACTTCACAACCACTAGGATAGCTATAATTGAAAATACAGATAATAACAAGTTTTGGAGCGAATGCAAGGAAACTGGAACCCATATACACTGCTAGTGGGAATGTAAAATGGTGCAACCACTGTGGAAACCAGTCTAGTAGTTCCTCAAAAGGTTAAACAGATATATAGTGCAGAAAATTCTCTTCTGGGTATATACCCAAGATAAATGAAAATATACTCACTTGTACATGAATGTTCATAGCAGCCTTCTTCATCATAGCCAAAAAGTGCAAACAACCCAAATGTTCATCAACTGATAAATGGACAAATAAAATGTAGTTTATCTGTACAATGGAATATTATTTGGCAATAAAAAATGAAGTAGATATGTGCTACAACCTCAAAAACATTATGTTAATTGAAAGAAGCCAGTGATACATGCACACATATGTTTATTACAGCACTATTTACAATAGCAAAGACTTGAAACCAACCCAAATGACCATCAATGATAGACTGGATAAAGAAAATGTGGCACATATACATCATGGAATACTATGCAGTCATAAAAAAGAATGAGTTCATTTCCTTTGCAGGGACATAGATGAAGCTAGAAACCATCATCTTCAGCAAACTAACAAAGGAGTAGAAAGCCAAACATTACATGTTCTCACTCATAAGTGGGAGTTGAACAATGAGAACACATGGACACGGGGAGGGGAACATCATACACTGGGGCCTGTCAGGAGGTGAGGGGAAAAGGGAGGGAGAGCATTAGGACAAATACCAATGCATGCGGGGTTTAAAACCTAGGTGGCAGGTTGATAGGTGCAGCAAACCACCATGGCACATGTACACCTATGTAACAAACCTGCATGTTCAGCACATGTATCCCAGAACGTAAAGTAAAATAAAAAAAAAAAAGAAAGAAAGAAGCCAGTCATAAAAGACCACATACTATATGATTCTATTTGTGTAAAATGTCCATAATAGCAAATCTATAGAAACAAAGTAGTTTACTGGTTGTTTAGTACTGGGGGAGGGAACTGTCATGGGGGTGATAGAGGATACAGGATTTCTTCTGGGGAAAATGTAATTACAGCTCTAAAATTACGGTTATGGTTGCACAACTCTGTGAATATACTAAACACCATTGAATTGTAAATTTTAAATAAATAAGTTGTATATTATGTGAATTATGTCTCAGAAAAGCTGTTCTTAAAATAACCTGGGTAAGGGTGAGATAGGGAAGTGTAGGTGAGCAAATAAAGGAAACAAGATTGATTAACTAGGATTTCACCATGCTGAAGCTGACTAATAGTAAATGCAGATTCATGATACCATTCTCTCTACTTTTGTGCATGTTTGAAATTGTCCGTAATCAAAATAAATATAAATAAAAAACAGAAGGACATATTAGACTGTCAATAAATGGCACTGTTATTGTTAAATTACAGAGTCAAGCACCAAATTTAAGAACTCAGGCACATACCCCTAAATAACCTATCACACAATGCACAGTTTTGCTTTAACTTGCCTAAAGTCTCTTTGCAGGATTTGGCACTTTTCTTTCCATCCTGGCTCCAGAGGGACAGAGAACAACTGGTCATAGACGAAGAAATAGTTCATAACCCTGACTCAGCCCCTTCTTTATCTCTCTGTGGCCAGTCAGCCACCCACTCATGCCAATTTTCCTTCCAAAAGACCGTTATGTTTACCCATGCTTCATACCCACTGCCACTTATCTAAACCAAGCCCTTTGCAAATTCCACCAAGGTCACAGCAACAGCTGGTCTTCTCCACAGCCTGTCACATAGACTACCACTCTTACATCCAGTGCCCATCTCTCCTGCATACCACCAGCAGACTCTTTGCATGTGTGCCTGTATGTGTTCCTCTCTCCTACTCAAACATTTACAGGTTCTGTATTTCTTATGAGTTTCCATCATCTGATCTCATCCTATGAATCCAAACATTTTTCACCATTTCATAATTTGTATCCATTGGTCTGACTAGCACTTCCACCCTCTGTGTTCATTCAAGTAGCCACATGCTTCAGGTAAGGTGAATCTTGTTTAGTCTTATTGAACTATGTTATTCCATCTTTCTTCCCAATGATTGGTTTGGGAATGAGCATTGGATGGAATTCTGGAGAGTAATGCATGAGAGGGGGAGACTCTTCTCTCTGGACAGTAATGCATGAGTTGGGGAAAACTGCTTCTTAGGGAAAAAAAAAACATTGCTCCTAAGAAAATATGGAAGAAGAGACAGGGTCTTTCCCCCTGCCCCCACCTTCAGACCTTTTGGCATTGAGGAACAAAATACAACGCCTGGAACTGCTGCAGTCCTCCTGTGACCATGGAGACAAAGCCAAGAGAATGAGAGCGATGCTGCTGATCTGAAGGCATAAGTCACTGAACTGTTGAATTAAACCAGTCCTGGAACTGAGCTACCTCTGCCCATCTTGCTAAATGAAATAATAGCTGTCTTTATTATACGAGGCAGTTTTACTTCAAATTCTAAAACTTCTGTGAGCCCTCACATTCCACAGTCCTGTGACTTTGGTTTAGGAGTCAGTCAGGCTCTGATTTCCAAGCCTCACTCTGCCCCTCATTAGCACTGTGAACTTGGCAAGTTACTCACCTTTTCTAGTCCAGAGCTTCTCAAACTCTGGCTTGCATCAGAATCACCAGCGGGGGCTTATTAGAACAGATTTCTGAACACCACCCCTAGAGATTCTTGTTCAATACATTTGTGGTGGAGCGGGAGAATTTGCTTTCTGACAAGTTCCCAGTAACACTGTTGCTCAGAGGACCACACTTTGAGTAACATTGTCCTGCGCTTAAGTTTCCCCATCCAGAACATGAGGTATTCGGTAGTAGGTTTTATGAGGATCAAACATGATAATATAGGTACAGTGCTTGGCACAGTGTCTGTCACAGAATTATGGCTCAGATATGGTAGCTATTATTATTAACTTGAGAAAATGTTCATCTTGAAGTTGAGGGTTTGGTTTCTGCAAATTCTAGGTACAGACTCATTTTTCTGCTGTTCTGGGGGCCCTGTGTAGCAGCCTTTCCCAGACAAAAGAGCCAAAGAAACCTGTTGACTGGGAATATTAACTAGGTGGCTGTGGGAGAATGACATGAGGGATTTGCTGGGATTATTGAAAATCATCCGAAATACTGCTGGTTGAGAAGCAGACGGGAGGAAAAATGGCCTTCACTTATCAGCCCTCCATTAAAATGGTTTGTAGTGTGTCTCAGCCTTATCCAAATGATTAAAGAGGTGAGACCTTGAAAGGGGGTGGGAGTGGGAACAAGACTGGCCAGGTTTAAAAACGAGGAGGCAATAAAAGATTAGTTATTAAATAAATGAAGTTCAGGAAATGATCCAATGTCTTGGGAGTGCTCAATCACAGGAGACGGGAGGCTTCTAACCTTGTAGAGTCAAAGAAAATTTACAGAGAAGCACATTACCTGAGGCATGCCATTCTGTTGTAGTTTCTCAGGGTAAGGACAAATTTAAAAGTCAGAGAAACATGAACTTTAGCATTTTTTATGAATTCTTCTTTTCTCTAAAATGCCTGATATATCTTATCTTTTAAAAAACTTCCCAGCAGTAATGTTTCTATTGCTGTCGTCATTGATATCTGTCATAAACACAGCCACTTACTGAGTCCTGAATGCATGCCAGGCACTATGCTAAGCATTTAACTACAGTATTTCATTTAATCCCTTTAACAATTCTATGACACAGGTTCGATCTTCATGCCTTTCACAGATGAGTAAATGGTTTCAGAAATGTGAAATGATTTGAGTCATATGGCTACTAAAAGTGACTTTAAGCTGGACCCAAATGGTACTTTAACTTTTCAAATTATTTGTTTCCGTATTTTCTCAATTTGTTCTCCCCAGGAAGTCAGGTAGGTATTTAATAGTCCTGTTTTACAGATAGGGATCAAAATATTTAGAGAATTTAAATGATATCTCCAAATGTAACTATGGATTTGAAGTTGTGAAATTAGAATTAGAACTCAGGGTACTCTCTCTACTATATCATACTGCCTTAGAAATTGTCTTTAAAATTATTTTTAAAGGTAATTTGCATGATACATATATTTATAATTCCTTTCCCATGAATAAATGAGAAAAAGAGTTTCCAAAATCTTTTATCATATGTTGATTTCACCTCCATTTTCATTTTCTTTCTCTATTTCTATTTCCATTTCTGTTTCCTCCCATTTCCAGAGTAGGTTTTACCCCTCCAAGCAGGTCATTTTCTGACTTTCCTGTGTATTTCAGGAGAGCCTGAGTGACTGAGTCATAGATTTTTATCTTCTTTTCTTTCCCCTCTTTCTTTTTAATTAGTCCTTACCACCTGTGACTTGCAAAAGGTCAGGTATTATTATCTCCATGCAAAAGATGAGGAGATTGAATCAACAGAAAGGTTAAGAAACTTGTCCGAGTCCACAGAATTAGTGAGTGTTCTTCCTGATCTCAAAGCCTGTACCCTTTTTAATTATTTACTTTGAATTGGCCAGAAATCTGACTTTGAGAACAGCCCATTTCTGCCCAAGATCAGAATAATCTTAAGCAAATTTCTTATTTTCTGTGGTCTCAGTTTCCTCTTCTGTTAAATGGAATTTCTGTAAAGGTTAAATGAGATAATATGTGTAAAGCATTTGCCACTGTGCCTTTAGTAGAAGACATCGACAAAAGTGGATTATGTGTGTGTGTGTGTGTAGATACTACATGCATATGTTTATATATCTTTATATATACCTATATAGTCATTATTATGTATTGTCATTATATAGTGTTGTATGTTTTATGAGCCTCATTTGTTTTAGAGTTTAAAAGACTTTTAATTAAAGTATAATATACATACAGAGAAGTACACATATAAAGATATGGCTTGATGAATTTTCACATAGTGAATACATCTTAGCAATGAGCACTCAAATGAAGCACCCCAGGGCCCCTTCATGCCTCCTTCCAGTCGCTGTTCACCATCACCATGCCACTAACCTAACCTCTAGTAGCACAGACCACTTGTGTCTACTTTTGTACTTTATATATGTATAATCGTGCAGAATTATTATACTCTTTTATGTCTGGCTTCTTTCATCAACATTATGTTTGTGACATTGCATAGAATTATAGTCTGTTCATTCACATTGTTGTATAATATTCATTGTGTGAATATACCTCCATTTATTTATTCTTCGTGGTCTGATTTCAGACTTTCAAAACACCCTGTGAGCTAGAAGACAAAGCACTGCTATCCTCACTTAATAGATGAAGAAACTGAAGTTCAAAGAGGCATTTTCATTTGTGAAAGTTCAAATAAATCATATGAGGGCCAGGCCCAAAACTCTTGCCTCCTGATTTCTAAATCCCAATTTTCAAATCCCATTCATTGAACCACACATTTCCACTACGTGTGCAGACGCACGCACCAGATAAGCCCCCTTAGTACTCCTGAGGATGAGTCATCCTCCAACTGCCAATTCAGGGAGAGTTTGGGAAAGTTCTTAAGGGGTGCTTTTGTTGATTTTCACATACAGTATTAGGCTGTTAAGTAAGAAGAGGCCTGGGCTGGGCTAATGGAGAAACTCATTCTAATTCTGCCTTTGCCACATTGCTGTGACTCACTGGGCAGATATTCTCATTTTGGGGGGGCCTTTGTTGAAAGGAGAAAATGTATGTGAAGACCTTTATCAAGGGGAAGTGAGTAAGGGAAAGGGAAGACAGTTTGCATTTGCTGGCCCTGATCCTGCTCTGGAACAGGGACAACCAGGATGAGTAAAACATCATCCCTGCCTTCAAGAAGTTCTGCCTGGTAGAAGAGAGTGAGAAGTTAATGACACCTCCAATACAGTGTGAGAACTGCAACAGGCGCCTGCAGAAGCCCAGAGCATGGGTGCCAGACCCAGCCTAGCAGGTGGCATCAGGGAAGATTTCTTCGGGGAGGAGATGCCTGAGCTGGATTTTGAAGAATAAATGAACTAACTAGCCAGGTTCCAACATGTGGGAAATTATATTCTAAAGCAGTGGCTATCCATTCAAACCATCTGGGAAACTTTTAAAAATACTAATGATTGGATCTCCTCCAGAGGAGTTCCTAATTTAATTGGTTTTGAGTGGTACCCAGGCGGTGGTATTGATTTGAGCTCTCTGGTTGATTTTATTGTGTAATCAGGGCTGAGAACTGTGAAGATCAGCAGAAGAAACTGCTTGAGTACGATCAGGATGACTAAACCACCTTCCTCTTTGGGAAACTACTAGAACTTACTTGTTCCTGAAACAAGAAAGGTAAAATAGAAGGAGTTATGAGATGAGAATATGCACAGGATCAGATGAAGAAAGTCCTTGTTTGTGAACTAAAGAGGTTGACTTTTACCCCAAAGGTGATGGGACAACATTAAGGATTTTAAGCAGGGGAGTAACATACCAGATTTATATTTTTATGTGGTCAAACATATATAATAAAGTTTCTCATTTTAACAATTTTTTTTTTTTTTTTTTTTTTTTTTTTTTGAGACGGAGTCTCTCTCTGTCACCCAGGCTGGAGTGCAGTGGCGCAATCGCGGCTCACTGCAAGCTCCGCCTCCTGGGTTTACGCCATTCTCCCGCCTCAGCCTCCCGAGTAGCTGGGACTACAGGCGCCCGCCACCATGCCCGGCTAATTTTTTTTGTATTTTTAATAGAGGCAGGGTTTCACCATGTTTGCCAGGATGGTTTTGATCTCCTGACCTTGTGATCCGCCCGCCTCGGCCTCCCAAAGTGCTGGGATTACAGGTGTGAGCCACCGTGCCCGGCTTAACAATTTTTAAGTATAACATTTTGTGGCATTAAGTATATTCACGTTGTTATACAACCATCACCACCATCCATTTGCAGAACTTTGTCATCTCCAGCTGAAACTCTGTACTCATTAAACACTAATTCCCTATCTTCCCCTCCTCCCAGACCCTGGAAACCACTATTCTACATTCTGTCTCCATGAATTTGACTACTATAGGTACCTCATATAAGTGGAATCAACATTATTTCTTTCTTTGTGACTGGCTTATTTCACTGAGCATAATGCCCTCAAGATTCAACCATGTTGTAGCCATGTGTCAGAATTTCCTTCCTTTTTAAGACTGAATAATATTCCAGAATTTCCTTCCTTTTTAAGACTGAATAATATTCCAGAATTTCCTTCCTTTTTAAGGCTGAATAATATTCCATTATACATATACCGCATTTTCCATGTATTCTGTAATTGTGTGTATACCACATTTTGTTTATCCATTCATCCATCTGTAAATAGTTGGGTTGCTTCCACCTTTTGGTTATTGTGAATAATCCTGCTGTGAACATGGGTGTACAAATATCTGTTTGAGTGCTGCTTTCAATTCTTTTGGGTATATATCCAGAAGTGAAATTGCTAAATCATATAATAATTCTGTGTTTAATTTTTTGAGGCATCACCATACTGCTTTCCACAATGGCTGCACAGTCTACTTTCCTACCAGTAGCATGATGCACAGGCATTCTAATTTCTCCACATTCCTGCCAAACTTGTTATGTTCTGGATTTTTTTTTTTTTTTTTTCTGGAGAGCAGTGGCACGATCTCGGCTCACTGCAACCTCCGACACCCTGGTTCAAGCAATTCTCCTGCCTCAGCCTCCTGAGTAGCTGGGATTACAGGCATGCATCACCATGCCCAGCTAATTTTTTTGTCTTTTCAGTAGAGACGTTGTTTCACCATGTTGGTCAGGATTGTTTTGATCTCCTGACCTCATGATCTGCCCGCCCTGGCCTCCCGAAGTGCTGGAATTACAGGCATGAGCCACCGTGCCTGGCCCTATGTTCTGGATTTTTTGGATTTTGTTTGTTTGGTTGTTTGGTTGGTTGGTTGGTTGGTTGACTGGGTTTCACATACTAGCCATCCTAATGCATGTGAAGTGATATCTCATTGTGGCTTTGATTTGCCTTTCCCTAACATTTAGTGATATTGAATATCTTTTTTTTTTTTTTTTTGAGACGGAGTGTCGCTCTCGCCCAGGCTGGAGCGCAGTGGCTGGATCTCAGCTCACTGCAAGCTCTGCCTCCCGGGTGTACACCATTTTCCCGCCTCAGCCTCCTGAGTAGCTGGGATCACAGGCGCCTGCCACCTCGCCTGGCTAGTATTTTTTAGTGGAGACGGGGTTTCACTGTGTTAGCCAGGATGGTCTCGATCTCCTGACCTCGTGATCCGCTTGTCTTAGCCTCCCAAAGTGCTGGGATTACAGGCTTAAGCCACTGCGCCCAGCCTGAATATCTTTTTAAGTGCTTATTCATTTTTTGAATATCTTCTCTGGAGAAATATTTATTCAAGTTCTGTGCCTAGTTTTAAATTGGATTGTTGTTTTGTTGTTGAGTTGTAGGAGTTCTTTATATATTTTGGACATTGATTCTTTATATGATGTATGATTTGTAAGTATTTTTCCCATCTTATATGTTGCCTTTTTGCTCTGTTTATAGTGGCCTTTCACACACAAAAGTTTTTTAATTTTGATGAAGTCTAACATCTATTTTTTCTTCTGTTGTACTTTTGAGGTCATATCCAAAAAATCATTGCCAAATCCAATGTCATGAACAATTTCCCTTATGTTTTCTTCTAAAAGTTTTATATTTTTAACTCTTTTGTTGAGGTCTTTGATCAATTTTAAGTTTGAATATGGTGTAAGGTAAGGGTCCAGCTTCATATTTTTGAATGTGGATAATCAGTTTTCCCAATGCTGTTTGTTGAACAGATTGCCTTTTCCCCCATTGACTGGTCATGACACCCTTGTTGAAAATCACTGGACCATATATGCAACGGTGTACTTGTGGGTTCTCTATTCTATTCCATTTGTCTATGTCTATCTTTATACCTTTATACCAGTACATCACTGTTTTCTGTGTGTGCTTTTTGTTTGTTCATTTTTTTGAGAGACGAGGTCTCGCTCTGTTGCCCAAGCTAGAGTGCAGTGGCGTGATCATAGCTCACTGCTGCCTTGAACTACTGGGTGATCCTTTTGACTCAACCACCCTAGTTGCTGGGACTACAGGCATGAGTCACCACCCCTGGACTCACTGTTTTGATTACTATAGTTTGCCATAAGTTTTGAAATCAGGAAGTCAAGACCTCCAACTTTGTCCTTCTTTTTCAAGATTATTTTGACTAGCTGGGTTCCTCAAAGTATCAGACACATTTTAGAACAGATTTTTAGGAAAAACATCCAAAAAATTTCTGAAAAAAATGTCATTGAGATTTTGATATAAATTGCATTTAATCCATAGATTGCTTTGAGTAGTGTCAACGTCTTAATAATAAGTCTTCCAATCCATCACCACAGGCTGTCTTTCCATTTACTTGTGTCGTCTTCAATTTCTTTCAACAATGTTTTATAGTTTTCAGTGTGTAAGTCGTTTGTTTCCTTGGTCAAGTTCATTTCTATTTTATTATTTTTGTGATGCTACTACAAATAGAATTGTTTCTTAATTTCTTTTTCATATTACCTATGTTGAGTTTATAGAAATGCAGCTGATTTTTTGTGCATTAATTTTGTATCTGGCAACTTTTCTGATTTATTAGCTCTAGCAGTTTGTTGTGGAATTCAAAGTTTTCGCTAAATCAGATCGTACCTCATCCACTAACAGATACAATTTTAATTCATCCTCTCCAACTTGGATACCTTTTATTTGTTTTTCTTGCCTAATTGCTCTGGACAGGAATTCTACTACTGTGTTAAATAGAAGTAGCAAAAGCATCTTTCTTATTCCTAATCTCAGAGAAAAAGCTTCCAGTTTGTCACCACTGAGTATGAGGTTAGGTGTGAGTTTTTCATGTATGGCCTTAATTACATTGAGGTATTTTTTTCTATTCCTAGTTTTATAGTGTGACTTACATTTACAAAAATACTTTAGCTGTCACATAGAGAATGGACTGGGTAGAGATAAGCTGATAGTAGGGAGACCTTTTAGAAGCTGTTGTAATAGTTTAAGCAAAAGATGATGTAGTTACCAATTAGGATAGTATTAGAAAGAAATGGAGAGGAGGAAATAGTTATGAGAAACTTTTAGGAAGTAAGGTTAGCAGAATGTAGTGACTAATTGGATATGCTAGAAGGTAAGGTTCAAGGATGCTTTCCAGGTTTCTGACTTGGGAAACTACAGAGGGGTTGTTTTATGAGGAATGATGATGAGTTAGTTAAGGATGAAGCACTCGGGGACAAGCAATTAGAAGAATCATGAACTTAAAAAGAAAGGCATGGGCTAGGGATGGAAATTTTTGAAATATTTCCACCCAGGTAGTGGTCAAAACCATGTGTAGGGATGGGTTGAGCAAGAGTTACAAAAACAAATGCCTGGAGGGGCCAGACAGGCAACAACCATAGTGGATGGTGGCTCATGCAATACACCAAGGGAACTTAGGACCTGGGGCAAATGAGTTTGCAGGCCCTGACCAGTGCAATCAGCCAAGGAAAGCAGACTTCTGGTTTCTGTCCTGCCCCCATCCCATTCCATTGTTCTCCCTTAAGAACATAGAAGGAGGCCGGGTGCAGTGGCTCATGCATGTAATCCCAGCACTTTGAGAGGCCAAGGCAGGTGGATCACCTGAGGTCAGGAGTTCAAGACCAGCCTGACCAATATGGAGAAACTCCGTCTCTACTAAAAAATACAAAAATAGCCAGGTGTGGTGGCGCATGCCTGTAATCCCAGCTACTCAGGAGGCTGAGGCAGGAGAATCACTTGAACCCAAGAGGCAGAGGTTGTGGTAAGCTGAGATCGTGCCATTGCTCTCCAGCCTGGGCAACAAGACCAAAACTCTGTCTCAAAAAAAGAAAAATAAAAAGAAGAGCATAGAGGATAGGTTCCATCATCTTAATGGAATTTCAGGGAACGTGTCAGACCACTGGAGAGATAATTTGAGTCAAGAGGGGCCTCCCTCCCTTCAGCACATTTGACATCATCACAGAGGCAGACGTGGCTCTAGTTGTAATTGGCTCTGTTCTTCGCTGTGTTCCTTAGCAGCATTGCTCAGAGCAGTGACCGCCAGGAGCTAAAGTTGAGGAGCCTGCGGGGCCTTAATAGGGAGAGCCAAGAGATCTCGAGGCCAAGGCCAGCAGGCCTGGCTCCTGTTTCAGGGCCTGGAAGCTTAGTCCTTCAAAACATCAACATATTAATGACCTGCTGAAGGCTTGGCTTTCCATGCTTGGGACATTTAGAAAGAAAAGGTTTTTTTTTGTCTTTGTTTTTAATACATAAATAACACAATCTGACTTTTTAGCACAGCAGAGAGGTCTGAGCAGCCAGAATAGGAAGACCCCCCACAGGGGTGAATTTCTGAAGCCAGTTCTTGCACGAGCCTGAAGCTCCAGGGGGACTCAGGCCTGAGCAGCCAGAGGTCAGCATCTCTGTTTCCATTTTTTCCTATAAATGGCAGTCCAACTAGGGCAGGGGAGCAAGGCAATTGGCCTGGGTTGTTGGAGCTGTTTGTTTGATCTGCTGGATTGAACAAACTTAGCATGTCTGCGATTTTGCCCTTTCGATGGCTATATGGACCAGGCAGGAGATTTTAGGAGGCCCTTTCTGGTGGCAGAAACAATCAGCTCTGTTAAGCAACCAGCAAGCAAACACACTCATTCTTCAAAGCCTGGCTCAGATGTCATCTTCTGCATTCAAACCTTTTCTATTTCATTCCTTTAGGACCCCATAACATTTACTTGTGTTATGTGCCTCACTGGGCCTCGCTTTGAGCTTCTCAAAGGCAAGAAGAGTCTGATTCTAATTCTACATGTGTGTACTTTAGGATCAAGCTAGGTGCCTCATACACACCCAGTGTTTAAATGAAATAATGCATGGCTTAACATTTTATTAATGTAGTGTTCCTTCCTTCACACTGCCAACTTCCTGTGGCTCCTATGTAATCTTACAGCTATTGTATTAGTTTCCTAGAGATGCCATGACAAAGTACCACAAACAAGATTGGCTTAAAGAACGGGAATGTATTGTCTATAGTCCTGGAGATGAGAAGTCCAAAGTCAAGGTGTCCATGGGGCTGATTCCTTCTGAGGGCTATGAGGGAGCATCTGTTCCAGGCCTCCCTCCTAACTTCTGGTGGTTTGCTGGCAACCTTTGGCATTCCTTGGCTTGTTGATGCATCTTTCCAATCTCTGCCTTCCTTCGTGTTCATGTGGCATTGTCCCTGTGTGCATGTCTAAATTTTCCCTTTTAATAAGGACAACAGTCATATTGGATCAGGGCCAACCCTATTCCATTATGACCTCATCTTAACTCATTACATCTGCACTGACCCTATTTCCAAATAAAGTCACATCATAAGGTACTAGAGGTTAGGTCTTCAAATTCTAAATTTGGAGAGGACACACACCTACTCATAACCATCGTGTTTTACACTTAGCAGTTTTCAAAGAGTTGTCCACTCTCACAGCCTTCTTGAGGTTATTAAGGATTACATCCTATTCTCATGAGGTTGAGGTATCTCAGAGGGAGCTCTGCTCTAAAAGGACAAGTGACTCCTATTTCTTTGCCTCAGTTTTCTCATATACAAATCACAAAGGTAGAGTAAATAATTCCTTGAGCCTCTCTTAGATCTGAGATCCTTGGATTTTTTTCTGGAAATCAGTAACCCCAAGGCCTGCTGTCTTTTCTAGGAGTTCTCTCATCTCTAACTAGCAGCAACCTGACCATTAGAATACCTTGCTGTTTCTTTTGCTAATCTGTTTTATGTCTAAAACTTATATCCTATCCCTTTCTTGGCCTCCTCACTCTGGAGTTCTCATTGCCCAAGATTTCACAACTTAGTTAATAAAAGTACACTTGTTGGCGTTGTCATCGATCAATGGTATTTCTCATTTTTTATTCAGTAATTTGGACAATCTCACACAGTTTGTCAGTTTACGGTTTTTGCTGTGTATATGCAGAGGTGCACTCATAATTTAATTTTGAAAAACCTTGAAGAAGATGTTATCCAAACGGACAAAAGGGACTTCACAGTTGTAAAAATAATGATCTAGCCTTCTCTGACTCTTTGCTGTTTTAAAGAACTACTAGGTCTGGCATCTGTCCAGTATTTGTGTGGCCTAAACCCATTTTATTCACCCCTATGAACCACTTCTTTTCTTTATGCATGTTTCATTAAGGCACATTGTATATATCTATGTGTTTCTCTGTGCATATTAATATTGTCAAAAGACAAAATTACAACAAATCTAGCGATCCTAATTGACTTTTGTTTGTTTCCAGAATTAGGCAACACCTCATTCTACAAAGCAGTTTCAGTGTTCCCATAAGCCAAGCAGAAGATGGTTTTATAAACAGAAAGGGGCCAAGGAAAGCAGAAACAGAAAACAAAAAGCAGATTGGTTGTTTCAAAGTTACTTTCCTTATAAAGGTCAAAGCAGAGGGAACTTCATTATCATGCCAGCTAAAACTAGCTTGTTTGAGGATTTGGCTATTCTTTCTCACTCTGTTGATGTATCAGAAAGTCAGATAAACAATTTTGTCTAGCTTGGTGATGTGGAACTTTAACATGAATGACTCCATTTTGGTTTGGTCTTTTGGACCTGGTACAGGAGCTCAGTCCAAACCAATGGCCTCCTATAAATTTTATTTAAAATTATCCATTTCTCCCTTTATGCTTTTGTTTTTGATATACTGTACTCCTGACAAATGGCCTTTCTCCATCATCTGCTAAGACTCAGCTAAAATGCTACCATCTCATGAAGCTCCCTCTTACTTCCCCAAGCAACAGAACTTACGTCATTGACTGAACGCCATTGTACTGTATCTGTACTTTTCTCTGGCACTTACTCACTTTGTACAAGCACACTCAGCTTCACTACTTTTCAGCTCTAACTCTGAGTAAGTCAGTTAAACCCTCAAGCCTCAGTTTATTCATCTGCATGATGGGAACCATAATACCAACATCTAGAGTAGTTATGAGAATTAAGACAATAAATGTGAATGTCCTAGAACACAACAGATTCTCAATACATATTAGTTCCCTCTCTCATCCCCTGTGTCAGGGTTTGTGTATTTGCTCATTTCTGCATCCCCCATCACCCTCTAGAATACACCTGGCATTTTTCTGCATGCTTAATTCAAGATGGATACATGAATGGATGGAAGGTAAATTACATGGCCTATGAGAAAAATTGCTAATACATTGGGCTAATACTTTTATCCAAACAATATCAGAGTTGAGTCTTCATTGGTGAAAATCCTAATCTAATTAGTAAGTAAATGAAAGTACTTTATGGCCTCTACTTACAGTCCCCAACCCCCAACACCACCACACACATGTATTTTGTTTTTTCATTCACTGCTGCCCAGATACTCAGCTGCCTCTTGGATGCTTTATTCAAGTCTGCCTTTCTCTCTGGACTTAACTTATTCTCTCTATTTCCTCTTCTTTCTCTCTCCATGTCTATCACAATTTACCTGTTTCCTGTGCTAATCACTTATAGCTCCAATTATCACAAAGAAAGGTCTTTATTTGGTGTTAAGAAGGGCTTAACGATGTGGTAGCCAGCCTCCAAAAGGACTCCTAATAAGTGTCACTTTCTGGAGTTTATGCCCTTCTATAGAGCCCTCCCATATTGAATAAGGATTACTTTATGGCTAATAAAATACTGAGAAAATGACAGTGTGTGATGTCAAGGCAATGTCATAAAATACATTGCTGCTTTCACCTTGGGCTCTTGGATTGCTCCCACTGGGGGAAGACAGCCACCATGTTGTAAGGACATTCAAGCAACCCTGTAGATAGATTAATACACAGAAAAATTAAGGCCTCCTGCCAGCAGCCAGTACCAACTTGCCAGTCATATGAGAGAACCACCATGGAAGTGGATCCTCTAGGCCCAGGCAACCCTTCAGATGACTATAGCTCAGTCCAACACCAAATTCAATCTTATTAGAGACTTCAAGCTTAAAACATCAGCCAAGCCACTCCCAGATTCCTGAGCTACAGAAACTGAGAAATAATAAATATGTATTTTTGTTTAAGGCCACTGTGTTTAGAGGGGATTTGTGGCATAGCAATAAATAACTCATATATTGGGTTACCCTGATGCTACTGGGTCCAAATAGTAAAATCCCTGGATTCCAGGAAGTATAGGTCCAGTGAGGGAGAGACTGGGAGCAGATGGAAGCCTCTCGTGTCCCTATGAGTTAAAAGTAGGAGATCCTTCAACCACTGGTAAAACTGCATGGCAGTATCCACAGAAGGTAAACATGTACAAATCCTAATGTTCAGAAATTCCACTTGCAGGTATGTACCCAGTGGAAATGGGTTCACCAAAGACACATGCAAGAATGTTTGTTAACAGTATTATTGATAATAGCCAAAACCCAGGAACAACCCAGATGTCCATCAACAGTAGAATGGATAAACACATTGTAGTGTATTCATGAAAACACTGTATAGCATTTAAAAGAAGCAAGCAAGCTATAACTACAAAAAATAATACGGATAAATGTCTCAAATAGTGCATAGAGTGAAAAAGCAAGCCAGTTATAAAGAATATCTATTTGTGATTCTACTTGTACAAAATACAAAACGGCAAAATTAGTCTATAATGTAAAATACCAATTGTATTTAGGGGACATAGTGAAAGGGGTTTCCAGGCACTAGGAATCTTCTTTTATTTTTTTGTCTTTTAACTGCTAATAGCCTGGACAGATTCTCATTTGAAAAAACTCAGTGAGCTCTACACTTAGGATTTGTGTACTTTTCTGTATGGATATTATACTTCAATAAACAATTTAGTTTAAAAATCTTACCAAGTTTTAAAAAGAAATAGGTGTACCTGAGAGCAGCAAATGTTTCAAAAGGATCTTGCTTTATACTGAGGAAGGAAGTAGGGGATGAAAAATTCTTAGTTTGCTATTAACTTGCTTGGGCCTCACTTGCCTAATAATAATAATAATAATAAAATAAGTTAATATGTATTGTGTACCAACTATACTCAAAGCATTATGTCCAGCAAATAAGTACGGTATTTTATCTAAGATCAAAACAATTTTTCAAACCAGATAATATCATACTCATTTTACAAATGTGGAAGCTGAAGTCAAGAGAAATTGAATAACTTTCCCAGAGTTACAACATGTACCAATGTCATAGGCTACACTTGAACCCCTATCTCTGGTTCCTAAGACTTCATTGTTTTCAACAATTTCATTATTATGCTAAAAAGAGGGAGGGTAAAGAATGTTTTACATTCCATAAGTACATGATTAAGAGCTATGCATATTAAACCTATATGTTCATGTGTGTATATGTATATATTATGTATGTATGTACATACCTGCTTATAGGTATGTGGGTGTATGTGAGTGTTCACATAGTAAATCATGTAAACTAGGCTCTGCCGGCCCAGTGCCAAGATCTACAGGGAAACAAAAAAATATAAAGATTTGCTGGAATGGCTCGGAATATTTGACTTTTGGCGTTGTGTAATTCAAACATCTGAATAAACTCTCTCTCTGCTTTTCACCCAGATATTTACTCAGTACAGATAAGTAGCTCCGGCTCAGTGATCCAGCAGGTGAACTGATCAGCATTCCTTCCTGTAATGCTTTCCTTGCTTCTGCTATTTCTGCTCCTCAACTTAGAATAATAAAACTACCAAATGGAAGCTGGGCACATGGTCCCCCAACTGGAGACTCCATTTTTCATCTTTCCTTGCAGTGTGGGGATGTGATGTAGGATAAACGATGCCTGAAACCTCCAGGTCACCCTCTTTCAAGACAAAGTCCCTTATGCTGAACTTGCACTTTTTCTCCCTGCAGGCTGGAAATGGAATAAGACCGTAACCCAGCCTCAACCAGAGATGAAGCCAACACTGTAGGAATGGTGCAGAAACAAGTTGAAAGTCACCTGGGGTGCCTTGTGGAGCAGAGCCACCCCACTCACCTGACTACATTCCTCTGGACTATTAGGTAAGCAAGAAATAAAGTTCTGTTTCACATAAGTCCAGTGTAGGGATCCCTGGTACACTTACCCCATACCCTACCTAATGCTTGTGGCTTTACAGGGCGGGCGTTAATTCACACCAACACATGAACAAGCACTTTGGGCAAGAACTCAGTCCTCAACAGCTGATTGAGTTCCCAAGTGAGAGACTGCTCTGCAGGAAGCGGCCTCAGAAGGACTGATAACGTCCCCGTCATAACTTACAATGGTCTCATACCCCCCTTCTTCTTTAGAGTAAAAATTAAGTATATATTCATTTTGTCTAAGCAACTAGGTCTTGAACAAGTTTCTTGCTTATGTGAGTAAGGGACATGAAACAAAGCTTGCATCACTCCTGGTCTCCCCAAACAAGGAACTCCGTGGCAGCGTGAGGCTACATGAAGGGAATCCTGAGAGTGATGCCCTTCCCCTCTTGTTGCAAAGCAACGAAGTTCACTGTCAGACAGTCTCAACAATACCAATGTAAAATAATACAGGAATTTAAGTGACCTTACTTTAAATCGGCCTAGCTCTCTCTCCCTTGCCAACTTTGGATTTAAGTTGGAATAACCAGGCAGCCTTATGCCTGTAGCCCACATTTTGCCCATTGAAGTCATATTTTTACATAATTTCCTAGCCTACAGCACACTTACATTCTCATTGTTGCCTTAGGACAAACCTATGAGGTAAGTATTTTTCTTGTTCCCATTTTTTTACAGACGGAGAAACTAAGTCTTAGAAAGGTCAAGCAACTTGCCCCTGGTAACACAGTAAATATGTGGGATCATTCACATCAAATACTCAATATCTTGCCTGGCCCTTCTGAAGTGTTTGATAGCATGTTAGTTACTGTTATGAGTAGTAGGAAGGGATGTAAATTGAAGTCCCCTGGCCTTAAATCCACTATTCCACTTGGCCTCTGTCCTGACTGTTGCTTTCGCTCTCATACCTGAGTCTGCCTTGGTAACCCACCCAGTAATTATGATGGCCTCCCTTACATGGTACTCTTCCTGTGCCAGGAACTGTTCTACTTGCTTTCCAATTATTAACTTACATCCATGCCCTCCAGCCAAAGACCACCGGGAACACAACTGTAGTTGAACAAAATTGAGCTTATTGATGTGTTGCAATGTGGGAGAAATCACGTCGGGATTCATGGGCTGCCTCAGTAGAGGGTATTAGAAAGGACTTACATGATGTGAGCTTGAGTAAGTTGATAATGGAGAGTTGACGGAAGTGGGGGTTTGCTCTGTATTGGGTGCTGCCAGGAAATGGAGATGATCCTATGATTGAGTATTTTAATTAATCTTATCTAGAGGGAGAGAAGACTAGAAGGAGGCCTAAGAGGTCCTTAGTAAAGAAGCAGCAATCACTCATATTAGTTGGGAGAGGCAGATTGTTTGGTATTTTCGTGGTTTGCACAGTGACCCCATTTTTTGTCTATGCTTGGCAAAAAATTATAAAATAGTCTTATTAAAAATGTTGTCTCACTTGTGAGATTATTCATGTTCCGTGGGAGAACACCTCAACCTAGCCGTGAGTGCCAGGCCAGCACCTAACACGGAGGCCTAGCTTCCAGTGCTGGGCCTGTTTGTTCATAGTCCTATGAGAAGTCAGGGACTGCTTTTCTCTTTCTCGTTTATTTAATCTCTATAACACATTTATGGGTTCAATTCTATTAATATCTCCATTAGATAGATGAGTAACATGAGACATAGAGGACTTAAGTAACTTTCCAAGGTCACATAGCTAAAAAACTGAGAAGCTCAGGTTGGAACCCGGGTGATGTGACCTCAGAAATGTTCTCTCTTAACTGCTATGATACCCCACCTCTCCAGTTACCCCAAGAGGGGCCCTGCTTGATTCTTCCTTGGCCTCATTCTATCTGTAAGCCTTTATCATCTGTGGTGGGGCACACCTGCCTATTGTGGCCCATAATGCTGTTGAACCTCTGGCTTGCTTGGGTACACACATAGCTGGATTCCAAGATCCACAGTGGGCCAGGCTTATCGTCTGGAAAATAGCTGAAATTCCTGACACTGACAGCCTGCCTGTAGCTTTCATTCCTTCCCATCCCAAACTCTCTGCAAACCTGCTCCACCCGCTGTGTTGGATACCCCCACCACCACCCCTCATTACTCCCCAGTGACCTCCCCACCCTGGTGAATGAGACTTCTTTCTGGAGGGGTTGAACTTTGGGCCTGCCCGGCCCCAGCTGCTTGTTATGACATCCTAAAAGAATCTGACTAAGGCCCCCGGGGTGTATACTAGACACTGCCTGCAAACTTGGAGGCAGTGTGGCCTAGAGGATGAGCTAGCTGAGTTCCCACTCAATAGATAGTTACTCAGCAAGTTACTTAACCTCTCTGAGGTTCACCAGCTGCAAAACAAAGGGCAATGGTGTTCATCTTATAGTGTTGGTGGAAGGGTCAGATGAGACAATGTATATTTATGTGTAAAGACATATTTGGGGAAGGTCTCCTACACACCAATGCTGTATATGCAGTATTTTTTTTTTTTTTTTTTGAGAGGGTGGGAAATGACAAAGGGATTAAGTTTCACATCTGTGTTGATATGGAACAGAGAATGAGCAAGGGAGGGCAAAACAGATATAAACTGTGCTATGCAGAAGTCCTCTGTAAATATTAATCTTTTCCTCTTCCTGTAAGATAGAAGTAGTACCCGATTAGGGGCTACATCCTAGTGATGATGAGTGTAGACACTGGAGTCAGACTTCTATGTTCAAATCCTTATCCCATCCAGTGCTAGTTGTGTGACCTCAGGTAAGTTACTTAATCTCTCTGGGCTTTTTTCTCTTCGCATACGAAGCAGGAATAACATCGTGCTTTGCACAAATGTTGTGAGCATGCAGAGAGCTGACTTCTGTGGAATGGTTGAACCATGACAGGCTCTCAGTCAATGTGGGTTTCCTTCTTTACCCCCCTACCCTGCTAGGGTGTTCACATTTTAAAAGAGGCTGAAGGGAAAAGGGCAGCCTAACTCCTAGGCGTGAAGTGTTAACACAGCAATTTCACGCTGCAGGGGACTCAAGGAAGGCAGCTACTGCCTGACCATATCACAGTGTAATCACTTATTGTGAGCAGTACAGTGTGGGGCCAAGCCCTGCCAACATGGGATCACTGGGGAGTTTCAGTCTCTGAAAGACCTAGGAATGCGAGATATTGAATGTCATGGAAAGGGTTTTGGAGTTAACATCAGAATATCTGCATTCTTGATATGGTGCCACCATTTTGTAGCATTGAGCAAGTCACTCAACCTCCGTCGTTTTCTTCTCTCCCTCCTCAATAGCAGAAAGAAGTTTCTCTAACTCAGAAGTAAGGCACTTTACTTTTATTTAGTCCTTACAATAGCCCTCTCCAGTATGTAATATCATTAACCCTATTTTACAGATGAGAAAACCCAGGCTTGCAGAGCTTGAGGGACTTGTCCAAAGACACACAGCTAATGAGCAGCTGGGCTTTGAACCTAGGCCATCAGACTCTAGTGCCTGTGACTTTACCATGAGTCCAAGCAGCATATTAAGGTTTCCATGTCCTAATCCAAGCCTTGGAGAATACTTGCCCCCTGTTTTCTCCCAGGTAGTTCTAAAATGAGATAGGCCAATGGATATGACCATGATGCACTTTGTTAACTGTGAAATGTATTGCCGAGACGTGATGCTGTCCTGCTCACTGTGGCTATGAAGGGCAGCATTAGCACAGAAGCCCACAGCATGGATATTTTAGAAGGGCAGATTTCAGCTGTAAGCGAAGATGATCTTGCCATAGTAAGACCATCTTGAGTGAGCTGGGCTGTCCTCACCTCCCCCAGCAAAGGAAAGCAGCAGGGGGATTCACTGATCATGTATACAGGACCTGAAGTTCTTAGACCCTGAAGCTCCTAGCACAGGGCTGGAATCAGGCTAGGCGCCCTGTTCAGTGAGGTCCCCTCCTCTTCCTCTCGTTGGATGCTCTCCAGCCACTTCACATTTCCACTTCACATTCAGTAAATTTTGATGTTTCTTTGAGGTTACCAAGGCCTGACTTGACCTGAATGTAGTTTAGCCAACTTTATCACAGCTCAGCGGCTGGGGTAGCTATGTAGAGAGAACATTTTTCCTGAACTCTGGCTCAGACTCCTTCAACATCTGTTGAAAACAAGGGAGTTTACCACACAGCCCTCTCACAACCAAGTACTCAAGTAATGCTTGGCTCCCCAGAGTGACTTTTCTGAAGAAAAATACCAGTTTTCAATTTTTCTTCACCTCTGTCCATCTTCCTGGGAGAAGGAACCCTGAGGCCAACCATGGAGAAAGAGTCTTTGGTGTCTCCCCTGCTGTTTGTTGTTCTGATAACCTGGGCCAAAGCATGCAGAATGGGCTACTCAATGCACCCCAGTGTGACCTCCACCCTGTAGGAGTGGGGGATGGAGGAGGGACTGGGGTACGGATGATTAACAAGAGAGCAGAGGCTCTTCGTGACCTTCTCTGTCACAGCCTTGCTCTGAGAGGGTAGGAGAGCCCTGTTTTCTCAGGAAATGGTATATGGGTCATGATGGGGGAAGGGGGATGCCATGATTGCCACCAGGACTTTCCCAACCTTTTAAGATCTGTAGCCCTACAACCCAAAGTGTGGTCCACAGACCAGCAGCAGCACCATCACCTATGTGCTTGAGATCATTTGGAATGCAGAATCCCAGGCCCACAGCAAGTAATGGAATCACAATCTGCACCTGGTCAAGACCCTCAGCAATGCTTGGGCACACTCAAGTTTAAGAAGCACTGATCTAGACAAGATTGACTCAAAGCTCCCAACTGTGTTCCATGGAAGTTCAAAGCCCTAAAGTGGGTTCCATGGAAGTCCAGATCCCTCCCCCAAATGTCTGTGAACTTCCGGGGGGCTTGCAGTCTTGTATTTACCTCTGGAAACAACTGCCTCCCTGCATCTCCCTGCATGGGACAGTGTATAGCTTGTGTTGTCCTCCCCTGTTCACTTGCTCTGGCTATTCCATGTCAACCTGGATGGGAAACTAACCTTTTCTTCAGTTACCACCAAAAACTAACTCATACAGCACATTTATGTATAGGAGATTTTCCTAAAATGTGCTAAGAAGGAAGAGTGAAACAAAATATGCACTTTAACCACTTTATATTGAACACTAAATACCTCTGTTCTTTGACCACAAAACAATAGACAAATTTCATTGGCCCCTTCACCCCAGATAATCCCTACCCTACCCCACCTCCCTGGATCATCTCTGTCCACCTTTCCTTTTTGGCCCCTCTCCATTCTTCTTTCTCTGACTCCTTCAGGAGCAAAACTCCCCACATTTCCTCATACAGGGCAGTAATGAAATCTTTTCTATTGTCTTTACGACATGCTCTCAGGGTCCCCCTTCTGTCCTCCTTGCCTCAAAAAGACAATGCCTCACACCCATGCTCTTAGAGGCATGATTCACAGGGGTCAAGAGGTGGAAGCAGTTGTCCATTGACAATGAATGAACAAACAAAATGAGGTCTGTATACAGAATGGAGTATTATTCAGCTCTAAAAAGGAAGGAAATTCCGATACATCCTACAGCATGAATGAACCTTGAGGACACTATGCTAAGCAAAATAAGCCAGACACAAAAGGACAAATATTATAGGATTCTACTTATATGAGGTACCTGGAGTGGTCAAATCCATAGAGACAGAAAGTAGAATGGTGGTTTCCCAGGGACGTGGGGTGAAGAGAATGGGGAGTTAGTGTTTAATTGGTACTGATTTTCAATTTTGCAAGGTGAGGAAGTTCTGGAGATTGGTTGCACAAAAATGTGAATATATTAAACACTACTGAACTGTATACTTAGAAGTGGGAAAGATGGTAAATTTTATATTATGTGGGTTTTGTTTACCACAATTTCAAATGAAAATTTTTAAAAAACTTTGGGCAAGGAGTTTATCCTTTTGAGTCCTAGTTTTCCTCACTTCTACCTTGGAGATAAATGTTTCTATTCTCTAACTATACCTCACAAGGCTGTTTTCAAGCTCACATGAAGTGATATTGAAAGAAAAGAAAAAAAAAGATTTCTTTCTCAAGAACAATTCCAGTGCTGGAGGTGAAGATAGCTCACTTTTCTTTATGCTTATGTGGCTTCCATTTCCCCTGCCCATCCTTCCCAGGCTCTCCCCACACCTCTCTTCCTCTGCCACCACTTTAATGTTGCTGAGTCAATGTTTATTCCCTCCCTCTTTTATGCCGCTATTCTCTTTGGGATTTCAGTGAATCTCAAAGCTTCAAGTACCATCTATGGCCAGATGAACAACCATCAATAACTCTTGCCCAGATCTCTTTCCTAAAATTCAAACTAATACATCCTACTGAATTTATCCCCTATGCCCCTCAACTCAGCATGCTCAACATTGAACTCAGATGTGTTATTTTCCAAAGGTTCATTTCTCTCTTGTGTTGTTGTCAGAGGCAGCAACAGGGTGTTCATGGCTCTACTCCATGTATCTTCTTCATTCCAAGACCCAGGTTGAAGGAACAGCCCATATTTAGGACATGCTATTATTGTGGAAAAGAAAAAAAAAGACATGGCTGAACCTTGCAAATGGTTCTTAATGTTTCTGCTTGTACTTGGCCTAAATCATTCCCATTTAGGTACCATTGGCTAAAACAAATCATATATCCAAGTCTGGTGTCAGTAATATGGAGAAGTACATTCCTGCTCCAGAGAAACACTGAAAGTCACAGGGCCAAGGTTAGAATGCAAACTTCTCTTACCAGGAGGAGGAGTAAAGAATAATATCCAATAACTGCAGACACACTGCCTGTGTGTGAAGCTAGCTCCATCTGCAGAAGGGCCACAGTTAGAAGAGTACCCAGATCTCCTCCAGCAGGAACTTGAGGAGGTGCTGACCTCCTGAAAGGAAGAAACTGAAGGCTCGTGGGAAAAGTGCTGATCTCATGGGAAAAGAATATTTGAAAGAGAATCCTGCCTCAGCCACTCCAACATTTGAAACAGCTTAGGAAAATCACTTCATGTTCTGGGCCTCCTCTGGAGTGTCTTTCACTTGCCTATGGCCTTCCTACAAGAATCTACAGGAGTGAGTTCCCAGCAGCAATGTTAGTACATTGTGACCCTACTTCTTGACAATGTTTGACTGGTTTAGGTGAAGGCTCTTGACCCAAGCTGGTCCAACCAGAGGTCCATCTGTGGCAATGAAGAATCCAAAAAGAGAAGTACAAATTCAATCTACCCTGTGGTTGGCATAATAACGTATGAACTTGGGAGCCTGCCGTTCCTCCAACTGTTTGCACTGATTAGCTGAGAAAGCCAGTCTGCAGAGAAAAACTAACTAAAACTAAGTAGAGAAAAGGGGAAAGAAGGGGAGAGGCCACATTCCCTGAGTTTGCTATGGCTTTCTTCATCGCACTTGTTGTCATTTCAGGGCTCTTCCCTGTAACCCATTCATGAACTTCAGTTTAATAAGTCATACTTGAATCTCAGGATGAATTTCTCTATTTAATTTATACTAGTGTAAGTTGGTTTCTGTTGCTTGCAACCAAAGGAACTTGGAGCAATTCACATTCACCCTTCTGAGCATTAGCTTGTTCACCTGAAAAATTACGATAGTGATGCTGAGTCATAGGATTGTTGAAAGGATCAAATGGATGTGGGAAATGCTGTAAAATGGAGTATGATTATAGGAGACAGATACCATGGATGGAACAAAATGACTGACAGAGAAATTTTGCTCTGAACTTTTTAAATGCTGATTAGAAAAATAATGATAGAAACTAACCAGTAATTTATC
Organism: Rhinopithecus roxellana; assembly: GCF_007565055.1. NCBI lineage: Eukaryota > Metazoa > Chordata > Mammalia > Primates > Cercopithecidae > Rhinopithecus > Rhinopithecus roxellana. The sequence goes on along the minus strand of NC_044560.1, from coordinate 49,682,653 downwards.
AGAATATACCAGACACTGTTTTAAGTATTTCATTCATGTTAACTTATTTAATATTCACATGAAGTTCATTTTCCATAGGTTTTGTTCTTACCTCCATTATGCAGTTGAGGAAACTAAAATGTAAAGGTTTAATAATAAGATGTAAAAAAAAATTAACTGGGCATAGTGGCATCTGCCTGTATACTCAGTTACTCAGGAGGCTGAGGCAGGAGAATCGCTTGAACCTGGGAAGTAGAGGTTGCAGTGAGCCGAGATTGCGCTGCTACACTCCAGCCTGGGCAACATAGTGAGACTCCATCTCAAAAAAATAAAAATAATAAGATGTAAGAGGGACCTAAAAGCCAAGGTCACATAATACTAAGTGGCAAAGTAATATTCTTGGCATTTATATCTATTTTCTCATCAGTAAAATTGCACAAATAATAGATTTTCCTGGATGGTGCTTTGAGAATTAACTAAGATGTCTTAATGATATATATGGCCCATAATAAGAGATAATTAAATAATCACTTTCATAAGAATACTCATCATAAATCTGTTTCCTTGTTGCATTGCAAATGAAGAAAATAAGACATGAAATTATGAAGAGATAAATTTCAAATAAATAAAAGGCAATTATGTTTATATAGCAGGAGATGGACTCTTAAAGCCAATTAACCCAAGTGAGGAATAGGCTTGAAAATCTGTAGTACTTACCATGAAACATGGCCTAAGGCAACCTCAGACTAACAGCTCTCTGGCTTACTCTTTCTAGGGCAATCAATACACCAAACTCTGCAGCACCTGTTGTCAATACAATCTATTTTTTCTTTTATTCTCAGCCTTGAAAATGGTATGTCTCCACTGAATATAAAGTAGAGGGAGACAAAGACACTGAGAATTACTATATACTACTATATCTTGGAGGTTCTATGGGCATGATGTCATGTTACAAATGAAAAATGGAAGCTCTAAAAGGTAAAGGAACATGGCTTCAGTCTAATAACCAATCAATGGAAGAGTTGGATTTCAAATAGAAGTCTTCACAACCCCAAAGTCTCAGCTTTCCTACCCCCATACCTTGCGATTCCTTGTTATGCACCTTAGCTGCTTACCAAGTTATCTAATGTCAATAATTTGAAACAACCATAAACATTTATTATCTCACAGTTGCTGTGAATCAGAAATTCAAGAGCAGCTTAGCCAGGTGGTTCTGGCTCAGGGTTTGTCATGAGGTGACAGCTGAGATATCAGTCAGGTCTACAGTCATGAGAAGGCTTGACTGGGGCTAGAGGATCTGCTTCCAATTGATATGGCTGGCAATTTGGTGCTGGTTGTAGGAAGGAGGCCTTGGTTCCTCTCCATGTAGGCTTCTCCATAGATTGCTTGTTTTCTCACAGCATGGAGGCTGACTTCCCCCAGAGCAAGCAACTGAAGAGAAAGAGTGCCAGGTGGAAGCTATCCTTTTTATGACCTAACCTCAGAAGTCACATAGCATCACTTTCACCACATTTTATTAATTAGAAATAAATCTCTAAGTCTGACCCACATTCATGGGAGGGAAGCTAGGTTTTGCCTTTTAAAAGGAGGAGAATTATGGACTTGATTTAAGACCACCACACTTAGCAACATGAGAATGAACTGGCAACTCTGGTATGAGTTACCTATCTTCTGCTTTAAAGGAGTCAGAGGCTTCCAATATGTGTCAGGTTAAAGATCAAAATCCTCAGCATGGCCGACAAGGTCATGCATGCTCTGCCCCTTGCATGCTCCCAGCCATAAACCAGGTCTTTCCTCACTTTCTATCACACATTTGGACTGCTTTTATTTATCCTAAAAACCCTGCCTGAAGGCCTCTGCAGAGATGTTTGCTTTGCCCTCTGTGTCCTCTCTTGACTTCCTTTTGCCTTGTTAATGTTCACACATCCTTTACATCCTGTCAGAAGCTTTCATAAATCTTGGATTGTTCTAATAACATTTTTTCACATACAGTTAGGTGTAGGTGTGATCATTTGACCCATCTGTTTTTTTCTACCAGTTTTTAGTCTGTAGTAAGATTGCATCTATTTTTTACTCACTGTTATATCCCCAGCATTTTGAATAGTGCTGAGCACATAATGTGTTTGTGTGTTCAATCAACTAAAAATGTGTTGAATGAATGAATGCCTAGATAGCGTTCTTCTCATCGTTGGAGGTGTGCAAACACAAATGGTCCCATCTCTTTACAAGTGTGTTTCAGGGAAGATTTTAGCATCCAATCGGGGTTGACTGGATGACTTTTAAGGTTCCTTTACTTCAGTAGAGTATTTGAAATTCTGTTAGTCTGTGATCCTCTCGTTTCCACTCACTGGCCAGCAAACTCCACCTCCTTGGCTGACTCACCTGTGGCCCAGCTCTTCCCGCTCCAAAGACACACCCTGTCATGGGGTAGCGTATCTTAGGCTTAGCTAAGATAGGGTCACATCAAGCACAAGGAAAGGCTGTTTTGGAAGCCTCTGGGAACAGCTGCCTGGTGCTCTGAGGGGGCTCAAGTGATTGGGTCCTCTGTGACTCCTTTGAGAAGCTTTATAAGGTTAAGGTTTGTTCTAAAAATAAGCCCACAAGGCTTTTTTAAAAGCTTCTAAAACCATATGTCCATAACAGCCATATTTTGAAGGGCCAGTGAGCCTTTAAAACCTTCAAAACCCACTACTTGGCCTGCCTCCCATAGTAGAGAAAGTTCAATATGTGGTATATTTAAAAACAGACCTGCTTTTAAGTCTTCCAGAATCTGCACCTGAAACATTCTGCTCCTACCAAAGTGGTTCAAGATGGAGATCAGCATGTATGAGGCTTGTTACCCCAGAGGCCACATTCATTAGTTGCCTACAGAGAGATTAGTTCAAGTCATTCTTTCCTGTTGTCTCTCTTCTCCCATAGATCTCTTCATGCTATAGCATGTTGTGGACAATTCCATTAAGTGCATATGCACACATACACACACACACACACGCACATACACGAACCATGGTGTGTCCAAGAAAAATGTCCACCCAGATGGAGTGCTTATCTGATGGTCAGTAGCAAATAGGATGGAGCATTCATGTGTTAAATTACTTTCTCCCTTTCTTTCTTCTTTCCCTTCCTCCCTCTCTTCCTTCTTTCCTTCCTTCATTTCTTCCTTCCTTTTTCTCTCTCTTTCTTTTATTTACTTCTTTCTTTCCCTTTCATTTTTTGACTAATATAAGAGCCAATCATGTGCCACATATTGAAAATCTATGTTTGGATGGGAAGGCAGGGATTAGAGGTTAGTGGGGAGCAGTAGAAAGGATATCTTGATTAATCAGAAATGCATCCTCCCCAGAGACATGCTATGATTTGTAGAGGGTTGGAGAGGGGTGGGGATGTAGTACACCATATTCCAGGCTCCTTGAATACTTCAAATCTCAATAAGGAAGTTTTTACATAGATAAGAAAACTGAGACCCAGAAAAGTTAACAGTATTGTGGATGATCCCCCAGGTCTATTCGCCTCTATGTATACATGTCTTGCTGCTTCCCTAGCAGAAGAAATCTAGCCATTTATAAACAGCTTACCTACAGTGGGGACAGGGCTCAGTGTTAAGATAGGTATCAGTGTGACATGATATGGGTGTGCAGAGAAAAGCAAAATCCCTTCCAGCTAAGAGGACCAGGGAAGGTCCTAATATAGCCCACTGGGGCCATGGTAAGGTGGATTCTCTCTTCCCTAAACCAGAGAGTTCACCTCAGTCTTCTTTCTGTACAAGCGAAATATCTCCAGTTTCTTAACAAACATCAAAAGTCAGCCTGGGCACAGTGACCCATGCCTGTAATCCCAGCACTTTGGGAGGCCAAGGCGGGAGGATCACTTAAGGTCAGGAGTTGGAAACCAGCCTGGCCAAGATGGCAAAACTCTGTCTCTATTAATAATACAAAAAATAGCTGAATGCGGTGGCAGGTGCCTGTAAGCCCACCTACTCGAGAGGTTGAGGCAGGAGAACCTCTTGAATCCTGAAGGCAGAGGTTGCAGTGAGCTGAGATCATGCCACTTCATTCCAACCTGGATGACACAGCAAGACTCCATCAAAAAAAAAAAAAAAAAAGCCACCCAAGAAAGATGATTGCCTACTTACTTCCACTCAGTTAAAGCATCATGAGAGGGAAGGTACAAATACTTCTTCTATGACATTTTGACAGATGCTCACCCAGCTTGTGCTTACATCCCCAGTGACAGGGACCCTACTACCTCATAAGGTAAGACAGTTCTGGGAAATTTAGACTATTACTGACTTATTCTCTCTGTCAAGCCACAATCTGTCTCCCTGTGTTTCCACCCACTGGTTATATATTCTGCAGTTGGAACATCAAACTGGTTGACTCCTATGATCATAATAGCCCTACAATACATGAAGACACTTTTCACTTGCTCCCTGGATGCTTCTCTTCACCAAACTAGACATCCCTAATTCATCCTGGTATCAAGAGGTAGTATGATGAGGTAGAAAGTACATTGATTCCAGAAATGGACTTAATATTAGAGGTATGAATCTTGGTTTCGCTACTTAAGAATTATAGATCTTTGGGCAATTTATTTCACCTCATGAAGCTTTAATTTCCTTATCTGCGAAACAGAGATAATAATATCTATCATAGAGGGCTACTGCAGATATAAATTGAAATAAGCTATGTGAAACTATTATCAGAATGCCTGGAGTAAAGGAAGCATATCGAAGATGTTACCTAGTGTCAGAGGGAAATCCTGAGAATTGAAGTATTTCTTCCCTGTTTGGGTGCAGAAAACAATGAGCGGATAACTCATTTTAAAGAATCATGGCACTGAACAGGTTCTTGGGAACCTACGGCAGTTGTGTATGGACTGAAAGTCTCAGGTGCATTCTGAATTAGCCCCAAGAGCAGAGATTCTCAAACTTTAGCATCCACCATAATCTCTTGGAGGACTTGTTAAACCAGAGTGCTGGGCCCACCCTCAGAGTTTCTGATTCAGTGAGTCTGGGGTGGGACCTGAGAATCTGCATTTCTCACAGTTCCCCAGATAAAGCTGATGCTGCTGGTCCAGAGACCACACTTTGAGAGCCACTGTCCTCGAGCTTAAGAGGAGATATGTAACAAGTTCACAATAATTTTCCTGAGCACTGTGCATGGGCATTTTGTATCCTATCTCAACCAGTCCCCTAAACAGCCCTTCAAAGGACCTATATAATCACTTCCTCTTTAGCAAAGAAGAAATTAACATTGGAGGTTCATTAACTTGCCCTTTTGACACAGTCAGTAGTGGAGCTGAGGTTGAAATCCAACACTGACTGCCTCAAAATCTGTGCTCCGAATGCCCACTTAGCAAAGGAGTAAATTGAGGCACAGAGAGGTTAGATCTTACCTAGGTCACATATGTAATAGGTAGTTGAATTAGTTTTTAATCCAGGTCTGTCTGACTTCAAAATCCAAGCCCTGAACACAAACTTCTGTATGATGAAGAGTATGATGAAAGCCATATTCATTCCAGCTTGGAGCCTTGACGTGTACCCTGGTACATGATTTTCATTTTGTCCTTTCCTTTTTGCTTGACTTCTTTAGGTAATTGACTTCTTTCTTCAGGTACTTGATGGGGCAAACCTGGTCTTCCTGGGGTTCGAATGACCACAGAAGGAGAATAACTTAGAACAAGCAGTTCTTCATTCTTCCTCAGCTGGTGTTTTTCCTTCAGAGTCTGGAAAGAAATTTGGCCTCTGCACACTTTAAATTGGACCATCAATTACTTGTGCTTTGAATATGCAGAGCTCATTAGGGCTGTGTTGGCCGCAGGAGAGCACCTGGACAGAGAAAAGTAAACTTGCCTCAGCTATTTCAATCTGTGCCTCCCCTCCGGAGTGGAGCCCAGACTCAGGTTGCTAGGCAGTAATGCAACCAATTATTTCTGTCCTCAGTTACTAGGTCATAAATCCTGCCCTGGCACGGAGTCCCTGATTTCTTATGGAAGAAGGTTTAGTTTTAGGAATGACTCTACCTTCTCACTATGGGGTTATACAGCCATGCAGTGGTTAGGACTCTTGGACTTGAAGTCAGAGTGTTGCTGAGACCTCATTATGGCCCTGTCAATAACCAGCTGCATGTAACCATCACATTCTCATTCTATTCCTTAGCTATAAAATGGGGCCAAGTACCTTCCAAGTTTTGTTTAAGTGACACTTGTTTGAGAAAAGAGGTTAGTCATCTGTAAGAGACAACTGAAGATATTTGGGTTATGTGGAGTCTCTGGTTTTGTTTTCTAAAGGGAAAGTGCATATAGGATCCCATGCTCTTTTCTGCTCTGGGGCCTTTGCACTTACCTTACCCAGAATGTTCTTCCTTCAGCCCTTTGCTTACCTGAATTATTCACACTCTTCTCTTAATCCTTCAAATATCACCTTTTCAAAGATGCCTTCCCCAGTATCCTATCCAAAGCTTCCTTTCCTCTCTGTGTCCCAGTTAACTCTCTAAAACACCACCTTCTTTCTATCCTTTTCAACATAAAACACAATCTGTGCTTACTTTGTTTATTTCTTTGATTGCATGATTGTTACCTAATGATTTCATGTGCTACCAGGTTAAATTGTTTATATGCGACCTTCTCAATGAGCATTTGCCTGCCCCCTGCATGAACTGCACTCTCCTGAGATTGAAAGGCTCGCTCTTTAAAAGCTGTCTTGTAACTGCTTATCTGGGCAATTCAGGTTTTTCAAACTGAACAACCAAAACAAAATGCAGAAGAAAATTGAGTGCTCGGGGTGACACCTGATTTAAAGTGCTTGTAACCTAGCTTTATTGTTTTTATTCACGGTCATTACATGTTATAAATTTGATCTATTGTTTTAAAAATAAATAGCAGCGAAAACAAAATGAAAAAAGATAATCCTTGCTTTGAAGGAACTCAGTCTAAGAGGAGAGATACACAAAGTAGCAGACAATCACAGGGCAACTTGGTAAGTTTGCTGACAAGCGTAGCAAAACTACATAGAGACTTTCAGGGTGAAGAAGCATGGAAAAAAATAGCATGAGCAAAGACAAAGGTGAGAAACAGCATGGCATGGTCAGAGACTTATAAGTAGCTCAGTGTCTGCTCAGTGTAGTGGAGGGAAATGGAAAGGAATGTGTTTCCAAAGGTCATCAGGAGAAGATGAACAAATACCTCTGGGCCTCACCTCTCCATCGTGACTTTGGGTTATGGCTGTTTGCTTACTTGTCTGTAGTCCAGATTCCAGTTTCTGAGTCTGCAGTACCAAGAAGAGTGCCTGCCCAGAATCAATACTTGGTTATTTGTAGAATGAGTTTCGAATAAAAGAGCCAGTTCTCAGGGTTTAGGGGACAGGTGCAATGAAGGCAGCAGGTGGCAGAGATATCTGCATAGTTGGCAACAGGGAAAACTATGCTTTGAAGAGACAAAAGGAGTTTGCACTTTGATTGATATGTAAATACTTCACAAGACTTGGCCCAGCAATTCGGCCAAAACGGCATTGAAATGTAGAAGAATAATCCTAGCTTTACAGGTCATAATCAAATATCATTAAAAACTGGTAGATAACAGACAATAAAGGAAAGTTAGAGCTATTATTTTGTAATTCCCCCCAAATGTTATTATTATATATATCAGCATCTAGGTTCAGTTGTCTACCACAATTTAATGGCTTTATTAATAAACAACTAAATGAACAAAAGGATCTTTTTGTAATGAAGGTTAAAAATTCAGCATTTGGAATCAAATAGATTTCTGAATATAGTTTTGCCACCTTCCATGTGACTTTAGACAAGCTAACCTTTTTGACTGTCAGGTGTTCTTTCTATAAAATGGGCTGAAAATACAAATTTTATTGTGGTAATTAAGTGATGTATGTTTCTATTATCTGCTGCTGCCTATCAAACCACTCTAACATTTAGTGGCATTTAGTGGCTGAAAACAACAACAAATGATTAGCTCTCATAGTTTTATGGGTTGGCTGAGCTCAGCCAGGCAGCACTTACTTAGAGTCTCTCAGGTAGTCACAGTCAGATGTTGGCTGGGGCTGAAGTCATCCGAAAGCTTGACTGAGCTACATGTCCAAGATGGTGCACTCATGTGACTGGCAGTTGGTGCCGGCTGGGAGCTCAGCGAGGCCTACCAATTGGGGCACTTAAACGTGGCCGTTCTATGTGTCATGGATTGGATCGCCCAAAGCACTAGGGCTGAGCTCCAAGGAACAGTATTACAAAGACCCACACAAAAGCTTCATCTTCTTGTGAGCTTGCCCTGGCTCACGGGCCATTATTTCTCCCGTGTTCTGGTGGTCAGGTAAGTCACTGAAGCCAGCCCAGAGTCAAAGGGAAGATTTAAGTGAACTTTACCTCTTGATGTAGGAATTGGGAGCAGTCATCTGTGGGTACTACCAACCACAAAAGCACATGGCATACCATATACACAATGAGTATCAGTTCACTCTGCCCAATTTTTACTTTAACTCATTATTTTTAAAAAACCTTCAAATATATATTTTTAGAAAGTTCAAGCTGAGCAAAATTGGACTCTAAAGATGGTCTAAGAGAGTCTTCTTTTATTCTACAGATGAGAAAACTGGAGCCCAAAGGAAGGAAATACTGAACCCATAGGCTCTGTCATTAGACTGCATCCCAGGGCTTCAACATAATATATTCTTAGTAAGTATTTGGTCACAAAACAAAGAGTTCTGCAGTTTCTTTGCTGTTTTAAAGTATTGCCACATATCCTGCTGAAAGGCAAAGTGAGAGAATGGAAAGTTCCCAGATTTTGAAATGAATAGATTTGAGTTAGAATTCTAGTTCTTTTTACTTCATGATTTTAGGCAAGTTGGTTAACTTCACTCAGCCTCAATTTTTCTAACTCTAAGGAAAGTCTAATAAAACATAGGTTACCAGGACACCATGAGTGCTGAGGTCAAATAGCTGATACTAAACAAATGCTCAGTTTTGGCAGCCTTTTTTTTTTTTAAGTTTCACAAAAGCCCTGTGAGGTGGGCACTGGAGTCCCACTTTACAGATTGGAAAACTAAGCTTTAGAAAGAGTGGGTGGTTTGCTTTGTATCACACAGCTAGCAAATGGCAGCTCTAAGATTTGAAATTCAGCTTTGATTCAACTGGGGAAATACCTTCCTACCCATCACCCCAAGACTCACTGCCCACACACCCACCGTCACAGTCTTTTTAAGAAGCAGAACAGATCCTGGGTAGCAACAATTTGCTAAGCAAATTCATATTCAGGAATTTTTTCCATGAAGGGAAAGCAAATTTCTAAATATCATAGTCTGCTCAATAATCTAACACTTTAGAATTTTTAGTTTCCACGTTTCTTTGATCTTCAATAGCACATGAGATAGGAAAGGCAAAGATTATCATGACTATTATACAGATGAGAAAATTGAGGCTTAGTTTTAGCAAAAGGACTATGGTTATATGACTATGCTGGGGAGACAGTGCTGATCATACTCTTTGCTGTTGGATACATAGGAAATGAAAAATTAAAGGGAGCACAGAAGATTTTGACTATAATCCTTTCATCCTCATTAAACTGGTATCATAACTACCTTTGGTAAGCCGTCTGTGAACTTTGTTGAAAACTATGACAACCCTAGAGGGAAGGACATAAACAGTGGGTAATTAGAACAAGAGTGAGGCAGAAACCATAGGGGAAGGAAAAGGAAACTAGCTACTCAATGGACAGGCTCTGGCCAACCCCCAAAGGAGCTGCCCTCCTTAACCCACTGCACAGGGAAGGTTTACTCCCTGGTCCCCCACCCACCCACTCACCCACCCCTTTTAATTGCTGATCATACTCTTCATGCAGATGTTGACATCTGCCCCTAAACTCAACAAGGAGCCAGTCATTGGGAAGAAGGCTACTCCCGTCTGTGCATGGCACAGGCTTCAGAAAGGTTATTTGGAAATATGTGCTCTAGATCCCATGAGAGACTGACCTGAGAGGAAAAGTATTTTTTGTTGTTGTTGCTGGTTGTTTTTTGGGTTGCTTTCCTCCCCATCTACCACCACCTCCCCTACTACCAAGAAAATGCACTTGAGAGTCTCCCTTTTCCCACCCTTTTTCCTCAAAGCAAAATCAGCAATTTCAACAGATTTCCATTTTCAAAAGGTGAAAAAGGAGAATGATGGCCAGGCGAGTTCTCTGGCCAGGGAGAAGCCCCGCTGGTATACGCCATTTTCCTGTACTTCTCCTAGGCAGCCAGATGACTAGGATTCAAGGACCAGCCTACCCCTTTCCAAGCTGTTTGCCTTGGACAAATGATTTATTGCCTCTGAACTTCACTTTACTCACCTGTAAAATGAGGAGACTCTCCAGAAGAATGAGAAGATTCTATGAGATGACTCCAGCAGATCCATTTCATAATATGCTCTCCATGTGAAGTTATTACAAGGAACTTGGCAGGCACGCTCCCCTTCACCTATGGGTTTTTCTTTTTTCTTCCATGCAAGCTTCTACTCAGATATGCAGATGGAAGAAATGTATTGGTCCCAAAGACAATACTGCCTGTGAAACAGGATTCAAAGAGATGAAGGGAGGGGAGAACAAGCCTTTCAAAGTATAGCAAGTGGGCGGTCTTCAACTCCTTTTACTTCTTTTTAAAATTCCAGATTATAATGGGGTAACCTCTCAGAAAGAACCCTGTCCTGGAATCCTAGAAAAGAGGCCCTGCTAGGAGCTGACCTTGGACAAATCACTCCATTCTTTGAACCTCACTGTTCAGGGGGCTGAGAACAGAGGGTCCCTAAGGAAGACTGTTGTATGAGAACAGTCTCCACTCTTGACCCAGGCAAACCTGGCTTCATATCTCAACTCCTGTGACTGACTAGCTGTATGACCTGGACTTTTCTCAGTTTCCTCACCTATAAAGCGGGATTAATAAAAGGTACCTATCTAATATGACTGTTCTGAGAATAAAATGAAATAAACTACATAAGCGATTTGACAATGTGCTTGGTTTACAGTAGGTGTTTAATAAGAGGAAGTTGCTATATTATTAAAACTGTCATCATCATTATGGTTGTTGATGTCATCATCATCATTATTATTGTTGTCTATAACTGTTGGAATTTCAAAAGGTAAAGCACTATTCCTGAGTTTTTTGTGCTCTTTAAGTTGAGGTCAGTCTCAGCAAGGTGTGTTCTGAATGGCTACATTCTCCCCAGGGTCACACAACACCACCGGAGAGGGTGCGCATCCCATCTGGTGCACAACTTAAGAAGAGAAATCATGCCCTCCTGTGTCCTTTCTCCAGAGTCTCCTGTTTTCCTCCTTGCCTTACCCTGCTGGCTCAGGTTTAAGAGCTGGAGCTGCTGGGCTATGGGCTTACACTGGTCAGGCAGCCAGGAGGAAGAGGAAACCAGGATAAACATGTTTTGCAAGACCAAGGCTGGTTTAAATGAAGGCAATTCTAAATAAGGACAATACAGTCTTATAGAGCCAGTGCCTTGGCTGCCTGTTGGCAGCTTCCTCTACAGAGGGGTTTGCCATGGAAAACCAAAGGTCAGACTGATAAGCTGAAATTGCCTGCAGCCAGGCTGGCAGGAGGCTCATGACAAGACCTCCTCATCCAGCATTCAAATCCATCCCAGGCCAGAGGATGTGATTACAGAAAGGAATCCAAGGACCCAGTCTGGCTTCCAATCCTAGCTCCTCACTCACTTTCTATTGTAAACTAAGGCATCACATTGCCTATCTATCAAAAAAGAAGAAAAAAAGAAAATTGTTCTGAGTTCCTATGAAAATAAAAAGAGATATCATGTCAATGTGTTTATAAACTGTAAAGTGATTTGCAAAGCTCAAGAGTTAGAAATAGGTTTTAATAGTTCCCCTACCTGCTAGCTGTGTGACCCTGGGCAAGTTCATTTATTTTTCTGAAATTCAATTTCCTGCTTTGTGTGTTTCATATTTGTCCTGAGTTCTAATGATTCCAGGAGCCATCAAAACAGCAAAGTATAGTAACTTGGTTTATTAGTTTCCTGTGGCTGCTGTAACAAATTGCCACAAACTTCATGGCTTAAAACAATAGAAAGTTATTCTCTCATAGTTCAGGAGACCAGAAATCAGTTTCACTGGTCCAAAATGAGAGTGATTTCCCAGGGACTCTAGGGGAAAATCTGTGCCTTGCCTTTCCCAGCTTCTTGTGGCTGCCAGCATTTCTTGGCTCGTGGTTGCATCACTTCAACTTCTACATCCATGTTCAAGCTGTCTCCTCTTCTGTGTGTGGTCAAGTCTCCTTCTGCCTCTCCCTTATAAAGACAATTGTGATTTCATTCAGGACCAACCTGGATAATCCAGAGCTAACTCCTCATCTCAAGACCCTTAACTTACATCTACAAAGTCTTTGCTAACAAAGAAGCTTACAGGTCCCAGATATCAGGGCTTGATATCTTGGAGTTCCATTATGCACCCTTAATGAACTTCTTTTTGATTAATAAAGAGATAGAGAGTCTCAGAAGGATCTCATCATTTTAAAAAATCTTGAGATGGAAGCTGAGAATCAGGAAGGGACTATTGAGGCATGTCAGAAATAATAATGTTGAAATTATTTATATTATCATGCCTTGAAGAGAACCCCATCTTAGTTATCTCCTTATCCCAACCAAGAGACCTAGCAGAGATACTCAAAAGTAAATGAATGGACGTATGGAAATATATGCATATATTTGCATTTCATCTTGAGTATGGCAGAGTGGTTGTGTGAACAGATTGAAATTAGATGACTTGAGTGAAACCCTTGTTAGTTGTGAGACTTTGGACAAGTTATTTAATCTGAGAGGTTTTAGGGTTCTCACATATAAAATAAAAATAATTATATGATCTACCTGATAGAATTTTGCAAGGATAAATAAGGTGATCTGTGTAAAGGAATTTGCATAGTACCTGGCATATGATAACTAAACAGGGTGGAGCATTGCCTCACCCGGGAAGCACAGGGGTTGGGGAACTCCCTCCCCTAGCCAAGGGAAGCCATGAGGGACACTGTGCAATGAAGAAAGGTGCATTCTGGCCCAGATACTACGCTTTTCCCATGGTCTTCGCAACCCACAGACCAGGAGATTCCCTTGGTGCCTATACCACCAGGGCCCTGGGTTTCAAGCACAAAGCTGGGTGGCCATTTGGGCAGACACCAAGCTAGCTGCAGGGTTTTGTTTTTTTGTTTTTTTGTTTTTTTGTTTTTTTTTCATACCCTAGTGGTGCCCCTAGAATGCCAGTGAGACAGAACCTTTCACTCCCCTGGAAAGGTGGCTGAAGCCAGGGAGCCAAGTGGTCTAGCTCAGCAGATCCCAGTCCCACAGAGCCAAGCAAGCAAAGATCCACTGGCTTGAAATTCTTGCTTCCAGCACAGTCTGAAGTCAACCTGGGACCCTCGAGATTGGTCGTAGAAGGGGCATCTGGCATTACTGAGGCTCGAGTAGCAGTTTTCCCCTTACAGTGTAAACAAAGCCACTGGGAAGTTTGAACTGGGGGAGCCCATCACAGCTCAGCAAAGCCACTGTAGCCAGCCTGCCCCTCTAGATTCCTCCTCTCTGGGCAGGACATCTCTGAAAGAAAGGCAGCAGCCCCAGTCAGGGGCTTTTAGATAAAATTCCCATCTCCCTGGGAGAGAGGGCCTGGGGGAAGGGGCGGCTGTGGGTGCAGGTTCAGCAGACTTAAACATTCCTGCCTGCTGGCTCTGAAGAGAGCAGCAGATCTTCCAGCACACCACTTCAGACAGACGGCCTTCTCAAGTGGGTCCCTGACCTTTGTGCCTCCTGACTGGGAAACAACTTCCAGCAGGGGTCGACAGACACATGATACAGGAGAGCTCTGGCTGGCATCTGGCATGTGTCCGTCTGGGACAAAGCTTCCAGAGGAAGGAACAGGCAGCAATCTTTGTTGTTCTGCAGCCTCCCCTGGTAATATCCAGGCAAACAGGGTCTGGAGTGGACCTCCAGCAAACTCCAGCAGACCTGTAGCAGAGGGGCCTATCTGACTGTTAGAAGAAAAACTAGCAAACATAAAGGAATAGCATCAACATCAACAAAAAGGACATTCATACGAAAACCCCATCTGAAGGTAACCAACATCAAAGACCAAAGATAGATAAATGCACGAAGATGAGCAAAAACCAGTGTAAAAAGGCTGAAAATTCCAAAAACAAGAATGCCTCTTCTCTTCCAAAGGATCACAACTCCCTGCCAGCATGGGAATAAAACCTGACAGAGAATGGGTCTGATGAATTGACAGAAGTAGGCTTCAGAAGGTGGGCAATAACAAACTCCTCTGAGCTAAAGGAGCATGTTCTAATCCAATGCAAGGAAGCTAAGAACCTGGAAAAAAGGTTACGGGAATTGCTAACTAGAATAACCAGTTCAGAGGAGAACATAAATGACCTGATGGAGCTGAAAAATACAGCCCGAGAACTTCATGAAGCATACACAAGTATCAATAGCCGAATCGGTCAAGCGGGAGAAAGATTAACAGAGATGAAAGATCAACTTAATGAAATAAAGTGTGAAGACAAGATTAGAGAAAAAAGAATGAAAAGGAACGAACAAAGCCTCCAAGAAATATGGAGCTATGTGAAAAGACCAAAACTACCTTGGGTTGGTGTACCTGAAAGTGACAGGGAGAGTGTAACCAAATTCAGAGCGGAATTCTAACAGAGGTACAAAGAAGAGCTGGTACCATTCCTTCTAAAACTCTTCCAAACACTAGAAAAACAGGGAGTCCTTCCTAACTCATTTTATGAGGCCTGCATCATCCTGATGCCCAAACCTGGTAGAGACACAACAAAAAAAAAGAAACTTTCAGGCCAATATCCCTAATGAACATGATGCAAAAATCCTCAGTAAAATACTGGCAAACCAAATCCAGCAGCACATCAAAAAGCTTATCCACCATTATCAAGTCAGCTTCAACCCTGGGATACAGGGCTGGTTCAATATACGCAAACCAGTAAACGTAATCCATCACATAAACAGAACCAATGGCAAAAACCACATGATTATCTCAATAGATGCAGAAAAAGCCTTCAATAAAATTCAACAGCTCTTCATGCTAAAAACTCTCAATAAACTAGGTATTGATGGAATGTATCTCAAAATATTAAGAGCTATTTATGACAAACCCACAGCCAATATCTTACTGAATGGGCAAAAGCTGGAAGCATTCCCTTTGAAAACCAGCACAAGACAAGGATGCCCTCTCTCACATATTCAACATAGTATTGGAAGCTCTGGCCAGGGCAATCAGGCAAGAGAAAGAAATAAAGCATATTCAAATAGGAAGAGAGGAAGTCAAATTGTCTCTGTTTGCAGATGACATGATTGTATATTTAGAAAACCCCATCGTCTCAGCCCAAAATCTCCTTAAGCTGAGAAGCAACTTCAGCAAAGTCTCAGGATACAAAATCAATGTTCAAAAATCACAAGCATTCCTATACACCAATAATAGACAAACAGAAAGCCAAATCATGAGTGACCTCCATTCATAATTGCTGCAAAGACAATTAAATACCTAGGAATCCAACTTACAAGGGATGTGAAGAACCTCTTCAAGGAGAACTACAAACCACTGCCCAAGGAAATAAGAGAGGACACAAACAAATGGAAAAATATTCCATGCTCATAGATAGGAAGACTCAATATCATGAACATGGCCATACTGCCCAAAGTAATTTATAGATTCAGTGCTATTCCCATCAAGCCACCACTGACTTTCTTCACAGAATTAGAAAAAACTACTTTTAAATTTCATATGGAACCAAAAAAGAGCCTGTATAGCCAAGACAATCCTAAGCAAAAAGAACAAAGCTGGAGGCATCATGCTACCTGTCTTCAAACTACAAGGCTACAGTCATAAAAACAGCATGGTACTGGTACCAAAACAGATATATAGATCAGTGGAACAGAACAGAGGCCTCAGAAATAACACCACACATCTACAGCCATCTGATCTTTGACAAACCTGGCAAAAACAAGCAATGGGGAAAGGATTCCCTATTTAAAAAATGGGATTTTTTAAATTAAAATTCCCATTTTTTTAAATTAAAATTTTTAATTAAAATGTTGGGAAAACTGGCTAGCCATATGGAGAAAACTGAAACTGGACCCCTTCCTTATATAAAAATTAACTCAAGATGGATTAAAGACTAAAACGTAAGACCTAAAACCATAAAACCAATACCTGGAGAAAACTGAAACTGGACCCCTTCCTTATATAAAAATTAACTCAAGATGGATTAAAGACTAAAACGTAAGACCTAAAACCATAAAAACCCTAGAAGAAAACCTCGGTAATACCATTCAGGACATAGGCATGGGCAAAGACTTCATGACTAAAACACCAAAAGCAATGGCAACAAAAGCCAAAATTGACAAATAGGATCTCATTAAACTAAAGACCTTCTGCACAGCAAAGGAAACTATGATCAGAGTGAACAGGCAACCTACAGAATGGGAGGAAAATTTTGCAGTCTATCCATCTAAGAAATAACTAATATACAGAATCTATAAGGAACTCCAACAAATTTACAAGAAAAAACAAACAACCCCATCAAAAAGTGGGCAGAGGATATGAACAGACACTTTTTTTTTTTTTTTTTTTTTTTTTTTTTTTTTTAGACGGAGTCTCACTCTGTTGCCCAGGCTGGAGTGCAGTGGCGTGATCTCGGCTCACTGCAAGCTCCGCCTCCCAGGTTCTTGCCATTCTCCTGCCTCAGCCTCCCGAGTAGCTGGGACTACAGGCGCCTGCCACCACGCCTGGCTAATTTTTTGTATTTTTAGTAGAGACGAGGTTTCACCGTGTTAACCAGGATGATCTTAATCTCCTGACCTTGTGATCTACCTGCCTCAGCCTCCCAAAGAGGTGCAATTACAGGCATGAGCCACCGCACCCGGCCCAGACACTTCTTGAAAGAAGACACTTATGCGCCCAATAAACATATGGAAAAAAAGCTCATCATCACTGGTCATTAGAGAAATGCAAATCAAAACCACAATGAGATACCATCTTATGCCAGTTAGAATGGCAATCATTAAAAAGTCAGGAAACCACAGATGCTGGAAAGGATGTGGAGAAATAGAAACGCTTTTACACTGTTGGTGGGAGTGTAAATTAGTTCAACCATTGTGGAAGACAGTGTGGCAATTCCTCAAGGATCTAGAACCAGAAATGCCATTTGACCCAGCAATCCCATTACTGAGTAAATACCCAAAGGATTATAAATCATTCTGCTATAAAGACACATGCACACGTATGTGTATTGAAGCACTGTTCACAATAGCAGAGACTTGGAACCAACACAAATGCCCATCAATGATAGACTGGATAAAGAAAATGTGGCACATATACACCATGGAATACTATGCAGCCATAAAAAAGGATGAGTTCATGTCCTTTGCAGGGATATACATGAAGCTGGAAGCCATCATTCTCAGCAAACTAACACAGGAACAGAAAACCAAATACCACATGTTCTTACTCATAAGTGGGTGCTGAAAAAGAACACAGGGACACAGGGAGGGGAACATCACACACCAGTACCTGTCAGGGGGTGGCGGCCTAGGGGAGGGATAACATTAGAAGAAATACCTAATGTAGATGACGGGTTGTGGGTGCAGCAAACAACCATGGCATGTGTATACCTATGTAACAAACCTGCACATTCAGCAAATGTATCCCAGAACTTAAAGTACAGTAAGGTAAAATAGTGTACCTGAATTTAAAAAAAAAAAAAAAAAAGAATAGTATCTTCATCAAGGAGAACTAGAAAAGATAGCAAAACCTAGATACCAAGTCCCAAGGGAACAGAAGGCCTTAGAAATGACAAGAAGTTGGATGAGATGAAACACCTGGAATTGTTATTGTTGTTGTTGTTGTTGTTGTTGTGTGGCTTTTTATGTGCTTGATTTGTTTGAAAGAGCAGGCTGCATTTAAAGGACTTATTTTTCAAGATTGTATGCTCTACCAAGAAAACAGACATGTACACAATGAATTTAAGATGCATTATTAAAAAAATATCATTTTAGAGATGCAACAGGGCAAGGATAAAAAGCAAAAAACCCAGCTCAAAAAGAAAGAGGATGAATTAGCAAAAGTGTTCCAAAGAAAGTTACACTGCTTCTTGTGACCTTTCAAACCATACTTTGAAGAATCGAATAGAAGAGACCTCAAGAGATCATCTCACTTCGACTTCTGCCTTCAGGGGCCTGGTTATCCCCATTTATAGATAATGTTGCTGAGGTGCAAAGAAACACAGGAAATCGTGGTGGAGTGAAAACGATACAAAGGTCTTTCTGCTTCTTGGTACTATTTCCTTCCAGACAGGATAGATAAGGAGAAAATACAAATTTTAAAATCATACTTGTTAGATCCCTTGTCTCAGCTAAAGTATAATTTGAGGGTGACAGATAAGACAAATAAAAATGAGATAAACAGAAATGTATTTCTGTGTTATATAAAAGAAATTTAGAGATACTTGTAGACAAATGTTTGTAACAACACTATTCACGATATCTAAAATGTATATGTGCCACATTTTCTTAATCCAGTCTATCATTGTCCAATCAACAAATTAATGGATGATCAAAAGGTGGTATATTTATACCATGGAATATTATTCAGCCATAAAAAATGAACAAAGTACTGATATGTGATATAATGTGGACGAGCCTCAAAAACACGCTAAGTAAAAGAAAACAAACTCAAATGGTCACATGTCATACAATTCTGTTTGTATGAAATGTCTATCATCGGCAAATCCATAGAGACAGAAAGCAGACTGGTGGTTGCCAGGGACTGAGCAGAGGTAGATGGACAGTGACTGCTTACTGGGTATGCTGTTTCCTTTTGAGGTGATTAAGATGCCCTGGAATTGAACAGAGGTGACATCTGTACAGTATAGTACATACATTAAATGCACTGAATTGTACACTTTGAAATGGTTAATGGTTAATTTTATTTTATGTAAATTTTACCTCAATTAAAAGAAATCCAGGGGTGAGAAATCAGAACTGACAGTCAGCTTTCTGAAAACGTTAGGGCAGGAGGCATCCAGGCTCTTTCTGTCTCCAAATTCTGCCATCGACAGGTTTTAGCTTCTACCTTATAGTCCAAAATGGCTGCTCAGACTCCAAGAACAGCAATTGTAATTCAGCCATCAGGGAGGAAAAAATAACAACATGGGGAATGAGGGAAGGATCCTGAAGAAGTGCCGTAAAAACTGAGATTTTGAAGAATGTGAGGGAATTAGCAAAGGGACGAATGGCAAGGAAGAGCTTCCCAGAAAAAGTAGTGAGAGGGTGCAGGTCTCAGTTGTGAGAGGCTGGTGGGTGGAGGAACCAGGAGAAGCCCAGCAGGGTTGGCACATGGAGAGTGAGGGGGAAAGGTAGGCATGGACTGGATGACCCAGCCAGCCTGTTTGGCTCTGACAATCTATTACATTTCCTCTCACCATCCTAGTTCTTGGTCATTTCTACCACACTGTACTCCTGAGTCTTAAGGAAATTGATTCAATAAAAATAACTAAATGAGAAAAGAGTTTGGAGATGGCCTTTGGTATGCATAAAATCACACATTTCATCTTCCAGGCAAGTACTTTATGAAGTTATTTACCTCTCAAAGACAGCTGCCAAGGACCCCATGATTCAAGGGTTCTCTCCTGCCTCTTGACAGCGTGTTTTACTGCTGCCCTTCCAGAGGTCTTCTACACTGTCTCCCTCTTTCAATGACCTCATTCTCAGTGCCAGTGAGAGCCAAGGTAAATTGTGCAGACTTACAATCAGGGCCAGCAGCTGAGATGTGAACTGATCATTTGTCTCCCCAGGACCCAGGGGAATGGCATTTGGTAGAATGAGGAGGAGGAAGCTACTGCCTTGGGTCACCCATGCCCACTACTCTCTTTGTTTTGGCTTTGACAATATTTTTAATTTTATGTGCCAGGGAGCACAGCTGGGGCTAGCCTGCCCTGGCTGAACCTTATATGGCTGAAGAGAGATAGCAAGGACTTGCTGAGCTCATCTGGTGCTCTAGGATACTTTGGCAAGCCCTGAAGATGTCACAGTTTGTTGTGATGACCAAGAATGACTGAGCTGGAGGACTGGAGTCTTGGATAGGTAATAAGATTTTCCCAAGGGCAGACATTGAAGTTTGAGGTAGCCTGGTCAGCTCAAGGGTTGCAGGTGAGATCATTAAATGTCTTTTTGTACCAACCCAAGAGAACTCCCTCCAAATTGCTGGATTTTGACCAGAAAATTTGAAGATAGAGGATTAAAGAAGAAATAAGCATGCAAAAATCAATAAAGAATGAAGAATGTGTTGGGGCTATGTATAAGAGAATATTTTCCAGTGAGCTCTCATCTGAGAATAATAGCTTCTACCAAATGATTGCTAACCATGTGTTTAATCCTAAGTGCATTATATGTTTTAATTCATTTTGTCATTGGCACAATGCTGTAAAGTATTATGATTGTCTCCATTTCACCAATGAGAAACTAAGGCTTAAGAGGTGATGGGACTTTCCCAAAGTCACCCAGGTATTAAGAGATGGAACCAATATCAAAACCCAATTACGTACAACCTCAACGTCTATGTTCTTAGTCAATATCCTTTACTATTTCCCTTTAAACTCTACTAACCAGCATTCCCCTGTTCAGGTAGACATAAAATCATTTTCGCAGTGCTGGAAGAGATTTGAAGAGCTCACCAAACTCCCATTTGATTAAAAATAGCAACAGGGTAGCTGAAGACCTGAGATGAAGGTTGTCAACTGACAGAAGGTCAAGGAGAAGCACAACCTTCTACCTCCTGCCACCTTGCAGTGGACTGCAAAGCTCCTGATATAAGCTGGGTAGTTTCCATTCACTCCTGCAAATTCACTCTCCATCCTCAGTCTCTGTGGGGCCCAGGAGCCTACCACCCGTACACCACATCAACCCTCTGGATTTCAGTCCAGTTTGGCAAACAGAAGGCATCCTCAGGACAGCTGAAGGCAAGAGAGAGAGAGATTAGGGTATATATTCCCTGGTCTCCTCATGTAGGGCCACAGGTTCTCAGTGGCCATGTTCCTCTAACAAAGGCCTTGACTTCCATCAGGCGGTCCTCTGCCAAAGCCCAAGCATAGCTCTTGCTCTCTCTAAGGGCTCTGCTACCTGCCCCTGGTACTTAACCGTCCTGTATTTATTTCCCTGAATTCCATTCATACCTTTGTTAATAGTCCCTTCATCAAACTCTTCTCAGTAACCTCATTTGAGCGGGATGTTTCCTGTTGGGACACAGGGTAATTCAATGCTAGAGTTTTAGGTCTGGAAGGGATGTCACAGTCTTCTACTCTTGTGGTTTTCAAACATTTTATTTTTACCTGCATAAATCTGGTAAGAACCCCAGTTATGAAACCAATAAAGTTCTGGAAGGCTGTGGAACCCTGCACTGCCCAGCATCCCACCCAAAACACCCCTCTTCCCTGCCTCCCCAAAACTCCTCTGTGAAACCCAAGGATTATAGAGCAAATGCTCCGAAACCAGCTGACCTAATTCAAACCCTTCACTGTACATGAGGGGAGAAGGCAGTTGGCAAAGTTTCCAAAGTGTCCTTTGTTGGCCTGAGTGGGTCTGATTTATGCCCTAGGCCTTCATCAACAGTTTGCCTCAATATCTTCCAAAGTGTAAAGTCCCGTAAATCTTCCCTGAGAGCAATGACTCGACTGCCAGTTCGTGTTATACAAACACACAGAAATGTCATTAAGGCAACAAACAGCCCCGCTGGCCGGGGCAGAGCCTTTTCTGCCAGGCTCAAGTTACTTAAAATCAATATTTGAACAAGGACAAAACCACATGTTTTCAAAACCAAATTAGAAGGGTCTAATACCAGGCCTGGAGATGTGATTACATCACGTGCGTTCCAGCTGGCCCCTTGGGCCTCTGCCGTTGGGCCTGACCAGCCTGCCAAGGCTCCTACCCCCTCATACAGTCACTGGACTTATTTGTCCTGAGCATGTGACCTTACCAGACAGGTGACACTGAGGAACAGAATAAGGAAGAAATAGGAATTTTCACAGAGCCAAGCACAGGACCTGAGTTTACAAACCAAAGCAAGTTAGTTGTGTTCACTCATTCAATCCTGTCATGTATTCCAAACCTGCACCAGACTCTACACTAAGATCTGGGCATCCAAAAGCGTACCAACTTGTGACACTCTGCTCTCAGGGGACTCGCAGTATAGTATGGAAGACAGAGAAGACAACGGGACATTTCAATGCAGTAAGACGTGTGCCAGTGTTGCAGGTAAGTTCAGGGAACTGTGTAGGCACAGAGCAGGGACAGGTAACCAGGGCCTGATTGGGGAACTGTCTGAGAACGTTTCCCATAGCAGATATGCCCAGAGAAACTCTGTCTAACCTACTATTCTGGCTTTGCTATATGTCAGGCCCAGGAGAGGGAAGGGTGGATGAGAAGAGAGAAGACCTCTGCTTTCTCCCAGAAGGACCAGGTGTGTGAAAAAGAGTTCTAGTTTCTCCCTGGGAAAAGCACCTGATCTGATCGCCCAGCTCAGCATCTCTGCCCCTTCTCTTTTCAGAACCAGCCTGTCCACAGAACCCCCAACCTTGCCATCCCCACCACCCATCATTTGCTTGAGTAAAGGTGGCCATGAGTACAGGTTCCATGACATGAGCCTCTGGCATGGCCCATTCTTAAACAAAATTCTCTTTGACCCACATCAAGTTCTTCATGTTTGGCATTCAATGACTCAGCAATGGAGTCATCATCTTTCTTAAGATAGTATTCCGGGCCTCCAGGATCCTGCAGGTGCCTGTGAACTGTCTGTGCTCTTCACTTGCCCAGCTCCACTGTGTTTCAGGACACGTCTTCCCTGATGAGTCAGTGAGCTCTCTTCTGTCTCCATGCCTGTGCACGCATCAGTCCCTAAGCTGGAAATGCCTTCCCCCATCCATAGCATGAACCCATGGTCTCCTTCAAGACTCAGTATAAGTGTCCTTTTCCCCAGGATGCTGTCCCTGGTTTTTCTCCACTTTCCCCAGGCAAATTGCACATGTTCTCTCCTCTATCCTCATTTAGAATTTAGCTATAAAGTATTTGAACCTTTGCTATGGAACTGCTTATTTACTTGCCTCTCATGGGTATAAGAATTATATTTTGTGCCCACTTGTTTCTTCAATCACTGATTTAATTAAACTAACATTGATTGAGCTCTACTCTAGGCCAGGTACTGGATTCTGGAGGTACACAACAAAAAAGACAAAGATCTCACCTTCAAAGAGTTTGCTGTCTAATAGAAAAAATTAATACACATTTCTCTCCCACAAAATAGAGAATACAGGAAAGGAATCTACTTAGAGGAGTGAGATGGGCTTCACAGAGGAAGATTTCATTTCAGCTTAGTGGTGAAGGGAAGGTAGAATTTAGCCAAGAAAGAAGAAAAGAAATAGAGAAAGAAAAGAAAGAAAGAAAGAAAGAAAGAAAGAAAGAAAGAAAGAAAGAAAGAAAGAAAGAAAGTCCCTCCCCCTCCCTCCCTCCCTTTTTCTTCGTTTCTTTCTTATCTTTTCTGGAGGGAGGGGGGGAGGGAGGGAGGGAGAAAGAAAGAAGAAGGGAGAGAGAAAGGAGGGGAGGGAGGGGGAGGGAGGGAGGGAGGGAGGGAGGGAGGGAGGGAAGGAAGGAAGGAGAGAGAGAAAGAGAGAAAGAGGAAGAGAAGGAGGGAGGGGGAGAGAGAGACAGAGAAAGAAAGAATGAAAGAAAGAATGAAAGAAAGAAAAACAGAAAGAAAGAAAGAGAAAGAAGATAAAAGAAAAGAAGAGAATAGAAAAGAAAAGAAAGGAAAGATCTAGACAGAATTAAATAGCAGCCATGACCCAGAAGCCTGAAATGGTCCATCTTATTTAGGAACTTGCAAGTGTGTAGTTCAGCATGGCTACAGAAGGAAGTGCAGGTCAGTGGGACAGAGTGGGTCAAACATGGTGGGAAGAGAACAGGGAGAAGCCATAAGCAAGGGCTAGGCCTGAGCTGGGTCATGGAAGGTGAGCCAGGTTGTGTGCATGCCACGTTAGGGAGCCTGTACTTTCTTCAGTCAGTTGTTGAAGGCTTTCAGGATCCTAGCTAGATTTGTGAGCTAGGAAGATCATTTGCCTCTGTTTCCCCAGTGCCAATAAGAATAAAAGTTTTATAAACATTTAATGCTGAATCTGAGCATTCTCACCTGTTGCAAGACACTGCAAGATTCAAGAGGCCAGGCCACTCTGCCATGGTGGGGAGCAGTCATCTTCCTCTGATGGGATCAGAACTACAGAACTACAGGCAGTCCTTGCCTTTAACAACTTGAATTCCATTCAAAGTGCTACTTAATTAACATCCATTCCTCAGTTCTCACTATGATTACCTAGACCATACATGTATCAGTCCATTTTCATGCTGCTGATAAAGACATACCTGAGACTGGGTAATTTATACAGAAAAAAAAGGTTTATTGGACTTACAGCCTCATAATCATGGCAGAAGGCAAGAAGGAGCAAGTCACATCTTACGTGGATGGAAGCAGGAAAAGAGAGAGCTTGTGCAGGGAAACTTTGCCTTATAAAGCCATCAGATCTCATGAGACCTATTCACTATCACGAGAACAGCACAGGAAAGACCTGCACCCATGATTCAATTACCTTCCACAGGTCCCTCCCACAACATGTGGGAATTCAAGATGAGATTTGGGTGGGGACACAGCCAAACCATATCAACATATTATACAAATAAAGACAGGCACAGCGGACACCCTTTCTTATCCTCTCCCTCTGTTCATCAATCATCACCTGAAATTTCCATGTATTCATCTCCCAAATCAGTCCCTTCCTCAGCATCAGGCTATTTCTGCCAGATGTTAGTCTTCTGTGATAGGCAGGGTATCAGTCAGAGTTCCCCAGAGAAATAACAGAGTATATACATGTATATGTGTATGTGTGTGTGTGTGTGTGTGTGTGTGTGTGTGTGTAGAGAGAGAGAGAGGAGAGAGTTTTTTTCTGACTTTTATTTTAGGTTTGTGGGTACAAGTGAAGGTTTGTTATGTGGAACAGAGATTTTGTATAAGGTATTAGCTCACACAATTATGGAGGTGGAGAAGTCCCACCATCTGCCATCTGCAAGCTGGAGACTCTGGCAAGCTGGTGGTATAGTTGGAAGACCCTAGAGTCTTATAGCCAAAGGTGTAGATTCCCATCCAAGTCTGAAGGCCTGAGAACCAGGAGCATCAAGGGCAAGAGAACACCAGTGTTGAGCTCAGCCAGTCAGACAGAAGGGCAAATTCTACCTTCTTCCACTTTTTTGTTCTACCCAGGCCCTCAATAGATTGGATGATGCCCACTCACTTTGGGGAGGGCCATCTGCTTTACTCATTCCACCAATTCAAATGCTAATTTCCTCCGGAGACATCCACAGAGACACACCCAGAAATAATGGGTAATCAGCTATTTGGGCATCTCTTAGGCCAGTCGGGTTGACACATAAAAGTAACCATCCCAGGCAGCTTCTGAAATGGTTCCCAGTGATCCCTTTTGTTAGTTTACTAGAGCTGCTGTAACAGAGTCCCACACGAATTGAGTGGCTTCGACAATAGAAATTGATTACCTCATAGCCTGGAGGCCAGAAATCCCAAATCAAAGTTTTGACCTTCTGAGGTCTCTGAGGGAGAATCTGTTTCAGGCTTCTCCCCATGGTTTGTAGATGACTGACTTACGGTTAATATGTATGCAATGTTCTCCTTGTATGCATGTCTGTCTCCAAATTTTTTCTTTTGATAAGCGTACCAGTCATATTGGACTAGGGCCCACCCTAGTGACTTTATTTTAACTTGATTACCTCTGCAAAGACCTTATGTCCAAATAAGGTTACATTCTGAGCTATTGAGGTTTAGGACTTCAACAAGTCTTTTTAACAGACTTGCTTCTAAAGAACAGAATATGACAAAAATGAGGAGATGTTACCTCCAACATTAGGTTATAAAAGAATATGACTTTCATCTTGTTAGCACGCTCTCTGTCTCTCTCTGGTTCTTCTCACTAGTTCTGTTTCAAGGAATATATCACATTATGAGCTGCTCTCAGGCCACATGAGAGCACCTAGCCACATGACAACAAACTGAAGATGGCCTCCAGCCAATGGTCAGCAAGAAACTGAACCCTCGAAGCTCACATGGTTGAGCTCTTCTCTCTTCAAGTTGAGCCTTGAGATGACTGCTGCCCCAGCCAACTCTCGACCGCAGACTGTGACAGACCCTGACAGATCCAGCTAAGCCACCCGTTGATAAGCCAGGCCTGGAGGAATGTTGCTGCTTCAGTCCACTAAATTTGGGGTGATTTGTTACGCAGCAATAGACAACTGATACATTCTCCATCCCCTCAGACCCAGCTTCTCTTTCTCTGTCTCCACCCTGCATCCTTTGTAACCTCTTTATGACCTACAAATTTCCCCAATTAAAAATGTGTTATAGTTCCTCACTGCTCTCAGGATAAAGAGCAGGCCCCATCTTCATCTTCAGCTTTGAAAGGC
The DNA here is from genome assembly GCF_007565055.1 of Rhinopithecus roxellana. Taxonomy (NCBI): domain Eukaryota; kingdom Metazoa; phylum Chordata; class Mammalia; order Primates; family Cercopithecidae; genus Rhinopithecus; species Rhinopithecus roxellana. The sequence continues at coordinate 49,656,113 of NC_044560.1, read as the reverse complement.
TATGATGCAAGATAATTTGCTTTGAAGAAGATAAAATTGGGTTCAAATTATGGCTCTGCTGTTTACTATTAGTGTGACTTCTGTGCTTAATTCCTTGTCTGTAAAATAGGGCTACTAATTTCTTATTGAACAAGTACTTATTGAAAGCAGGCTATCTACTGGATTTATGCTAGGTGCAAAGGATGCAATAATTATAAGAAATAGTCTCTACCTTCAAAGAACAGAAACAAACAGTTTAATTTATAACTACCATAGAGTATATTATGTACTATGATGAAGAAAATAAAACAGACTAAGAATAGTTAATGTATACTGAATTCTTACTGTACAAATACTTTAGGTGTATTTATAATATAATCACCACAGCTGTCCTATGAGGTACTATTAACTCCATCTTATAGATGAACAAACTGAGGCTCAGAAAGTTAACTAACTTGCTCAAAGTCACACAAATAGTAAGTAGGGAGACTAGATTCAAACTCTGGTTTATATCACTCCAGAGCTCTCGCTTCTTTTCTAATATGCTATGCTGTCTGTGATTGATCTCACAGTTGGGGTCTCAAGAAGCAGACACCAAGATTAATTTTGGAACACAAAGTGTTTAGTAGTAATGAGCACCTGTGCAAGGAAGAGGAAGGAAGCAGGATTGAGCAGAGGGAGAAGCTGAACCTTGTTGTAAGCTTAACCAAGGCTTAGCTAACACAGCAAGGGACTCCAGTGCTAACTGCCCAATGGTGAAGTTTTCCTCAGGCTAAAACGGTTAGGCCTTCATGCTACTGACTTGCTCAATACCAGTGAGTGCAGCTGCGTGATTCCAGGCAAAGCATTTTTCTGCAGCTCAAGCTGACCCTGGAGGAGCTGACAGCTGGAGGCTGCCTGCTAACCACACTCCTGGCAACTGGACAAACCCATGCAGAAGTCCATACCTATCACAATGGGTGGGCACATAAATCAGATACAGGGGCATAGGGAGGACTTCTAGGGGTAGATGACACTGAATCCTGAAGGAGTGGGGGAAAGGCATTCAAAGCTGAGAGGTAAAACCAGGAAAAGAATAGGGATTTGAATTGAGAGGTGAAAAAAGATAAGAAACAATTAAAGGAATAGCTACAACACTTCTCTACCTTTCTGAACTCCTGTGCTTTCTCTTGTCATCATAATCCTGGAAAAATAAAAGCCTTGCCTTTCACATTGCTGTCCCCTTTTCATTAAGCTCACTTCCATGAGGGTCTCCTAAGTGCTCCCTCAGGGACTTTTTGTCCTGCACAGCCCAGACTCCATATAGGATGGGTCTGGAAAAATTCAGCAAGCTGGGCAGACGGGGAGGAGCACAGTTTTCAGAAAGGCCCTTTCTGGGTGGACAGGTGTCAGGAAATAGGGCATCTAAAAATTCTAGAGGAGGTTCAGTCTGCTGGGTGGAACTATGAGACTCTGAGAGACTGTGGTGACAGTAGGTCATAGTCTTGAACAAAGGATGTTACAGGGTCTGACACTTAGCTGAGACTTAATAATTATTTGTTGATGAATTGATGTCCATTTGTGAATTCTTTGACAAGGAAAGGATGGCAGGGACAAGTGGATAAGCCTAGAGATTCACACCATCAGGAGATATTAGGATGCCTAGGTCAGTGATCAGCACCAGATAGGACTCTCTGCAAATAATTGAATCCCTGTCAATATTTGAGTTCAGGCTCCTGGGGTTCAAGACAGTGACCACATCTAGGAATCAAGCAGAAACATGATAATAACTGTGGTGCCAGGGGTCACGGCCAGAAAAGGAGCGTGTCATTCATTTGTTACACCATACATCCTGCCTGCATTTATTCAGCCATCCAGACACCCATCCCTTCATCTGTACTTGAAATCTTTACATGGAAGATAACACTTGCTAAGGCCTGAATTTTGTGTCCCCTGAAAATTTATATGCTGAATCTTAATCACCAAGGTGATGGAATTAGAAGGTGAGGCTTTTGGGAGAAGATTAGGTCATAAGGGTGGAACCTTCCTGGATAGGATTAGTGCTTTTGTAAAAGAGGTCCAGGAGAGACTCTTGCCCCTTTTGCCATGTGAGGACACAGCAAAAAGTCGGCAGTCTGCAACCCAGAAGATAGTTTGCACTAGATACTGAATCTGCTGGTTCCTTGATCTTGGACTTCTCAGATTCTAGAACTGTGAGAAATAGATTTCTGTTGTTTAGAAGCCACCTAATTTATGATATTTTGTTATAGCAGCCTGAACAGACTAAGATAGCATTCCACTTCCTGCTTCACTCCCTTCTCTCTCCTGCCACAGATATTTTACAGAGAATAGATTATTAGCAAGATAGAATAAAGACATACAGGCTGTAGCAGCACAAAAATCCATGCAAGGTTGCTGAGAAAGTTGGTCAGTGTTGACAGAAGAAATGCTGATTTGGTGTGTTGATACATCTAAAGCTTCATAGATTTAATGCTGCCCCTCCAGGTTGAAGCTCAGATTCCAGGCAGAGAAAGAAGTAGAAGTAGGAAGTGGGTATAGGAAAAGAAGGGGAGATACAGGGAGGAAGAAAAGTCCCAAATGTCTGTGTGAATTGGACTCAGAAGTGGAAGATAGTGAAATGAAAAATAAATGTTTCACACCATCGCTGTGTATTATCAGATTTAAAAAGGATTTTCACTCTGATTATGAGATACACCCACAAGCTCTTCAAGATATTTTGTCCATAACTAAGACAGCTTTTGCTGGGCACTGCAGATACTGACATGGATTAAGATGCAGTCACTGGGCCAGGCATGGTGGCTTGCACCTGTAATCCCAGCACTTTGGGGGGCTGAGGCAGGAGGATCACCTGAGGTCAGGAGTTTGAGACCAGCCTGGCCAACATGGTGAAACCCCATCTCTACTAAAACTACAAAAATTAGCTGGGCATAGTGGCACATGCCTGTAATCCCAGCTACTCGGGAGGCTGAGGAAGGAGAATTGCTTGAACCCAGGAGGCAGAAGTTGCAATGAGCTGAGACTGTACCACTGCATTCCAGCCTGGGCAACAGAGTAAGACTCTGTCTCAAAAAAAAAAAAAAAAGAAGAAGAAAAGAAAGAAAGATGCAGTACTATTCTAGGGTCACTCATAGTTCTAAGGGAGATGGCAGACAAGCAGATAGTGAAGTGTAGGGGAGGATGGCTGTGATGATAAGCCGTGCACCGTAGCCAGACATGGACTTTCAGGAAGACTTCCCAGAGGAGGTGTGATGGCTGGGGAAATAAGTTTTTGAAAGATGGGTTGGAGTTATCCAGACAATGAAAAGAAGAGGTAATAAGACAAGAAGAATAAAATCCTTTTTGGCAGAAGAATCAGCTTGTGAAAACAGCAAGAGGCACGAAAAATTTGCGGTAGTTTATTGTGGTTGAAGAAAAGGTATGAGTGAGAAGGACAGACAGGAACTAAGGCAAGAACTAGATCATAAGGGACCTGTGTGCCAGGCTAAGAGTTTAAACTTTATTCTGAATGCTATGGGGAGCCATTCAGAGAATATTCCACAGAATTGTGATCTTAAGTCACTGAGATGGAACTACTGGAATTTCTTGGATGCCTCCAGCAGCTTACCTCTGGGTCCTAGTTCTGATGTCTGGCCTGAAATTTATGCAGCCTTTGGCTTCATTCTTCGCTTTGGGATCAGAAGATGGACTCATTTCCATGGTGTTGGGCCACTGGGTGGAGCCTCTATAGGTGGGGCCTTCCAGAAATGGGTGACACCCATGATGTCAGAGGGGTGGGGCATGGGGGTAATGGAATGGGGTGTAAACAGCTGCTATCACTATCCCCCCCTTCTTTCTGACTGAGAAAATACAAACCACTTCCCATGCTGCTGAGCAAGGATTCCTTTCAGTTCTGGAGAAGTTCACCCTTTTATAAGACCCAAATTATTTATAGAGACTGCAGAGTTGTGAAAAGACCTCAAGCTTCCTGGTCAAGTGATCTAGATTTGAATCCTGGCCTGGTTATGTGCTGTGAGAGCTTTAGCAAGCTAGTTACTTTCTCTGGGCCTTAGTTCCCTTAGCTTTAAGATAGGGATAATAATGTCTCTCTCACAGGGCTAATAAGAGCATCAAAGAGGAAAATATTTATAACTTTTTGGCACTACATATTAGTTCTTCCTCCAGAGAATTTTTTTTCTTGTGGAGTTTTCCTCTCTTATTGGACATCCAGGGCCCACTGAGTCCAGCTTTTCTACCTCAGTGATAGAATTTTTAAAACATTACATGTACATTTGAGTGTCATTGACCAAAGGAAAAAAAAAGTGGCTCATTTCTTCATTTATTTTAGTAAACTGCACTAAGTCAGGCACCATGGATTTATGAAGTTGCAAAGAACCTGATATTCGAAGTAGAAAGACCTGACCTCCTATCTCTGTTTGCACCTTTGACCAAGTCACTTTTCTGAAAAATCAAGTTCCTCCCAGTCTTGATGATCTCCAGAACAAGCTACTAAACTATCAGATTCCAGGAAGTTCATTTTTTTGGGGGAACAGGAGACTAAGAACTAAAGGGTGACCTCTTCATCACCTAAGTTCTGTGAGTTTCCATGAAGGCCTGCAGATAAGGAAGAAGAAATTATTCCACGGGAAAAGAGTTAGAAAGTTTATGCTTCAAGAATGAATCTTAAAATATTCCGAGAATGTCAGAGAGGAAACATACCCCAGGGGACTCCCAGGAGGAGTGATAGAGGAGAACAGCTGGACTTGCCACACGCTGAGCCCTATGCAGTCCCCAGACCAAATTTCAAAGAGCTACTATGTATGGTGCAACACCAGGGTAGGCCTCCTCTTGTGTTGTGTCTCTCCCTGCTTTCTAGGTGCAGAAGGCCTTTCCCAGGGCAAGCCTATTGACATTGTCTCCAACTTCTGCTTAATACATAAAAGAGCTACCTTTGGAATCACACAGACATGGATTCAAAACCCAATTCTGCCACTTACTGTGTGACTTTGACGAGTGAATACATCTCTCTGAACTTCCATTTCTTCATCTATCAAATGGGAATACATATTTTTTCCCTGAGATTTTTGAAAGTGAGAACTCAATGAAATAATGTTATAAATCCTTTAGCCCAGCATCTTAGGAGGAGCTCCATCAATAGCAGTGAATAATTTGGGAGAGAATAGCTGGGTGGAATGGCCTTGTGCTTCATGAATGGCTTAGGCCCTTTCTGAATCACTCTGGGTCACAGTGGATATATCTAAATTATGAGGTTAGCTTTTGTCTGCTAGACTAGAGGTCTCTAAGGTGGTGGGAAGAGAGGCATCAACTTCTTCCAGCAACGTAAAGGGAGAATGGGAGCTTCCAACAGGTGAAGCTGCCAAGAAAGCAGGCCTGACTACTCAGCCTGAACATCGTGCTTCGGCTGGGCTGGTAGGGTCTGAAGGGAAGCTCTATGAGATTCATTCAGCAATCATTCAACAGCTCTCTACTGTGCACCTGCTACATGTCAGCCACTGGTTCCAAAACTCGAGATACAATAGAGAACAAGTCATTGTCCTTGCCTGCTTAGAGCTAACTTTCTGGTGGAGGAACAAAAATTAAACAAAAGTAAATAACTGGCATATTTCAGGTAATACTTATTTGCATAAATCAGGCAAGATGTCCTCAGAATTCTGAAGGGAGACAGCAGGGCAGAAGGTCTGGCAGAGACCACAGGTTGGCAGCAGCTACTAGGAAATCTGTCCCTGGGTGGGCATCAGGGCTGGAAGCAGGAGAAATTCACAGTTACTGGGGTTGGAGGTACTGTTACTGATGTCAGACAGCCTGAGTGTGAGACTTTGTTCCACTAATTACAAACTGTGGGCCTTGGGCACATTACTTAACCTCTTAGAGCTTTAGTCTCTTGCTCTGTAAGAGATTAAAACACAATTTACACCTATAGTTACTATGAGGATTAAATGAGATGATAGATACAAGTATTTAGTACAACACCTAGCACAGAGTAAATGCTCAGTAGAGGTTGACTTAATTATATTGTTATTATCCTACTAAATAAGCATGGCCAGAATATGCAGGTTTGTCTGGACTGGGATCCCAATAAAAAGAGTGACCAGGTGCATGACAAGGATCCCATGACCAGAGCAGGAGCCCAGTCCTAGATCCAGAGGTGAGTGGGAGAGAGTGGATGTGAAGGAGGAAAGAAAATGGGATTCCAGGGGTTAGTCCTAAGTATGAAAACTGGGTTCATTTGGCAGCAGAGCAAACAGGAAGAATTCATTGGCAACCTAGGGGTATAGAAAGAGAGAGAGTGGAGATTCAAGACAAAGAGAAACTAGTTATAGCTCATGTTGGTTGAACACTTCTTTGTGCTAATCCTTGTGTAAGTGTTTGACATGCCTGACGCCATGTAATAATAAAGCAGCTCTCTGTGGTGGATGTTACTATTCTACATTTTACAAATGGGGAAATGGACTCAAAGAGAGTGTAACTTATCTAAAGTCAACCAACCAGCAAAGGGTTTTGAACCTGGATTTGAACCCAGATTTAGCTAATGTCAAAGCCTAGGTTGTCAGCCAGAAGACCATCATGTTCTTCCCCAAATCTACTTGATCTTTTTCTGTCAGGTTGGTTGTCTTCATTCAAGTGACAAACATTTACTAAGCATCTACTTTGTGGCAACTGCTCGCAATGGGCTGACCTGGACTGGAATCCTCAATGACTTGTCAACATAGAGAGGAAGATGACACAATTGAAAGAGCCCTGCCTCGGTAGTCTGACAGACCTGGTGACTAGTAAGGTGACACTCTGTTTTCTGAAAAACTTCCTCAAAAGACATCATGCAGGCCAGGTGCGGTAGATCACACCTGTAATCCTAGCACTTTGGGATGCCGAGGCAGGCAGATCACCAGGTCAAGAGATCGAGACCATCCTGGCCAACATGGTGAAATCGTATCTCTACTAAAAATACAACAAAATTAACTTGGTGTGGTGGCATGTGCCTGTAGTCCCAGTTACTCGGGAGGCTGAGGCAGGAGAATAGCTTGAACCTGGGAGGTGGAGGTTGCAGTGAGCCGAGATCATGCCACTGCACTCTAGCCTGGGTGACAGAGTGAGATTCCATTTAAAAAACAAAACAAAACAAAACAAAACAAAAACAGATACCATGATACCATGCATATCTAGGCATGTTAAACTGTACTGAAAGTGGTGTCAAAGAAAGAATCTAGGCCTCTGAGTCAGAAGACCTGGTTATAAGTCTTAGATAAATCATTTCGTCTGCCAGAGCTTTAGTTTCCTCCATTGCAAAACCAAGGCTTAGAATTAAAAGCCCAAGAAACATCCTTCAGAGATGACATAATGACCTTGAATAAAAATCTTTGAATTTAAGTCTCATCTTTGCTGCAAATCTGCTCTATGAGTTTGGATGATTCACCCTTTACCTTCTACTATATTCATCATTCTTAATTTCTTTGTTAAATAGAGAGAATTGATTCTTCCAACATTCAGTAAATGCCTCAAGTTGTGGCTGTTTCCTTTCCTATATCCCTTGAATCACTGGAACTGGAGATCCATTAGGTGTCCTCCTTCATGCGTTCTACCCATTGCCTCTGCCCTCTCTAAAAATTTCTCAGCTTGGATTCTCATCAGACACCTGGCAGCTAACAGAATGAGTGCCTCAATCCTAAACAGGGGATCTTCGGGGACAATACATCATCCTCTACAGTTGCACTACTCAGATCTACTGGCTTTATATAATAAGTTTCACCCAACTTGGAACAGATCCTCTGGGGTTATGATTATTTTCTTTTCCCAGGGAAGCTTACAAGAGGAAGATGAGTAGGATAAGTAAGTCCCTGCTACTGCAGTTGGTCTCCCAGCTGCCACAGATACTCATCAGTTTCCTCTCCTTACTCATTTCATATGCCCCTCACCCTCTTGCACCTCTGCTGATCTGGATGGTTTCAGTGGGAGAGCAAGGGCAATCCAGACCCTCATCCATGAGGAGTCTGAGCCTCTGGTCATCATATCTACTTAATGCCAAAATTGAGCAAAGAGTACAAAAGGATGCTCCAGTGAATCCCCTGGGCATCCAACCTATTCCTCCCTGCCCACATTATGTAACAGCAGCTCTACCTCCTACTGATGGTCAGTCAATGACCCCTGACTAAGGTGGTGATTGCTTTCCTTGCCTGCTGGTCTTTCGGTGTAAGGAGCCCAAAGTGACCATAAGGTAGTGATAGCTTAAAGTTTAATGGGATTATTGAAGTGTACCCTGAGGGAAAACTTCTTCCTTTGGAAGTCAGAATCTCCAAATCTTCAGAGTCCAGAGTAGGGGGGATAGAAAGCACAAATTCTCCAACTGGATCATTAGAGGCAGTGGTAAGAAAGATGCTCCTAATTTTACTCCTTGGCTCATGGACCCATGAATTCTACCTACTGGGGACATAGCACCTGTAGTTGTTATTGATGTAGCATGTTCATTGCATCCTGGAAGATGATGCTCTAAGATCCCATCTGAAGTATGGCACCATAGAAAATTCTCCAAAAGACCATTCCTTCACTCTGTCAGAGTGACAGCTTCTGAGTCATACAGTATATGATAAGACTAATGAATCCTATCATGTGCCACTGCCTTCTCTCCTTTGCTATGAAGTGGGTTTCTCAGTGTAATGTGATATTATGCAAAATCCCTTGTTGATGGATTAAACACTCTGGAAATTCTTGAATAGTAGTTCTGTCCAAAGACCTACAAGCAGAAAAGACAAACCTATACTTAGAATACGTGTTGATTCTAGTCAAGATGAATCTCTGCCCCTTCAAACTTAGCACCAAGTGGCTGGGTGGTCTTTTCAAGGACTGATGCTATATCAAGGCATCAGAATTGGTCTCTGATGCTATCTCTGACACAGCAGCAATAGCTATATCAGACTTTGTGAATGAAATCCCATACCACTGGACAAGATTGATGAATTAAATGGGGTTATGATGGAGGAAACCCTGTCTTCTTCAGGTTTTCAAGGATGACAATGATTTTCTCTATTGTTCCTTATCTTCTTGGGATAGAGTATTGTTTTAGATCAGCTACCTTGGCCAACAGGAGGTTAGTTTCAGACGCTTTCACTTAGCCTTTCCCACTTTGATAGCTTATTCCACAAGCCAAAAACCCAATGTGGGGATTTTGCCAACTACAAATTACATTCATTCCAATTATACATTCAAGGACCAAGAAAATAGGTGCCATATGGGCCTATGAACCCAGTGGACATGCTGAGAGCTGAACCTAGGCCAGGACTCCATTTACTCAATAGTGGTCTCCATATGCCCCTACTTTAATAGGGAGGCCTTGATAATGCTTCTGATTCCTGGGTGAAAATGTCAACCCATAACTGTGATCAACAGTCTCTCAAATACCTGCATATTCCCCTGTTCCCAGTATATGGTTACTTAAGTAAAAGATTGTAGTTCCCTTTGGAGACGTTCCGGGGAAATCATTAACAAATGCACTTCTTTAGTATTGCAGGAATTTTTTTTCCTCTCAAGGATCTGGCCTTTCCTTTAGTCAGTGGATTCTGAATCTGAGTATTAACTCAGATTGAGAAACTCTGATCATTCATCCTTGACTCTTCTGAGTACACATTGAGCAAAACAAGTATTGCCTGTGCGTCTGTCTTGTTCCTAAAAATACTGTGTTCTATTAACTGTTTCTATGGCTCTTTGTAGACTGATCCTCCTGATCTTGTTATAACAACTTTGCTTCTGATGATTAAGTATCACCAAGTGATACCTGTTATCTGAGAATTCTATCATCCCCATTGCTACCAGTGAGCCAAGTTCTGTGACACCATCTCCTACCATTAGCTCAGACCTATGTAGAACGGCCAACTGAGCTTTTCAACAATGTATGTTCTTCCCATTGCCTTGGTAAACAGAGCATCCTCTGATTCCTTCTACAAAATATAATTGACTGGGGGCTTTTCTTGGCTTACTACGTCCACTCCAGTATACCCACTTCTTTTTGATCCTTCTTCTACCATCTTTCATGGCCGTTCTGTTCATTCTACTTTACCTAGTGTTGCCTGACACTTGTATAGAGCTTCTAGACCCATGATAACAGAATCTTAGTATCATCTCCTAGGGTCCTTCCCAGGGTATTACATTCTGCAAAACAGTATAGTATTCTCATATCAATAAGCTATCATTTCCCCACTTTATGTTCTTTTTCCTTTGATTCATCATTCTTTGGATCTAGGTCTAAACGTACCCTTCCAGTCCTGCTGGTTCATATTGTCTGAGTTCTTCAACTCCTTCTAAGATATAATACCTTTCCTCCATAAGCATGCCTAGCACGTCCTCAGCTTGGTTATGTTATGACTGGACATCATTACTTGCTTGGTGGCCATAATGAGAAGAGGACGTAGATTTTTGTGGGCAATGGGGGATGGGGAGATTTCGTCTTGCAAGGCAGAGGCTTCTGCATTATCTTCAAGCAAAGATAGAGCACTATCCTTTAACAAAGAAAAGTGTTCCGGCCAGGGGCAATGGCTCATGCCTGTAATCCCAACACTTTGGGAGGTCGAGGCGGGTGAATCACGAGGTCAGGAGATTGAGACAATCCTGGTCAACAAAGTGTAATCCCGTCTCTACTGAAAATACAAAAAATTAGCCTGGCATGGTGGCCTGTGCCTGTAGTCCCAGCTACTCGAGAGGCTGAGGCAGAAGAATCGCTTGAACCCAGGAGGCGGAGGTTGCAGTGAGCCAAGATCATGCCACTGCATTCCAGCCTGGGAGACAGAGCAAGACTCTGTCTCAAAAAAAAACAAAAAAACAAAAAAACAAAAAAACAAAAAAACAAAAAAAAAAGGAAAGTGTTCCATTTCTATAGGCCAAGAGGATCCAGAGACATTTGGGGTTTCTAGGTTTTAATGTGCATTGACCTAGATGTTTTCACCCCAAGTCTCCTTCCCAGTCAAGGGCCTGGCCTTGGTGTAGCCAGCTTACTGTGGTTGAGAATCCAGTCTTCTCTAGAGCTCTGCTACCTTATAGTTAAGTCCCGGGCCTGAGCCTCAGTTTTTTTCATCCTTGGCTGCAGTGAGTATTGCTTCATATGCTGTCAAGAAGGACTTCTGACTTCCACATTTTGTCATACACTGGTGACTAATCACCCCCAGCCTTCATTATGCATTTTTCCAATGCATTAATTACATGCATCCAGTTCCATTGTCCTTATAATTACTCTTTCCCCCAAACCTGTTAAATGCCTGAGATATTGCAACAACTATTGCATTCCCTTCCACTGATATCCTACCCCTTTCACCACTAATTAACCATTGCACCACTGGAGCAGGCCAAGGCTATCAGGGCTTCACATACCATCAGTGATAGGGTCCTCAGTGCCACCCAGAATGCCCACTCAGGGTTATTCCCATTGACACAAGGGGTCAGGTCTTTAAAAACCTGCATCAATAGTCATTGGACATGAACTGCCCCTAGGGAGTAGGGACAAAACTTCATTGAGAGTTTCTTCAGTTGAGGGCAGTTCCAGGGAAGGGGTACAGCTTCCAGAAGATGAAGGAATAAATGCCTTGGTCCTGATCTGGGCCAAACAACACAACATTTGCTATAATTCCTTGAAACTATAGGAACATGCACACCACTACCAACCAAACTGCAAGTGTCTGTTCAGAGGTTATCCTGCCAACAAGCCTTCTGCTTGGCACTTTCTGTTCCCCTTACTCAGCTTCATTTTTCTCCCTAACACTTACCTCCATGTGAAACTCGTGTTTACTATTTATCTCCCACCATTAGATTGTACACTCCAGGCTTATGGTACCATACTACCTAGGGGAGGGCTTGGCACAAGGTAGGTCCTCAACAAACAAAGGAAACTAAATATTTGTTATGTACCTACGACATGCACCTCACTGGAACTGCTGTGAGGATTAAAATAACTCTCACATGTGAAGGTCTACACATAGACACTTAATATAAATATATATATATGCAAATGTAAGTAAAGAGACATTTGTGCATATACATCTACAAGTAGCATTGGGATAAAGAAAAGGACTTTCTCTTGGCAGAAAAAAATACTGAAATTTGAGCAACTCAGCATCAGTGAACAGAGGCCAGAAGAAATGGCTTGCACCTATAATTTCAATACTTTGGGAGACCAACACAGGAGGATTGCTTGAGGCCAGGAGTTTGAGACCTGCCTGGCAACACAGGGAGACCCTGTCTTTACAAACAATGTAAAAATTAGCCAGGCATGGTGATGCACACCTGTAGTCCTAGCTACTCAGAAGACTGAGGCGGGAGGATTGCTTGAGGCCTAGGAGTTTGAGGCTGCAGTGAGGTATGATGGTACCACTGCACTCCAGCCTGGGCAACAGAGTAAGACTCTGTCTCTCAAAAAAATAGTAAAAAATAATAATAATAAAAAAAAATCAGCATCAGTGAATAGAGACTGAACTTCTTGCCCAGAGATTAAGTGTAGGCCTTTGACTCTCTGTAAGGTAGGAAGATTTAGGACTAGCTTTTATTTCTTCCAGCACCAGCATTTAATTGCTGACTTAACAGGGGCTCAGGCCTATAAAAGATTCACCTTGTTTCTCTGAATGTATACATTATTTACCGTAGGGTCTATAAAATATTTACCCATTTTCTCAGCCAGCTGCACTCTGTTCAGCCTTGACTACCACACTGTTGTCTCAAGTTGATCAAATAGACGTCTGGCACCTCTCCAGAAACAGACCAAGCAAGCAGCTAGAAAGGGACCATATTTTATGCATTTGTCAGAGCACATAGCAATCAAGGGTGCTGAAAGGCTTTCTGAAAGTACTGGGGAGCAGTGGGGGAGGGTGCCTAATCCTGTCCCACCTCACCCACCACCTCTACAGCGGGACTGCCTCTGCCACGTCCAGTACATTCATCCCTTCAGAATGCACTTATAGAGCACCTATTGTACTCTGTAGATCTTAGGCAGATGGTTAGGAATAATGAAAATTTATGTCCCCTTGATGTAGAAAACAAAAACGATGATAAATTATCAGGATGAGAAGAGCACCCAGGTATTGAGCTCTCTTTGCATGTATCTTGTGTAAAACACATGACCTTGTGAGCAGATTTTTGGTCGAAATTCTTTCTATCGCTTACAAGTGTATATCCTTGGGCAAGTTCCCCAGCCTCTTCTTGGCCCAGTTTCCTCAGGATATTAATAGTCCCAATTTCAGGGGATTACTGTGGGAATTACCTAGATGTAAAGCACTGAATATATGGTGCCTGGCATGCAGAAAGCACTCAGTAGAAGTTAGAAATGAGGAGGAAGGGGAGGAAAATCCTTAGGATAGTTCCATGTGGTAGATGTGTTGTGTCCCCCCTTTTGCAGATAAGAAACTGAGATTTAGAAAATTAAATACTTTGCCAAAATTCACTTACATGTGGTAAAAATAAAAATTCAGGTCACATCTGCCTAATTACAAAGACTGTACTTGTATCCACTGTTCACACACACATACACAGGAACACATACACACACTGATATGGTTTGGCTGTGTTCCCACCCAAATCCCATCTTGAATTGTAGCTCCCATAACTCCCACGTGTTGTGGGAGGGACCTGGTGGAAGAAAATTGAATCATGGGGGCAGTATCTCCCATACTGTTCTCGTGGTAGAGAATAAGTCTCATGAGATCTAATGGTTTTATACGGGGAAACCCCTTTTGCTTGACTGTCATTTTCTCTCTTGCCTGCCGCAATGTAAGACACACCTCTTGCCTTCTGCCATGGTTGTGAAGCCTCCCCAGCCATGTGGAACTGTGAGTCCATTAAACCTCTTTTTCTTTATAAATTATCCAGCCTTGGATATGTCTTGATCAGCAGCTTGAAAACAGACTAATACATACACATATATGAAAATGTGGCATAACCATCATGTGTACCATGGTTTGAATGACACTCCCAAGCCCCAATGACATTACATTTTCTTATTTGCCCTTAGAGCACCCCTTTCATTGTCACCATCATGATTATTATAATTTATTAATTTGATTATTATTTGCTGATGTCTGAGTCCCTCCCTGCACCGTATGTGGGCAGGGACTATGTATTTCCAGTTCCTGAGTGGATGTTTTACATGTATTGCCATTTATCTTTTGCAACAATGCTCATATATAAAAAATATTTTTCTCCCATTTATTACTAACAAAACTGAAGCTCAGATAAATGAAATAACTCATCCAGTAACAGCTAAAAAATGGGAAAATTCAGATTTTAACCCAGATCAGTCTGATTCTGAAGCCCATGCCTCTTCCATTGGGTCTCCTTGTCTCCCTGAGAAAAGAACAAGCCCAGGGGCAAGGATAGAAGAACAAATTCCTGTAGATTAAGGGCCACCATGTCAGACATTATGCGAGATTCTTTGTCAACACTGTGTCTTTTACTCCTCACCACAAATTTGTGTTTAAAATAAGGGTTTTTTTTTTTTTTTTTTGCTAAAACAAGGTTCTTGCAAACTCAGGTGCAAGCTCTGCTGGAATGAGCTAGTAAAAAGCAAAAAGAGGCTGTCTCCGAGCATGAAGGACATCAGAGAAAGCAACAAGGATGCAAAGCCCTTTAATGTCTCTATTCTCTTCAATAATGCTGTGCAAAGAGTACAGCCAACTCAGGTGGGGATCAGGAGAATGCCAATGTCAAAAGCCCAGTCCAGGGTGAAGGAGAGTAAGGGAGAGATTGGGAATGAAGAAGGATGTTTTGATCCCACCACTTTGACTCTGACTCATGTCATACTTCTTCCTTGCTGTAGTAATGCTCTCTATCCTTTGCTTTAAAAAAGCACACATGCTACTTCCCAGTCTTATGTTTAATGACTTTTGGATCCTTAATGAACACTACGGGTAGAAATATTTGATGCAAAATATAATGGATGAAAACCACATATAGTAGAATATGTTACTGACTACAAATTAACAAAAATATCAACTCTTCCTAAACAAGAATAGATTTTGAAACTGAATTTTATGGAATTAATGTTCACAAAAGAAAACCTGAAGTGACAGAAGCTATACTTAGTTCGTCATGTAAAAAATACTGATTGATTCATAAAATATTTCTTTCATAATTTTAAAGAAATATTTTATTATAGTAAAATTAAAATGGGAAAGATCAGAAATGGCGAACTGTGCTGTACAGGAATTCAATCAAAAATACAAACTGAATCAATCATATTTGCTCTAGTAAGTATTTGATTCATCAATGTGAATATAATTTTCATGGAATAATTGTCTTATGAAGTCAGAGACAATCTTGGAGCCAAAACTAAGGTCTCCAGACATCTTATTTATCTTATCCAGGGTCTTGTACTGTGCAGTGAGCTTTGCTTATGTTATTGCTAATCCTTATAACAATACTTTGTTGTTGGTTTACAGTCTCCCAATTTGTAGATGAGTAAAGTGAAATCCAGAAAGGCTAAGTAATCTAAGGTCATACATGATTTAATACTACAGCCAGGATTATTTGTTAATCAAAACAGAATACTCTCCGCATGAAGTGATGGTCATTTGGGTCTTCCTTCCTAGAGTTCAGGCCATTTTGCAAGGGGTTGGGGAAAGTGTTGAGGCAGGCATGGCTGTGCCTCTTTCCAGGTGGAAATGCTGAGACCCCAGGAGAGAAATGAACTTTCCTAAGGTTTCGAATTTTTAAAAAACCCTGAGCTTTTTCTGACCCCCAGTCCACTACCCTCTTCATTTGATGAATTGGTCTGGTTATTAGTTCTGTGTTGTTGTTGTTGTTTTTGTTTTTTAAAAAGAGCAGATGTAATATAATACTATGTTTTAAAATCAACCAGAGGCAGAGATCCATCTGCTCCAAGAAGTGTAGAGTTGTATGGGATGCAAAGTGATTTATTCATAGCATTCAGATAATTTTGTGTCCCCTTTCCCTCACCACCTTACCTAAAGTAAAACTATAGTCCAGAAATGTCCAAAGTAATATAATCTTCCAAGAATAGCCTGTGCTCTTTGAACTTGCCATTTAGCACTCAGAGAGTAAAGGGAAGGGGTCTAAATTGGCCATTGTAACATCATAATACAATGCTTTTATCTCATCACCAGTTTCTTCATGAAACAAATGTCTTCTGATTTTATTCATGTACCTGTCATGATACTTAGTGTTCTGTAATGTGGGAACGATTTTATAGGAATTCTTGAGTGACCAACTGCCCTGGTTTATCTAGGACTGAAGGGTCTTCTAGCATGTTGTGCTTTCAGTTTTAAAACTGGGACAGTCTTTGGCAAACTGAAATGGTTGGTCACTGTCCTTGTTCACCTTGTATTACTAGCACCCAAGCCAGTACACGCTATTCTCACTAGATTTCTCAGTGCCTTGATTTCCTTTTCTATGGAATGGGAACAAAAGGGAATTGTACTTGTCCTGTCTCATTCACAGGGCTACTATGCTGTATAGTAAAGCTGAGGAAGGATTGTTGTTGTTGTTATTTTTAAATGTCTTCTAGTAAAATCAAAGAGCATTTAAATAATCTCCAAAAACTACAGTTCAGAGTGCTCAGTTTTTGGTTACTAGAAACACATTGTATTGTAACGCAGCATACAGCACAATGCCTCGCAGAAAGAAGATGCTCAAAAACACAGATGAATAAAAATAAATAAGAATAAAAGAATAAGTAAATGGATGGTTAGGTTAGCAGCTATATGAATGAGTATAGAGTGATTAACTAATTCTGTAGAATTATTTTCAGAGCCAGAAGTTTATTTAATTCAACCACTACCTTTTACAGAGCACACAATCAAACAACAAATTCTTGGTAGGGTCAAAATTAAAATTTGGTCATCTCAATATGTTAAAATATGGAAACATCTCAGCTAATTTTACTCATTTTCCCCATTGAATCTTTTTCCCAACACAAGACATTTCAAGTCAGCCAGTAGCTTATAGCTCTTCTTCCAACAGAAGCCTGAAGACCTCTCTAACAGTAAAGCCACTTGGTTTGAGTCTCCCTACATGCCAGGCCTGCTTTTACCCAGTTATTAGATCTTGAAGCAGCTTCAAAGAAATAGCTGAGGAATGAGAGGAGGTCATCTAGCAGCCTGAGTCATTGACAGACATTACCATCAGCATCAGGAAATTGCAAGTGTGTTTTGCCAGTAGCCTGCAGAAGCTAGATCTCTCAAACTGATGTCCTTTCTCCCACCCTGCCTTTCTTAAATTCACTTTCCTTCTATGCCTTATCGAATTATCCTCTTGTCTCCATGATTCTTTGGCTTCTGTCATAGCTGAGATTCCATCGACTATGAATAATTTGCAGACGGGAACCTACTACTCTGTTCATCTCTTTATCCTAGCAACTTAGCAAAGTGCTGGTAGAAAGTGAGAATACAATGAGAGAAAGAAGGAAAGAAGGAAGGAAGGAAGGAAGGAAGGAAGGAAGGAAGGAAGGAAGGAAGGAAGGAAGGAAGGAATGAGAGAAAAAGAAAGAAAAAAGAGAGAAAGAAAGAAAGAAAGAAAAGAAGGAGAGAAAGAAAGAAAGAAAGAAAAGGAGAGAAAGAAAGAAAGAAAGAGAGAGAGAGAAAGAAAGAAAGGAAGGAAGGAAGGAAGAAAGAAAGAGAAAGAAAGAGAAGGGAAGGGAAGAGGAGGGAGGGTAGGGGAGGGGAGCAGAACTGTATTCTTCAAAGTTCCAAAAGACACAAGAATCACAGCATCTGTGCCTAGCCCAAAGTATAATTTCAACAGATGCTGAATAAATGTGAAATAATGAATGAATGATTGATATAAATAAGTATTATTAATTGACTACTGATTATTGCCAGACACCAGCTAGGAATATTGTATATATTATCTTATTTAACCATTTCAACAACCTACTCTACCTTTTTCTCCCTAGTGCTTAGCACTATCTAACATACCAATATTTTACTTACTTACTTTATGTACTATTGATCTGCCCCTCAAGAATTTAAAATTCATGAGGGCCAAAATCTTTGTTTTGATGCTATCCCTGTCTACAAGAGTACCAGGAACCAAGTAGATATTCAGTAAATTTTTGTGGAATAAATATTATTATGCACTCCTTGCAAAGCAACAGCAACAACAACAACAAACCTGAATTTAGAGGTGCTTAAAAAAAAAAAAAAAAATCCCTGCTATGTGTCTGGCACTCCAGAGACTTCCATACTTTTGCAGAAAACTGGTGACTACATTGCAAGAGAGGTATTATCATTATTCTAGTATGGTGGACACTGAGACACAGGAAGGGGAGGTCACCAGCTTGAAGTCAGACAGCAGCTCATTTGATAAAGACAGAATCACCATTCAAGCCACGGGGAAAGTGGCTAAGAAGCCCTTACTCTCCCTATGACCTCAATCCACCTTGCGATGAGAAATGCTGAATCAGAATATTCATGCAGAAGGTGTTGTCAGCCACCTGAAAAAAAAGCAGGAAGAACCCATCACAACGCAAGTCAACTCAGAAAGACCTCATTGAGCAAAGAGCATCCCTTTCACATTAACAGTGCAATAAATGCTAAATGTAGGAGATTAAAACAAAGTTATTAGGAGGAGAAAGACATGCCTATGACTTGAGCACTTAATGAGATGCCCATCATATCTAGGGGTAAGCAGTTTCCCAGAGGATTATTTGATGTGAAAGGAATAGTAAGGAGCTCTTTAGTGGCACACAGACACATCCTCTCACGTACACACCTGCTCAGGGCTCAGCAAAAGACAGTGCGTAAATGTCTGGAATATTACATAAAAGCTGTCTGCCCAACCAGTCAAAGCTATTAAAATCCATCTCGCTGAAACGAACCCTGAGAGTAGGTCAAACAAATCTAATTTTTATTGTTCCTTAAGGACATGGCTGTGTCGGAGACAAAGGAGAGAGGCAGGAGGCCAGTTAGAAAGAAAGAAAAAAAACCCTAAGAGGCCTTAAAAAATTAAATGTTCAAAAGAGCCGTGGCAGGCAAGATAAATGATATATTACAGTGCTGGTTTAAACCTAATTGATGACTAATGTTGTAATGCATCTGAACCTACACTGATCTATTATCCGTCTGGTCCAGGCTGAAGGGACACTGTAAGGAGAAAAATTGCTAACCATTTTAACCTGATGGAACTTTAAAAAAATAACCAGTCCAGTTACTTTAAAAGATAAATGACTGGGTGGTGACCTTTTAATGTATATCAGGGTCTTGCAATGCAAAATCAAATGTTAATTAAATAGAATCCAGTGCCAGAACAATGCAGAGAAAAGCGTGTTTTAGAGCTCAAGAGGCCATGGGGAATTGTGTTGTGGGGTTTGAAAATTTTTCAAGGAAACTACCAATAGAGAGGAAATAATGATAGATCACATAGCAATCACTGAAGAAACAAATATACACACAAACACCATTTGGATAACATCTACGTATAGGTTACATATAATAGCATGTTGGCACAGCTAAATTACAGTCATTGAAAGGGCAGGGCGACCAACAGTGTTGCTTAAATTCACTGGGATAGGTCTTTATTTTCCTGATCTGCCACAGCTTCCACATAATTTTCAGAAGGAAAAACAAGCGAATAATGTAAGAACATTTCAAAAGGATTCAGTGGCCAGCTTGAAAGGATTTTCAATGGCCACATCTAGGGTAATGTTAGCCACAAAATCGTGAATATAAAAATTATAATCAGACACTAAAGTATCTATGAGTTCATACTGATATAAATGAATAAACTTATGAATGAATGAAAAATGAGAAGGAAAATCTCTTTGTTAGAGTAGAATTCTAACTAAGAAGCGTTTAGGAAAGAAATGAGGAAAATAGAAATCACCATTTGGCAACCAGAAAGTAATTATTGTTTCAGGCAAGCATCTTCAATAGACACTAAAACTAGTGAATAACAACAACAAAAAATGATGAGAAACAGAATCTTCACATAGGTCCACAATATCTCCACTTTGACAGCACCTTGAGGAAGGGATCATAGTTAACATCACCAGTAATGGGACAAATGGACACCATGTGCCTCTGATATAATGCATTTAGAAGGACACAACATCATTTCATCATATTCTTGCTAAAAATGCAAAACCAGAATTTAGTTATGAGGAAACATCAGACTAACTGAGGAACAATCTACAAAATGGTCAGTTCTCCTCAAAAGTATTAAGTCATGTATTACATATCAAGTCAAATCAGGAAATGTACCAGATTAAAGGTGATCAAGGAGACATCACAATGAAATATATTGTGTGATACTGAATTGGATGCTGAACCAGGAGAAAAGGATATTTGTGGAACAATGGAAGAAATTTGAATTAGGGCCATAGATTAGATACTAATATTGCATCAATGTTCTTTTCCTAAATTTAATTATTATACAATGGGTATGTGAAAAAGAAATTAACATTTGGGGAATTTGGATAAAAAGGTAGACAGGAAAGTCTTCTTTGTAAGTCTGAAATTATTGCCAAATGCGAAGTTAAAATTAATGTGTAGAATGCCATTGTTGTGCTTTCTTGGAGGACTCACATCCAGCTTCATTCTTCTAGGAGCTGCTCCCTACAGAGTTGGGAAGAGGCAGCACCAAAGCCAGGATGCCCTCACTCCATTGGGAAAGAAAGGAACCAGGAGCAGAAGGAGGTAATCACTTTGAATCAAGTCAATCAGAGAAGGTTAAATACCATAAAGAGGCGTGAGCAACTGCAGAGCTGCTTTTGCTCACATGGTATAAGTACAGGGGCTGAAAATGGGCCCACTGAGAACAGCTCTTTTCTGACAGTGCCTTTGGAGAAGGAATCATCATTAGGAATCAGAATCATAATTATACCTTTTATTTTGCACTAACTCTGAATTAGTCTTTGTGTTAATGTCCTTCATATATCTTCTCATTTAATTCTTATAAAAGCCTCTGAGGGAAGTGTTATCCACGTTTTAAGAAATGGAGAGGAAACACACTTATTTTCTAAGGTAAACTGGTTTTGCTAAAAGACATGTTTTGCAATTTGGCAACGGGTAGAATTATTGGCTCTAGAGTCTATGTTTATTATTATTATTATTTTAAAGAGACAGGTTTTTACTCGGGAGTGCAGTGCCAATAGTAGCTCACTGCAGCCTTGAACTCCTGGGCTCAAGCTATCTTCTGGCCTCAGTCTCCTGAGTATCTAGGACTACAG
The DNA here is from genome assembly GCF_007565055.1 of Rhinopithecus roxellana. Lineage (NCBI taxonomy): Eukaryota > Metazoa > Chordata > Mammalia > Primates > Cercopithecidae > Rhinopithecus > Rhinopithecus roxellana. The sequence goes on along the minus strand of NC_044560.1, from coordinate 49,634,992 downwards.
GTGTGCACCACCATGCTCAGCTAATTTTTATTAATTTTTAAAGAGACAGGGTCTCTCTATGTTGCCCAGGCTGGCCTTGTATTCCTGGCCTCAAGTGATCTTCCCACCGCGGCCTCCCAAAGTGCTAGGATTACAGGTGTGAGCCACTATGCCCAGGCTCTATGCTTATTACTCTTCACCCTGGTGTACTACACAGCCTCAGCAAGAATGCAGAGCCCAACTTCAAGTGACTTTCAAGAATTCCAATTAGATCCGAGCTAAAGCTTAGGGTAAAAGTTGAAATGTGAAAAAGAATCAAAAGAGGAATTTCTGAGACAAGCATACAAGTATATAGGCAAGGATATAGCAGGGCCATTTCATCTGCATAGGAGACCAATAATTTTTAGCACTTAGTTAGAACTCCACTTATTTCACACTATTAACGTGCTAATTGCTAACAATTCTCCTCTTGAGTTAACAAAGATTTAGTGAATATGTTCTTCTAAAAAAAAAAAAAAGCTATGCCTCTGAAGGATAGAAGGATAAAAGTCACCCATTTGGACCTATTGAGGGCAAGCCATGTTAAGATCCACCATAGCAGTATCTCCTTTTCACTTTCTTCTCTTTCCTCTTTATCCTCATCTTTCCTCCCCTCCCCACCTCCTTTTTCTCTTCATTTTCTTCTTCTTTCTCCCTATCCTCCTTCTCTCCTCTTTGTCCTCCTCTTTTCTCTCCTCCTCCTCCTCCTCCTTTTTTTCCCCAAACTATGGAAACACAAAAAGGGAAGAATTAATTTTAGCTGAAATATTAGGAAGGCTTATAGGGTGAATGGAGTCTTGAACAAGGAGTGGGAACTTGACATACAAGGATGAGAGAAAAAGCTTTTCAGGCAAGGAACTCAACTCACTGGAACAAAACTATATGAGTGGAAAAGTTCAAGGAAATAGGAACTAGTGTGCCATGGTCAGGACGTATGTACATGGGATGATGAAGGGAAGGAGTAAGGAACAAGGAGCATGGAGGAGGGATGACAGTGACAAAATTAATAAATCTTTGGTTAGGTAGGCTGGGGTCTATCCTGGAGAGGCCATTAATTTCTTCAGGAGGAATCTGCATTTGACCTTCTGAACCAAAAAGAAGGTCACTTGTGGGAGGGACAAGTGCTGAATAGACAGATGCCTTATCATCCTTGATGACTTGAATCCCATTCCTGAAGGTCGGGCTCAGGAATCTACGTTTAAACACTTCAAGAGAGTCTTACAAACACTAAAACGACCCCACGAGATCTCCTCTTGGGCACAGGTTAATATTGTTACATGGCTTCTAAAGAACAAATTATATGTGCTGTCCTTTAAAATCCCCTATAGTCCAAACCCTAACATAAACTGGTTGTCTCTCTGCTTTGTAAGAATCAGTAGGGTTTACTCATAAAGGCTCTTTTCCATGAAATATTTTGAAGAAAAGTGGATGATATGAGTGCTCAAAGGTAGCAAAATAAGAACAAACACTCTAGAGAAGAATTATTAGCTTTCCTATTGGTGTGGGAGCTGACAAATGAGCTGCCCTGCACAGAGGCACTGGCCACCTTCCAGACTGGCCATAACCACTCCAGCTCCTGGACCACTGGCTGGAAAGGTCAAAGTCATATTTTATGATGCTCAGCTAGTTCAACAAAAACAACTTGTTGAAAAACCTCAAGTACTCTGTAAATAGATTTCTAGGGTTTTCTTGAAAGGTTTATGAGAACACCATGGATTTGTACTGTTACGTGAGTAAAAGGACCAGAATGCACCCTTTGAAGGTATATACATGACTCTTTGTAAATCTGTGCTTAGCTACCTAGATAACAGCACAAGCTCTGGGGTCAGGAAGACCTGGATTCAAATCACAGTTCTTCCATTTATTGGCTGTATGCAGAAGCAAGTTTCTTAATTCCTCTAAATCTGTTTCCTTGTGGTTATAATGCCTAGTTCTCATGGTTACTTGGAGGACTGTTTTCCCCTGATATTTGTGCAGCTCACGCCCACACTTGTCTAGGTATTCATTCAATTGTCCTTCTCAAAGAGGCCTTCCCAGGCTCAGACTGAATACTGCAAACAATCCCCCACTATCCCCTAACACTTCTTATCCTCTCCCCATGCTTTCCTTTTCTCCTAAGCATTTACCTCTATTTAATACACTATAGATTTTACCATTTTTGTATTCTTTATGTCTATCTCTAACACTAACATTTTAACAACACAGGGACAGGAATGTTTGCCTGGTCTGTTTACTGCCATGTTCTTTGTGCCTAGGACAGTGCTAACATCATAAGCTGAAGACATTCTTGTTGAATGAATGGATGGATGATTAAACAGCTAATCAATGGGAACATTTCTGGCTTAGAGCTTTTGGTCAAGGTGGCTCAGTGCATTCACGCTTCCATTGCCTTTGAGTGTCAAATATTCAGTACAAAAAAGCAAAAATTTAAAAACCTAACTGTGTTATATAAGATGTTAACATTAGGATAAGTTGTGTGAAAGGTATATGGGAACTTTCTATACTCTCTCTGAAAGTCTTCTGTAAGTCCAAAATTATTTTAAAATAAAAGGTTTCTGAAAATCACAGTTAAAAGAAAGAAAGATAAGCATCTCTGTGATCTACAAATAAAAGAAAACACATAGCAGTAATCAGGGAGCCAAAGGTGTGCTCCTCAAGGCTCTTCACCTAACTATCCAAGACAGCTGGCAGTTGAATTTCTGGGGCATTGAGAACCAAATGTGGCAGGGAACCAGACTGACTGGCATGCACTAAAACTGAGCATCTAGGGGAGGACTCTCCTATCCACAAAAGGAGGCTTAATGTTACACCACCTGTTGCCCAGGGTTGGAGTTTCTGTAAAGCTCCAGCAGGGAGCAGAACAGCTGTGCAACTAGGACTTGAGCCAAGCTAACTATGATTGGCTCACTTCTAGAGAAGGGTGGAAAAGCAGTATCTGAAAAGACAATAATGAAAATTTTTCAGCATAGAAAATAGACCACTGGACTGAGACTGAAAACACAAGAGGGCCAAAAGATAAATAAAAATAGAACTATACTGACATAAAAAGTGCACAGTATCATGGATACAAAGAATATCTTCAAACCTACTATAGAAAATGAACAGAGGGCGGAGCAAGATGGCCAAATAGGAACAGCTCCAGTCTCCAACTCCAAGCGCAAGCGACACAGAAGACCGGTGATTTCTGCATTTTCAACTGAGGTACTGGGGTCATCTCACTAGGGAGTGCCGGACAATTGGTGCTGGTCAGCTGCTGCAGCCCGACCAGCGAGAGCTGAAGCAGGGTGAGGCATCGCCTCACCTGGAAAGCGCAAGGGGGAAGGGAATCCCTTTTCCTAGCTAGGGGAACTGAGTCACACAACACCTGGAAAATTGGGTAACTCCCACCCCAATACTGCGCTTTAAGCAAACAGGCACACCAGGAGAATATATCCCACACCTGGCCGGGAGGGTCCCACGCCCACGGAGCCTCCCTCATTGCTAGCACAGCAGTCTGCCATCTAACCGCAAGGCGGCAGCGAGGCTGGGGGAGGGGCACCCGCCATTGTTGAGGCTTAAGTAGGTAAACAAAGCCGCTGGGAAGCTCGAACTGGGTGGAGCTCACAGCAGCTCAAGGAAACCTGCCTGTCTCTGTAGACTCCACCTCTGGGGACAGGGCACAGCTAAACAACAACAACAAAAAAGCAGCAGAACCTCTGCATATGCAAACGACTCTGTCTGACAGCTTTGAAGAGAGCAGTGGATCTCCCAACATGGAGGTTGAGATCTGAGAAGGGACAGACTGCCTGCTCAAGTGGGTCCCTGACCCCTGAGTAGCCTAACTGGGAGACATCCCCCACTAGGGGCAGTCTGACACCCCACACCTCACAGGGTGGAGTACACCCCTGAGAGGAAGCTTCCAAAGTAAGAATCAGACAGGTACACTCGCTGTTCAGCAATATTCTATCTTCTGCAACCTCTGCTGCTGATACCCAGGCAAACAGGGTCTGGAGTGGACCTCAAGCAATCTCCAACAGACCTACAGCTGAGGGTCCTGACTGTCAGAAGGAAAACTATCAAACAGGAAGAACACCTATACCAAAACCCCATCAGTACGTCACCATCATCAAAGACCGGAGACAGATAAAACCACAAAGATGGGGAAAAAGCAGGGCAGAAAAGCTGGAAATTCAAAAAATAAGAGTGCATCTCCCCCTGCAAAGGAGCGCAGCCCATCGCCAGCAACGGATCAAAGCTGGTCAAAGAATGACTTTGATGAGATGAGAGAAGAAGGCTTCAGTCCATCAAACTTCTCAGAGCTAAACGAGGAATTACGTACCCAGCGCAAAGAAACTAAAAATCTTGAAAAAAGAGTGGAAGAATTGACAGCTAGACTAATTAATGCAGAGAAGGTCATAAACGAAATGACAGAGATGAAAACCATGACACGAGAAATATGTGACAAATGCACAAGCTTCAGTAACCGACTCGATCAACTGGAAGAAAGAGTATCAGCGATTGAGGATCAAATGAATGAAATGAAGTGAGAAGAGAAACCAAAAGAAAAAAGAAGAAAAAGAAATGAACAAAGCCTGCAAGAAGTATGGGATTATGTAAAAAGACCAAATCTACGTCTGATTGGGGTGCCTGAAAGTGAGGGAGAAAATGGAACCAAGTTGGAAAACACTCTTCAGGATATCATCCAGGAGAACTTCCCCAACCTAGTAGGGCAGGCCAACATTCAAATTCAGGAAATACAGAGAACGCCACAAAGATACTCCTCCAGAAGAGCAACTCCAAGACACATAATTGCCAGATTCACCAAAGTTAAAATGAAGGAAAAAATCTTAAGGGCAGCCAGAGAGAAAGGTCGGGTTACCCACAAAGGGAAGCCCATCAGACTAACAGCAGATCTCTCGGCAGAAACTCTACAAGCCAGAAGAGAGTGGGGGCCAATATTCAACTTCTTAAAGAAAAGAATTTTCAACCCAGAATTTCATATCCAGACAAACTAAGTTTCATAAGTGAAGGAGAAATAAAATCCTTTACAGATAAGCAAATGCTTAGAGATTTTGTCACCACCAGGCCTGCCTTACAAGAGACCCTGAAGGAAGCCCTAAACATGGAAAGGAACAACCGGTACCAGCTATTGCAAAAACATGCCAAAATGTAAAGACCATCGAGGCCAGGAAGAAACTGCATCAACTAACGAGCAAAATAACCAGTTAATATCATAATGGCAGGATCAAGTTCACACATAACAATATTAACCTTAAATATAAATGGACTAAATGCTCCAATTAAAAGACACAGACTGGCAAACTGGATAAAGAGTCAAGACCCATCAGTCTGCTGTATTCAGGAGACCCATCTCACATGCAGAGACATACATAGGCTCAAAATAAAGGGATGGAGGAAGATCTACCAAGCAAATGGAGAACAAAAAAAAGCAGGGGTTGCAATCCTAGTCTCTGATAAAACAGACTTTAAACCATCAAAGATCAAAAGAGACAAAGAAGGCCATTACATAATGGTAAAGGGATCAATTCAACAGGAAGAGCTAACTATCCTAAATATATATGCACCCAATACAGGAGCACCCAGATTCATAAAGCAAGTCCTTAGAAACTTACAAAGAGACTTAGACTCCATACAATAATAATGGGAGACTTCAACACTCCACTGTCAACATTAGACAGATCAATGAAATAGAAAGTTAACAAGGATATCCAGGAATTGAACTCATCTCTGCACCAAGCGGACCTAATAGACATCTATAGAACTGTCCACCCCAAATCAACAGAATATACATTCTTCTCAGCACCACATCACACTTATTCCAAAACTGACCACATAATTGGAAGTAAAGCACTCCTCAGCACATGTAAAAGAACAGAAATTATAACAAACTGTCTCTCAGACCACAGTGCAATCAAACTAGAACTCAGGACTAAGAAACTCAATCAAAACCGCTCAACTACATGGAAACTGAACAACCTGCTCCTGAATGACTACTGGGTACATAACAAAATGAAAGCAGAAATAAAGATGTTCTTTGAAACCAATGAGAACAAAGATACAACTTACCAGAATCTCTAGGACACATTTAAAGCAGTGTGTAGAGGGAAATTTATAGCACTAAATGCCCACAAGAGAAAGCAGGAAAGATCTAAAATTGACACTCTAACATCACAATTAAAAGAACTAGAGAGGCAAGAGCAAACACATTCAAAAACTAGCAGAAGGCAAGAAATAACTAAGATCAGAGCAGAACTGAAGGAGATAGAGACACAAAAAACCCTCCAAAAAATCAATGAATCCAGGAGTTGGTTTCAGGAGTTGGTTTTTTGAAAAGATCAACAAAATTGACAGACCGCTAGCAGGACTAATAAAGAGGAAAAGAGAGAGGAATCAAACAGACGCAATAAAAAATGATAAAGGCGATATCACCACTGACCCCACAGAAATACAAACTACCATCAGAGAATACTATAAACGCCTCTATGCAAATCAGCTAGAAAATCTAGAAGAAATGGATAATTTCCTGGACACTTACACTCTCCCAAGACTAAACCAGGAAGAAGTTGAATCCCTGAATAGACCAATAACAGGCTCTGAAATTGAGGCAGTAATTAATAGCCTACCCACCAAAAAAAGTCCAGGACCAGATGGATTCACAGCTGAATTCTACCAGAGGTACAAGGAGGAGCTGGTACCATTCCTTCTGAAACTATTCCAATCAATAGAAAAAGAGGGTATCCTCCCTAACTCCTTTTATGAGGCCAACATCATCCTGATACCAAAGCCTGGCAGAGACACAACAAAAAAAGAGAATTTTAGACCAATATCCCTGATGAACATCGATGCAAAAATCCTCAATAAAATACTGGCAAACCGGATTCAGCAGCACATCCAAAAGCTTATCCACCATGATCAAGTGGGCTTCATCCCTGGGATGCAAGGCTGGTTCAACATTCGCAAATCAATAAACCTAATCCAGCATATAAACAGAACCAAAGACAAGAACCACATGATTATCTCAATAGATGCAGAAAAAGCTTTTGACAAAATTCAACAGCCCTTCATGCTAAAAACGCTCAATAAATTCGGTATTGATGGAACGTACCTCAAAATAATAAGAGCTATTTATGACAAACCCACAGCTAATATCATACTGAATGGGCAAAAACTGGAAAAATTCCCTTTGAAAACTGGCACAAGACAGGGATGCCCTCTCTCACCACTTCTATTCAACATAGTGTTGGAAGTTCTGGCTAGGGCAATCAGGCAAGAGAAAGAAATCAAGGGTATTCAGTTAGGAAAAGAAGAAGTCAAATTGTCCCTGTTTGCAGATGACATGATTGTGTATTTAGAAAACCCCATTGTCTCAGTCCAAAATCTCGTTAAGCTGATGAGCAACTTCAGCAAAGTCTCAGGATACAAAATTAACATGCAAAAATCACAAGCATTCTTATACACCAGTAACAGACAAACAGAGAGCCAAATCAGGAATGAACTTCCATTCACAATTGCTTCAAAGAGAATCAAATACCTAGGAATCCAACTTACAAGGGATGTAAAGGACCTCTTCAAGGAGAACTACAAACCACTGCTCAGTGAAATCAAAGAGGACACAAACAAATGGAAGAACATACCATGCTCATGGATAGGAAGAATCAATATCGTGAAAATGGCCATACTGCCCAAGGTTATTTATAGATTCAATGCCATCCCCAGAAAGCTACCAATGAGTTTCTTCACAGAATTGGAAGAAACTGCTTTAAAGTTCATATGGAACCAAAAAAGAGCCCGCATTGCCAAGACAATCCTAAGTCAAAAGGACAAAGCTAGAGGTGTCACGCTACCTGACTTCAAACTATACTATAAGGCTACAGTAACCAAAACAGCATGGTACTGGTACCAAAACAGAGATATAGACCAATGGAACAGAACAGAGTCCTCAGAAATAATACCACACATCTACAGCCATCTGATCTTTGACAAACCTGAGAGAAACAAGAAATGGGGAAAGGATTCCCTATTTAATAAATGGTGCTGGGAAAATTGGCTAGCCATAAGTACAAAGCTGAAACTGGATCCTTTCCTTACCCCTTATATGAAGTTTAATTCAAGATGGATTAGAGACTTAAATGTTAGACCTAATACCATAAAAACCCTAGAAGAAAACCTAGGTAGTACCATTCAGGACATAGGCATGGGCAAGGACTTCATGTCTAAAACACCAAAAGCAACGGCAGCAAAAGCCAAAATTGACAAATGGGATCTAATTAAACTAAAGAGCTTCTGCACAGCAAAAGAAACTACCATCAGAGTGAACAGGCAACCTACAGAATGGGAGAAAATTTTTGCAATCTACTCATCTGACAAAGGGCTAATATCCAGAATCTACAAAGAACTCAAACAAATATACAAGAAAAAAACAAACAACCCCATCAAAAAGTGGGCAAAGGATATGAACAGACATTTCTCAAAACAAGACATCCATACAGCCAACAGACACATGAAAAAATGCTCATCATCACTGGCCATCAGAGAAATGCAAATCAAAACCACAACGAGATACCATCTCACACCAGTTAGAACGGCAATCATTAAAAAATCAGGAAACAAGAGGTGTTGGAGAGGATGTGGAGAAATAGGAACACTTTTACACTGTTGGTGGGATTGTAAACTAGTTCAACCATTATGGAAAACAGTATGGCAATTCCTCAAGGATCGAGAACTAGATGTACCATATGACCCAGCCATCCCACTACTGGGTATATACCCAAAGGATTATAAATTATTCTACTACAAAGACTCATGCACACGTATGTTTATTGCAGCACTATTCACAATAGCAAAGACTTGGAATCAACCCAAATGTCCATCTGTGACAGACTGGATTAAGAAAATGTGGCACATATACACCATGGAATACTATGCAGCCATAAAAAAGGATGAGTTTGCGTCCTTTGTAGGGACATGGATGCAGCTGGAAACCATCATTCTTAGCAAACTATCACAAGAAGAGAAAACCACACACCACATGTTCTCACTCATAGGTGGGAACTGAACAATGAGATCACTTGGACTCGGGAAGGGGAACATCACACACTGGGGCCTATCATGGGGAGGGGGAGGGGGACGGGATTGCATTGGGAGTTATACATGATATAAATGATGAATTGATGGGTGCTGACGAGTTGATGGGTGCAGCACACCAACATGGCACAAGTATACATGTGTAACAAACCTGCACGTTATGTACATGTACCCTAGAACTTAAAGTATAATAAAAAAATAAAAAAAAAAAGAAAATGGACAAATTACCTACCACAGAATGACAGTGAGTCTGACAGCAAGTAATTCATGAGCAGCAATCTCTGCCAGAAGAAAACAGACATCTTCAAAGTGTTTGAGGGGAAAATATTTGACTTAGACTTCTACACCCTACATTACTGTCATTCAAGAGTGTATGAGTTTGCTAGGGCTGCTATAACAAAATATCACAGACCAGCTGGCTTAAACAACAGAAATTTATTTTCTTACAGTCTTTCAGGTTAGAAGTCCAAGATCAAGGTGTTGGCAGTTTGGGTTTCTCCCAAGGCCTCTCGTCTTGGCCTGCAAATGGTTGTCTTCTCATTGTGCCCTCGTATAGTCTTTTCCCTATGTATGGGCATCCCTGGTGTCTCTTTATGTGTCCAATATCCCTTTTCTTAAAAGGGCACTGGTCATATTCGATTTGGGCCTACACAAACAGCCTCATTTTAACTTAATCATCCCCTGTACAGGCTCTATCTCTAAACAGTCACATTGTAAGGTACTGGGTATTAGAGCTTCAACATATAAATTTGGGGGTCGGGGAGAAACACAGTTCAGACCCATAAAAAGCAGTAGGAAAAATAAAACCATATTCAGATTCACAAAATAAGAAGTGTATTTGTTACCTATAAAGACTTGTTTTAAGAATCATCAAATGATATGCATTAGTAAGAAGAAAAAAGAAACACAAAATAAAATGGTAAAAATATACCCAAAAAGTAGTAATCAAAATAACGGTAAATGAATTAAATTCTATTATTAAAAGCTAGAGATTATCATATTAGATTTTTAGGTAATTTGGCTATACACTTCATGAAAGGGACATATTCAAAACAAAGTGACCCAAAGATTGAAACTAAATTGTATGAAACAAGATGTAACATATGAATCAAATAAAGCTGGTAACAATATTAGTATTTGACCAAAAACAAATTAAGAAAAAAAGCATTAGTAGAAATAAAAAATACTAGTTAATAATGAAAAGAACCTCCTCCAGGAAGATATAACAATCATAAACTTATATTTACCTAATATTGACTAAAAATTTAGAGAACAAATACTGACAGATCAGCAAATCTGTAGTCATAATGGGAAATTTAAAATATCTCTCAGAGATGATTTAACAATCTTCCATATGTATACATATGTTCAATCTTGAATATATTTAGGTATATATATTCCTATATATAGATATAGGTATCTAACATGCACTTCCCCTAGAAAGCTCTCTATGCCTTTTGAATCTGGTATATTCCTTTCCAACTTCAAGGTTGAATTCTTCTTGGCTCTCTTGGGCAAAATTAATCATTGTAACACTGAGGTCCCTTATTATCTTCTATATACCTCACATAGGACTCATGTCCATATTTGTAGAAATGTACCTATTGATCTCCACTAGACTCTGTTGTCAGGTACTAGTGTGCTAACCATCTCTATAAATCCAGTGCCTGGCACATAGGACATGCTTGGTAATTGCTTGTTGAATGAATGAATTCATAGTCCTTGCCCTTAAGAAGCTCACAAGGTAGAATAATAAGCAGCTGACATGCACTGAAAAAATCTAGGTACTGAGAACTATTTTTTCTTTTCTTTTTCTTTCTTTTCTTTTTTTTTTTTTTTTACCTAAAGTTTGGGATACATGTGCAGAACATGCAGGTTTGCTACATAGGTAAACATATGCCATGGTGGTTTGCTGCACTTACCAACCCGTCATCTAGGTATTAAGCCCCGCATGTATTAGCTATTTGTCCTGATGCTCTCCCACCTCTTGCCTCCCATGACAGGCCCCGGTGTGTGTTGTTCCCCTCCCTGTGCCCACGTGTTCTCATTGTCCAGCTCCCACTTATGAGTGAGGACATGTGGTGTTTGGTTTTCTGTTCCTGTGTTAGTTTGCTAAGGATGGTGGCTCCCTGCAAAGAAACATGATCTCATTCCTTTTTATGGCTGCATAGTATTTGATGACGTATATGTACCACGTTTTCTTTATCCAGTCTATCATTGATGGGCTTTTGGGTTGGCTCCATTTCTTTGCTATTATAAATAGTGCTGCAATAAACATACGTGTGCATGTGTCTTTATAGTAGAACGATTTATATTCCTTTGCATATATACTTAATAATGGGATTGCTTCCCAGCACTTTGGGAGGCCGAGATGGGCGGATCACAAGGTCAGGAGATCAAGACCATCCTGGCTAACATGGTGAAACCCCGTCTCTACTAAAAAAATACAAAAAAACTAGCTGGGCGAGGTGGTGGGCACCTGTAGTCCCAGCTACTCGGGAGGCTGAGGCAGGAGAATGGCGTAAACCCAGGAGGCGGAGCTTGCAGTGAGCTGAGATCCGGCCACTGCACTCCAGCCTGGGCGACAGAGCGAGACTCCGTCTCAAAAAAAAAAAAAAAATTAATAATAATAATAATAATAATGGGATTGATGGATCAAATGGTAATTCTGGTTCCAGATCCCTGAGGAATCACTACACTGTCTTCCACAATGGTTGAACTAATTTATATTTCCACCAACAGTGTAAAAGTGTTCCTATTTCTTCACAGCCATGCCAGCGTCTGTTATTTCTTAACTTTTTAATAATCACCATTCTAACTGGCATGAGATGGTATCTCATTGTGGTTTTGATTTGCATTTCTTTAATGATCACTGATGTTGAGCTTTTCTTCATATGTTTGTTGGCCGCATAAATGTCTTCTTTTGAGAAGTATCTCTTCATGTCCTTTGTCCACTTTTTGATCGGGTTGTTTGTTTTTTTCTTGTAAATTTGTTTAAGTTCCTTGTAAATTCTGGATATTAGACCTTTGTCAGATAGGTAGGTTGCAAAAAGTTTCTCCCATTCTGGAGGTTTCCTGTTCACTCTGATGATAGTTTATTTTGCTGTGCAGAAGTTCTTTAATTTAATTAGAACCCATTTGTCAACTTTAGCTTTTGTTGCTATTGCTTTTGGTGATTTCATCATAAAATCTTTGCCCATGCCTATGTCCTGAATGGTATTGCCTAGATTTTCTTCTAGGGTTTTTATGGTTTTAGATTTTACACTTAAGTCTTTAATCCATCTTGAGTTAATTTTTATATAAGGTGTAAGGAAGGGGTCCAGTTTCAGTTTTCTGCTTATGGTAGCCAGTTTTCCCAGGTGCTGAGCACTATTCTCAGTGCCTTATAGGTAATAGCTCATTAGTCATCTTAGCATCCTTATGTTAGCCACGTGCGTCAGGAATAAGAACCCCTTCCCCTCCCTTGTCCAGGTGTGCACTCACCATTGCCCCATCTGTGAAGGAGATGCACCCTTCTACAGAAGTAAATTGCCTTGCTGCGAAGAACAAAGGAAAATTGAATATTCGAGTGCTATTTCTTTTGTGGCAATTACAAGGTAGGAGAAAAGATTATCTCCCTTTACAGACATAAAAAACTGAGACCAATAAGCCTTTATAACTTGCCCAAAGTCACGTAGTTGATAAATGGCAGAGCCAGCATTTGGCCCCAAATTCTCTCATCTCAGAGTCTGAGCTCTTCACCATCATACTATACTACTCATATTTTGTATAGAAAAACACAATCACTAACAGAAAGCAGTATTTGCCAAGTACCCATTGAAATGAGTAGATGATAAATCCAATGCTATTATGCTAAAAAGATTAGGTGCACAAATTCTTTTTTTTTTTTTTTTTTTTTTTTTTGAAGATGGAGTATTGCTCTGTTACCTAGGCTAGAGCGCAGTGGTGTGATCTCGGCTCACTGCAACCTCCACCTCCCAGGTTCAAGCGATTCTCCTTCCTCAGCCTCCTGAGTAGCTGGGATTACAGGCGCTCGCCACCATGCCTGGCTAATTTTTTGTATTTTTAGTAGAGATGGGGTTTCACCATGTTGGCCAGGGTAGTCTTGAACTCCTGACCTCAAGAGATCTGCCAGCCTTGGCCTCCCAAAGTCCTGGGATTATAGGCCACCATGCCTGGCCTACGTGCACGAATTCTTATCTTGACAAACTGTGAAATGACTCTTACACCTTTTTCTTTTCCCTGTGCCCTCTCCCACTTCTCTGGAAGAATATGTTGGACAGGAGATGGAGGAGGAAGTTGAGTGGCCACTTTCCTCAGAGTCCAGCTTCTCCCTGGGCCTGGGGTTCACTCCAGAACCCTACCAGCTGCCTTACAATTCTATGGTCTCAGCAAAAATTTTAGAGTGATGCCTGAGACTTTCAGACCATGAGCTTGCTGCTTCTCAGTGTTTTAAAAAGGGACAGGAGCGATGAGTGGTACTAAGGGTACATGTAGACAATTGGGCGGCTGATTCTCTCATCTGTATTGTCATGTCATCCAGAAAGTTCAGCTGTGGGTCAATAGATGGATTCTAAGAGGGAGCCGAGAACGCCATATACTTCTAAACTCTCATCATAAAAACATTGTGAAATACTTTATATTTTTTGTTGCCTGGATTATATGAGTCATAAACTAGTATATATAAATACACAGACATAGAGATACACAATTGACATCTGAGGTTATTCTCGATGAAATCAAGAAGAAAACAGTGCTTTATTTGAGCAGATATGTATCAACTTCTCTGAGGCCTGGGAGCCCTCGCACTCCATCCCAGCATCACTGAGAAATCATTATACTGCTTACATTGTCTATTGTGTTGTTTGATGGTACATTTGACCACAGTTTATGAGACAATTCACCACTGAATAATTTTCATCCCAATGTAGAAACTGAAGACAGTCTAATTCATGCCTAACTTCAAAGCTGGAGTGATTGAGGGCTGTAACTGTGGAATCAAGCAGTTAGCAGAGTGAACACTGTAAAGACTTTGATTGCAAAATTTAGAGTGTGAATTCCGTAATTGAACATCAATGATCTCTTTTTAAGAAACTCTCAAAAAGTCCCTCTGGTTTTCTAGGTAGATCATTCAAAACTCAAAATTGGTGAGAGTGATAGTAATCAAAATAGCAATTCTCTGTTTTGGGTAGACAGAATTATAGTATGTATTACCAATTTAATCCTGACAAGCCCTTTGCTACAGATTTATTCTTCCCATGTTGCAAATGAGAAAAATAAAGTTCTCAGAAAAGAAATAATTTATCTGAGCAAAATCATATAGTTGTTAGGAAGCAGTAGAGACAAAACTTAAACCTGGATTTTCTAGTCTAATCTAACACCCTTTCCACTATACTAGAGTCTGTTTCTGTCTTGTGCCCTACTTTGTGGTTATTTCTAACTGCCTTCAGATATGGGTCCCTTAGCCAAAAAAGTAGAATCTCTGCTGTTTCACAAAAGCACAATTAAAAGATACTTGAGTTGACAGGAGTCTTAGAGAACGTCTGGTGCTATCCTTTTCCTTCCTTTTCCTTTAAGATGAGAAAACCAAGGTCCAGAAAGGATGACTTGTTGAGATGAGAGCCAGCATCAGAATCTAGACCTCATTTTTGGCCTTTCTGCTTCTCTCTGACATTTCATCAGAAATGTTTTGCCTCCAAAGTCGTGACATTGTATGTATTTACTCGACCTGCATTTGCTCATCACTTGTTATGGGACATTACTCACTGGGGAAACAAAGATTTATAATACGGGAACTCTGTATTCTCTAGGAAAGATAGATGCATAAATAATTATACTTGCTAAATTGGAGGTTTACACAGATGAAATGGATTGGCAAAGAAGCCACAATTAATTAGGCCTATGGAACAAGGGAAGACTTACCAAAGAAGAGCTGAGTTTTCAGGGAAGAGAAGTTTGTTAGCCAGATAATGCAGAAGGGGGTTTTACATGAAGAGGGAGTTATTTGTGTAAAGGAATGAGGGCTGTGAGAAAACACTGGAAGAATAATGCAAGTTTTTAGATATAGCTGATCACGGGACACTCAGAGCGGAGTGGAATGAGAAGAGAGTGGGTCAGTTGAAGGCCTCATATGCCAGACCAAGGGACACGGGCTCTCTCTGCAAGAAAGTAAGAAACTATTGAAACATAAAAGGCAGAAGATTTAATTCACAGACCAGCTCTGTCAGATGAATATTATTGCCCCCAACTTTGGAGATGTGGAAACTGAAACTCACAGCATAAATAACATGCTCAGGCCACCCCACATTTTTGGGTGAAAGCCTGGAGCAAGACTCAGACACTCTGAATCCAAGTCCCAAGTTTTTCAGATGTCACCATGCTGTCTCCAGAGCAACTGCTTTTGAAAGCAAGAAACTCAGTTTCCAAAGATGTGTGACATGGAGGGTACAGAGGCCCAGTAGGACTGCATCCCCAAGGATACAATCAGCCTGGATACTGCTTACTTTCCATAGCCTTTTATTCTCTTGGTCTGCAGTTTTTATTTATTCTCCCCTTGGCTTCTGAAAGACAAACAAATAAAAATAGACACACTTTTTCCTCTGCCTATGATCCTTGTGGGGTTTATGTTGACAGGAATGGTACTAAAATGCAGTGGGAAGAAGGGGTACTCTCTCCAGACCTTAAAATAATAGCTCAGTCGATGACAAAACACCCTGAATTAATTTTTCCTCTCTCTCTCTTTCTCTCTCTCTCTTTCTGATTATTTTCCAGAAAGAACTTTTATGTCTAGATTCCTCCCCGGGAGTCAACATTGTGAGCCTTCCCATTCTACCTGATTCTGGGGCACAAACCAAATGTCGTCTATCCTTTCTGCTAAAAATAAAAAGTATTTATTTTATGCTTCCTTTCCTCTGTGACATAATGTCCAATTTCTGCTTTTTTATGGTCATAGAAATTAGAGACAAAGAACCCAGATCAGAAATGAGTTTTTATAGCAACTCAGTCCAATGTTTTGTATCCACAGCACCTAGCACAATCATATGTGGCCAATTCATTGATAGAGTTGTCTAGCTTAGGGAAGATACTAAATACTTGTTAGTTAAATCATCCAAATGCTTGATTCCCTCTTCTAGCATCTCAGGTAAAAACTGGAAGAAAAATATATACAGAGATTATAATAGTCATCTATATACATATATATGAGAGAGATTATAATAGTTATTCACACACTATTGCACAACTTTTTTAAAATGTAGGAAAATACAATTTATAAAATAGTAATTACTAGGTCAAAGTCCAGTTAAGAAAAATAGAATCACTCCAAATAATTCAATAGAGGAAATGTAATTTAAGGAACTAATACCATATGCCTTAGGAGAGCTAAAGGTGCAAACATGAAATATAGAAGCAACCCAGAGACCCACTGTCACCCTTAAGGATGGCAGGATGAATGAAAGAAGTGGTATGCTCACTAAGAAGCCACCAAAGCCACATAGAGGGAGATGAAACCATTGAGAAGACACAGCCTGGACATGCTGCCTGAGTAAGCAAAGAAAGGTAGAAAAATACTGTGTCTTCTTCCTTCCTCCCATCCCCAATCTCTTTTCTAGTGCTTTCTGTTGGCCAATCTTCATGGAGTGACAGAGAGGAAGAATGCATGAGAAATATAGTTTGCAGGGTTCCGCCCCTTGCAATACAAAGAAGATCACGGCAAGTGGTGAATGGATCCAAGATCAATAAGAAAATGGCAGAAATGGATATTTATAACTTTACTTTGAAAAGAGAGCCACAGTTGACATTTTGGCATATTTAACTTTCATCTTCTTTTTATATATTTTTCACATGCATAATGGAGGTCATACAGGTTTTGCAAGTTGATGTTCTTTTTTCTTCACTCAGTATTATTTCTTGTGTTTTTCTGCATCATTCAAAATTTTATGTATTTGGATGCATACTATTGCATTTCCATGGAGGTACTATAATTTATGTAGTCATTTCTTTATTATTGGACATAAAAAATGTGTCCATCAAAGCAATCTTTTTAAAAAAGAACAAAATTGGAATACTTAACAGATTTCAAGACTTATTATAAAGCTACAGTAATTAAGACAGTGCAGTATTGGTACTAAGTTAGAAAAACAGAACAATAAAATAGATTCTAGAGTCCAGAAATAGATCCCCACCCATAGGGTCATTTGATTTAAAGCTTTGCAATTCAGTATGGAAAAGACCATCTTTTCAATAAATAATGCAAGTTTTCCTTATTTTCTACATTGACACTCAGTTTACATTTATATTGAATTTATATTGAATATCAGTGTGGAAAATAAAGGAAGCTTGATCTCTACCTCAGGCCATGCACAAAGATTAATTTGAAGTGGAACCAAAATATGATGTCTAAAGCAATCAAGCGTCTAGTTGAAAATATAGAAGAATATCTTCCTGGCTTTGACATAGGTAAAATGTATTAAATAAGACACAAAAAGAATTTACCCTAAAAGAAAAAAATTGTAAAATTGATTTTATTAATGTTGGAAATTTCTGTTTATCAAAAAGCAAATAGGCAAGGCACAGAGTTAAAGGTGCAAACAGAGGCTAGAGAAGCAACCCGGAGGCCCAGGTTGGCATTATTTACAATACATATATCCAACAGATCACTCATACTCAGAATGTGTAAAGAACTCCTTCCAAAATTAACAAAAACACAAACCAATTTTACAAAGGCAAAATTATCTAACAGATACTGCACAAAAGAGGCTATTCAAATAGTCAAGCAGATGGAAAGGTGTTCAATTTCATGAGAAATTCAAGATAAAACCACAATTAAAAACCATTACAAACCCACCAGAATGGCTAAAATTAATAAGCCTGACAATATCAAGTACTGTCAAAGATGTGGAGTAATTAGTCCTTCATTACAGTCTCTCTCTTTAGACCATAGGAATGTATTCTGGTTCCTGCAGAGAACCTGACAATGCACTTTAAAAATGAAGATTGTTTGCCTCCCCACCCCCCAGCTGCCAGCCCTAGTTTAGGGGGACTCCCTGGTTGCCCAGCACTCACTGCTCTACTTACTGATCTCTCTTCCCCCACTGGACAGTGAACACCTTGAGGGCAGAGAAAACATCTTCTTTATCTCTGCATCCCCAGGCTTTAAGACAGTGCCTAGTCTACATGAAATACTTAATGCAATAGTTATTGGTCCCCCATCTCATCTGTAACATGAAAGCACTTAGACTGAACCATCTCTAAAATTATTTTTAAGTCTTCTTAAGCAAATAAGGCAAAGAAAATGTTCTTTTTTCAGTCCCCCACCCCCACCCTTCTGGAAGCATTGCCCAAGAAGATGCAAACACATTTGCCTTTTCTGGGATGATGTTGAAGTTGTCTCTCAGGGTAGACGACTTAGGAAGTCCATATTGAGCAATTTATGTTGGAGAAAAGATTTACCACAAAATATCACAGTTCAGATCAGATTTAATAGACCCATAAATGGCTGCTTAACAAGGACATTTGGTTACTGTTACATTAAGTTTCCTAAGGGACTTTGTTCTGTTCTACCAAAGCCTGCAAACAGCTATAAAGCACAAGCCATCCAAATTTGATAAAAAGAAAATTTAGTTCTTTTTGGAAATTGTTATTCTTAAGTGACAGTATGAAAACAAGCCTCAAATGTTTTCTTTTCCAGGCACTTCCTTCATGTATGTTGGAGAAAGTTTGGCCTAACTTACAAGGAAACCCCTTA
Organism: Rhinopithecus roxellana; assembly: GCF_007565055.1. Lineage (NCBI taxonomy): Eukaryota > Metazoa > Chordata > Mammalia > Primates > Cercopithecidae > Rhinopithecus > Rhinopithecus roxellana. Next base: position 49,616,145 of record NC_044560.1, on the reverse strand, counting down.
ATTGTCCCTTAAAAGTAGAATTGCGTCATTGTGGATAAGACATGGTGTTCAAATAGCTCCCTGGGGGCTGAACTGTTGGAAACTCAGCAGGATTTTAATTGTAAGCAGACAATTTGTTTTGGATTGTATGCAGAGCATGAAAATGTAACTGCTATAGGATCTAACAACATATAAGGGGATTAAAGTCTAGTGTTTCTCCACTGCTTTGCTTCTTGGTTCCAGCCATCTTTGAGTGATGAACTCGTCCTCTAAGGTTATTCTGGGTCCTTTTGAAAATCTGAAATATATCACTTATTAGATCCTGAGCACTTTGAAAGCAGTGCCAGTCTTACTCCCTCCTATATGACCAGTGCCTAACATTGTGCCTGGATCATCTGTGCCCAATAAATTTAGTATATTTCAGCAACTCTAAGACACACTTCTTTCTATCGTGTAAAAGCTCTGAAATGGGAATGTCTCATAAAGTTGATTAATCAGCTTCTCCTTTCTCAGTGGTACATAAAATCATGATGCATATTGCAATTGATGATATCTTAGCTTCTGTGAAACGTGAAATGCTGGAAGCCTATGGCGAGCCAGATTCTATGTCAAGTCCTTTAATGCATCATTCATTACACCATAGGCTAATAACTCCCTGTGGTAGGTATTATTATCTCCATTTGAGAGATAAGGCTCAGAATAGTGTAGTCAATAGCCCAACCTCACAATTTCTGCTTGGAAAAATGAACCCAAAGCCTGCTACCAGGCCTATAATATTTCTATTAGATTGTGCTGTCTCCCAGTGGAAACTTAAGATAAATATATTTTAGAATCAATATGTTAAAATCTAGGATATTTCATTACAGTTATAATTTCAACTCAAGCAATAAATGCCATCCCAACGGGCTCTCAAAAGTGGTCAACATATGTTAACTAGTTTGTGTTCTTAGTGACAGAGTGACAGAAACCCATCCTAAACCAAATAAAGCAAATGTAGAATGCTTTGGAAGTATCCATGGGTATTTCACAGTTCCAAGGCTGGGTGAAGGTTGGATATAGTTGGGGCTCAGGAACAACTGAAACCTGACAGCTGGCAGATTGACCATGTTGACAGGACAACATCTTACTTCTGCTTCTCTCTATGTGCAGCTTCATTCTTCTCTTTTGCTGTAGGCTCATGTTTTATACAAAGCAAATCCATGGCTCTTGACAGCTTCAGAGAACTATATTTTAGAGCTTCAGCTATAGGAAACAGGTTCATACAACTCTTTCTAACCCAAACCTAAAAACCCCAAGGAACGCACTCATTGGCCCAGGGTCCAAGTGTCTATACCCCTGGACCAAGCAATGAGGTCTCAACTGTAGTCACACTGCCTTAAGGTGGTCAATCTTACAGTAACTATTTGAAGGGAGGAGGGGGAAAGAAGGGCAAGTCTCAGAAAACAACAGTAGTAGGCAGAAGTCCCTGAATCTCTGTTTTTTGAAGCCATTAGGAATGTCTGGAAGCCGTGTTTATAGATCAGCAAAGAAAGGAAAAGTATTTCCATCTGTGGAGGCTGGTGAGAAATGGAATTTAAGATGGGCCTTAAGGATGGTTAGAATTTGGCCATGTGGAGATGAGAGGAGGGAACATGAAAATAGCATGACAAATAGTCATGATAACCACACAAGGAAATATGTGCATAATTATAAATGAAAATCAGTGGTAAGGAGGAGATATATGTAAGATATGGGCAAGACTTGACTTTGTTTGAGGGATTAGGGACAGCTGTATTGAATAAGAGACATTCAAGCTGAGATCCAAAGGATGAATAGGCAATCACAAGGTGAAAACCAGGGATGCTGGAAGGAGCAACTCTAGGCAGAAGGAAGACAGGTGGCAAAGATCCTGTGGTGGAGGGACCATAGCAAGGCTGTGGCTCTAAAAGGATCAACCTGCTTCTAACCTTTCTGGGTCTCAGTTGAAGACCACAAGAGCCCTTTGTGCTATCCCAATCAGGTAACTTACCTGCTTACAGCTCTTCTCTTACTCCCTACCTACCACCTACTGCAGCACTTCCCAACTGCCCTAGCACACACTGCCATGCCACAAGGGGTTTACAGTCACTTAAGATACCAGTCTTCTCCCTGGGGCCAAGCATCCTTTTCCATGTACTCTGGTGTACCCTACAAAACGAAAAATACAACAATTTTCTATGTGTACCATAGTGGTTCGTTTTATGTGTGAACTTAACTGGGCTAAGGGATGCCCCAAAAGCTGGTAAAACATGATTTCTTGGTGTGTTCGTGAGGTTTTGTTTGTTTGTTTGTTTGTTTTAAGACAGTGTTTCACTATTGTTGTCCAGGCTGGAGTGCAATGGTGCTATCTTGGCTCACCGCAACTTCTGCCTCCTGGGTTCAAGCAATTCTCCTGCCTCAGCCTCCCGAATAGCTGGGATTACAGGCATGCGCCACCACGCCTGGCTAATTTTGTATTTTTAGTAGAGACAGAGTTTCTTTTTTTTTTTTTTTTTTTTTTTGAGACGGAGTCTCACTCTGTCGCCCAGGCTGGAGTGCAGTGGCCGGATCTCAGCTCACTGCAAGCTCTGCCTCCCGAGTTCATGCTATTCTCCTGCCTCAGCCTCCGGAGTAGCTGGGACTACAGGCGCCCACCACCTCGCCCGGCTAGTTTTTTTTTTTTTTTTTTTTTTGTATTTTTTAGTAGAGACGGGGTTTCACCGTGTTAGCCAGGATGGTCTCGATCTCCTGACCTCGTGATCCGCCCGTCTCGGCCTCCCAAAGTGCTGGGATTACAGGCTTGAGCCACCGCACCCGGCCGAGACAGGGTTTCTGCATGTTAGTCAGGCTGGTCTCGAACTCCCGACCTCAGGTGATCTGCCTGTCTCAGCCTCCCAAAGTGGAGGGTTCTTCCAGAAAAGATTAGCAGCTTAATAGTAGATGGAGTAAAAAAGATGTCCCCTCACCAGTGTGGGTGGCACCATTTAATCCCTTGAGGGTCCAAATAGAACAAAAAGATGGAGGAAGAACAAATTTTCTTTCCCTTCTTGAGCCAGAACATCCATCTTCTCCTACCCACGAACATTGAAGCTCTTGGTTCGCAGGCCTTCAGACTCTGGGACGTAGACCAGTTAGGGCACATTCCCTCCTCCAATTCCATCCCCATTCCCTGGAATGGTTCTTAGACCTTCAGCTTTGGGCTAGGAGTTATCACATCAGCTCTCCTGGTTCTCAGGCATTCAGACTTGAACTGAAGTACTGAATTATATGACCAGCTTTTCTCAGTCCAGCTTGCAGACAATATATCCTAGTTCTTCTCAGCTTCCATAACTACATGAGCTGGTTCCCCTATGAAATCTCCTTATCTATCTATCTATCTATCTATCTATCTATCTATCTATCTATCTATCTATCTATCTATCTATCTTCTACTGCTTCTGCTTCTCTGGAGAACCTAATACATGTACCATGATGTGACAAAAGCTGAGAATCACTGAAGAAAATAAAACTCAAATACCTAGTTTACAACTTAGGTCTCCTCTTTAATTTCACTTCCAGGCATATTCACCCCAATCTTTTAGTTCATTTTACTAATGTAAGAGAAGTATATAAAATTTGATGATGACCTAGTATAATGTACCTTTCACCCACCTTCCGTACTTGCTTTAAGATTGGCATTTCTAGGTGCCTCTTAAACTAATTCCTGGTGACACAGGCCTTTATCTACACTCTCCTCTTTTCTATGCACAAGAGCCATAACAAATTTCTTTCATATTTTTCTCCCAGAACCCCCACCACAACATCCCCAACAAACAAAATTATCTTACACCTCTGTACCTTTGTACTTCTTCCCCCTTCTTGGAATGCCCTGATCCAAAGCCCTTGGAGCCCTAGCGCTGAGGAATATTAATAAACATCATGAAAAAAATCATTAAATATTATTGCATTTGTGAACAAAGGAGATTAGGCCCTAGGTTGAACAGGGTTAAATGGTGCCTTCACCATAGGACTTCTCAGAGCTATAGACAGGGTATGTTGCAGTGTGAATTTCTAGGAAGGGTATTTGGTATCCTAGGTTTCTCCAAACTACTTAACCACAAAGTCATTGTCGGTAGAATATCTGTGGGAGTAGAAATGCTCCCAAGGTCACATAGATGAGACTATGTGGATATGTGGGATTTGAATTTAGGATGGAAAGAAGTAGAGAAGAAAAAGGAGAAAGAGAAGGAGACAGCAAAGGCAGAGGAGATAAAGGAGGAAGAGAAAGATGAAGATCCCTCTCCAAAACCTGGAGATTTGCCAAGTTGTCCCTATCTACAAGTAATTATTTTTTTCCTTGGCAGAGTCCCCTAGGGTTGGGCTGTGTGTGGAGGATGAAAAATACGCAAACAAAGCCTGTCCTGCTTTCAATCAGAGGCAGGCCTGGTTAGCAACCATCCTAGTGGGTGAGGAGTGAGTCTCTGCTTTCCTGTCAAGTTCCCAGCTGCAGGAAGGATTGCCGGCACTTACAACTCAGCTGTGATGATGCCTTTTGCAGCAACCTTTCCTTCTTCATCTCAAACAATAGCCCTTCTTGCACTGATCAGAGTTCACTTAAAGAATGAGATTTAAAAATCAGGTGACCATTGGCATTATTACTTAATTATTTTAACAGAACTGTGTTTGCCACCAAGTCGAATTAGTGTTTTAACCACTAGAACCAATAATATATTAATTAATGTTATTAGTCATGATTATCAAATATTAAGCATCTTCTATGTATCAGGAACAGTGCAAGGTAATGTGCACAGTAAGTATTCAAACAATGGTATCAAGATTTTTATAAGTATTATTTCTTCATCCTCATAACTGTATGACCTGCTTCACCAATTTGGAGTTCAATTAACATTACATTATTATTATTTAAAATTAAGATGAGCTTAGCTCGGGCTACCCTCTCTCTTTTTGCTTCCTCCTTTTAAATTGCTGTCCTAATCCAAAAGTCCAGTACTATTTTTAACAACCCTGTCATCTGAAGACTGATGAGATTCATAAATTTTAAAAGGAGAACTTTATTTTTCATAGTGTTGCAGCCTACAGGGTGGACACTCTGACAGGCTGAGAAGTGTAGCCTCTGGTCAGAATCCAGAAACAGGCACCTTGAGAGAGAGGCAATGGGAACAGGAATTTATGCTGAGCAGGGTGACCAAATAAACATATTTAATAAGCTGTTAGAGGAGTTCTGAATACTTATGATAGGAGAAGTGTATGCCTGGAAAGTAAGCTTCATGCTTCTCCAGGGAACCTATGTTAAAAACGAAATGGTTGTGTTTGCATGATCTGAGTGTGGAGTTTTCAGCCCTCTGTCATTAAAAGGTGAAAAAGAGGATGTGAAAAACCTTACTGCGCATTATCCGTAGACTGGCCAGAACCACTCTGTGGTTGGTGATCTCTTATCATGCCAAATATAAGGGGCAGCATAATGCATTTGGTTATCAGTGGTGGAGTCTTTTAAAAGGGCTGGTTTCTGTTTAGCCCTGAGAAAAGAAACCCTAATGGCAGTTAGCAATGGATAGCATATAATGAGGTGTGCCTGACCTCCCATCCCAAGTCATGTCCAAAAACTCAGTTTTCAAGGTTTCTCTGGGGTGTACTTGGCCAAACGATGGTCCTTTTAGTCAGTTGTGGGGCTTAGAATCTTATTTTTATTCTTAGTCCTCACAGGGAAGTTAGGAGAGCCTGATCTGTACATGAGCGGCTTTATTTTCAGTAACTTCAGCTTCTGACACTGTTACATGAGATCATCATCACAGTCTGGTCCTTGCTAGTTATGTTCATTCTCACTTTCTGCCTCAGTGATATCCAGCTTAGTCCCATTCGAAGGTGCAGGAGATCTTTGAAAGAAGGACAATATAACTTTCCTGGTGTTATTCTTGGCCAAAGGTGCTCCACACAGATGCTTCTAACTATCCTCAAATCATGCCCACCAGCAGAATCACAGATCACATATATGGTTGAAATGAACCTTCTTTGTGACCATCTAAGTGCTGGTATTAAACCTGTATCATCAGTTCAGAAATGCCCTCATAGGTAGATCCTGTTAGGAAACCTCTGTGTCCTTTGTACCAGTAGACTTCAGCTGGGGCCATCTGTAATTATTGGAAAGAGTGTAATAAATTTGAGGATCCAAAGAAAAGTCCAGATCTCAAGTCTGTCATGCCCAGGACCATTTGGGTTTCCATGCAAATTTGCCTACTTCCATCCACGTGATCCTCTCAGCATATCAAGGGAGGCAGCCTGTCTAAGCAATAGAAGATTCTTACAGAATTCCTTCCAGTTGTGAGTCCCCACTGCCTTATGTTTGCAACTTAGAAGGGCCATCAAATGAAGGGACTTTTCTCAGAACAAAGAAGAGATCACAGTTTATTTTTAAAAATTTATTTTGTATCCACCTAATCAGGCACTCCACTATAGTTAGACTTCTATCCTTTCTCTGTCTGGCTTACTGGCTCTTTCTTTTTTCTAATGCTCTAAATGTGAGTTCATAACCCTCTGCTTTTTCTTCTTTCACCTAGCAACTGAATCCCAGCTCCTAGCATTGAATGTGACTCTGCAAGTCTCATTCCCTTCCCTGAGCTCTGTTGGGTACCTCTTACCTGGAGTCTGTCACTTAGATGGTACATGTATTAGTCCATTTTTGCATTACTATAAAAGCCTATCTGAGACTCTAATAATTTGTAAAGAAAATAGGTTAATTGGCTCATGGTTCTGCAGGCTGTACAGGCAGCCTGACACCAGCATCTGCCTGTGATGAGGGCCCCAGGAAGCTTACAATCATGGCAGAAGGCAAAGGGGAAGGCAGCACATCTCATGGGGAGAGAGGTAGGAAGGAGAGAAAGGGGAGGTGTCACGCTCTTTTAAACAACCAGATCTTGATGAAATCAGAGTGAGAACTCACTCATTACTGTGACGATGCCACCAAACCATCCTGACGGATCCACCCCTATGGCCCAAACATCTCCCACCTCCAAGACCAGGGATCATACTTCAACATGAGATTTAGAGGAGACACATATCCAAACCATACTAGTACCCAATACACTTTTATTGAATACATATTCCTTATCTCTAAATGCCAAAGAACGTCTTCCATTTGTATACCCCTCTTTCATTGGAAACTAAGCCTGTCTAAAACAGCTTTTCTTCCCATAGATATTGACTCTCTCCAAGTATAGTCAGTGGTGCCACTAACTTCTCAACCAAACTGCAAGTCTGGAGGAGCATCTTGGTCAATTCCTTCATTCTACCCACTGATCTACTCTGACCAATTTCCTTATCTGTAAAGTGGGGGAGAATATCTACCTCCTAGGACTCTTGTTTAGACTAAATGTGTTAACATGTAAAAAGCACCAGAACAGTACCTAATATATAGAAGGCAATACATGATAATTATTATTATTTTTATATTTAGAAACCAAAATTACTACATATGGTGTGAGATGGAACTTGTTATAGACACTCTGAAGATACAGGATGGACACCCACCAAAAATGTGGTTTGCACGAGAGTGATGGCAGCACACATGCCCCAAGAGGGAATGAAAAGGTTTGTTACTCATATAATGAGGCTTTCTTGGAAGGGCAGGGTACCTTCAGGCAGGTCTGAAAGTGGCTTGAGAGAGAAGGAAAAGGAGACTTCGGATTTTTATGGTGGCTGGGGTGTGGCTGAGGTGAAAGTTCCCATGCATGGTTTGAGTTTCCCACTGTGCCAAAGGAGGAGCTACTGGTCTTTCTTATCAGCTTGCCCAGATGTGAAGAAAAAGAAGAGGGAGGATAAGGCTTAAAAGCTGTCAGCAGTGTTAACGTTTAGGAAAGGCCATTGTTTTGGACTGAGCTTCTGCACTGTTCCAACAGACCAGACCAAACCAGAAAGGACGTACTCACGTAAGGTGCCATGTAATCAAACTAAACTCTGAAATGTAGCAGTTTAAACAACAAAACAAAACAGGAGAATCATAGCAACCAACAAGAAGGAGCCATTTACCTGAGCTGCATACGGCAGTCCCTCTAAATTAATCCTATAAGAAAGTAACTTTGAAAGGACCAATTCTCTTTTCATTCTCTTTTCCTGCTTTCTTCGGCCTTTTTCTGCCCATGAAACTAACGCCCTCTGCTCAGTTCATCAAAATTCTACATTCTAGAATCATAAATAAAAGCCGATTCGATCTTTAAATTTGTTGCAATTTTGTCTTTTGACGATAATCAAACATTACAAAAAAGTAGAGTCAGACTCTTCATCACAGAAATAATAGGGCAGACCACAACCAATCAGCTACAAAATATTTCCAATTTTTCATTTGAATTGTCTTTAATATGCATTTCCTCCTTCCCCTTCCCATAATCTTGAATGAAGATTCTAATCATTTCAGCTATAAGTAACACAAACTCTCTGGCTTCCCTATCTCTATTTGTCCTTTGTTCTCTTGCCCTACCTGCTCTCAACCATCTTTTTGCCAATGTAATAGCTCAAATATGAGTTTTCCTTCTCTCTGCAAAGTTTAAAGTGGTTTCTCATTTGATGTTTTTAAAACATACTCCAAAAATTCTTTGACACCCTCCCCAGAAAGAGGCAAGGTCTATGTCCCCTACTCTCAATTCTATTTTAACCAGTGAGGTACAGCAAAAGTAATGTAAGTGATTTTCCAAACTTGGTCAGTAAAGGCCATGTAGGTCTACTTGATTTTCTTAGGATGCTTCCCCTGGGGGAAGCCAGATACCCCCTAAGAGGTCTGACTCCCTGAGATCCCCCATGTTATGGAGGGTATGTGCAGGGTCTCCTGTTGACAGTCTCAGCTGAGCTCCTAGCCAGGAGCCAGCATCAACTACTGCCATGTGAATGAGTCATCTTGGGCATCCAGCCCAATCAGCCTTTAGATGGTTATAACTTCAGTAGATATCTGACTGCAATCTAGGAGAGACCCAAAGCAAAAACTTCATAGTAAGCCCTTACCAAAGTCTAACCCACAACACTAAGTAAGTTAAATGGTTGCTGCTTTACATTTCTAATTTTAGATCATTCATTATGCAATATTATAACTGAAACACCCTTAGCTAGGCATGAAAAAGTTAGGACTGCCAACATATATATATATTTTTTTTAATTATAGCGAAAAATAAAGTGAACACATGCCCAAGATTAATCTAATCAATCAATGAAAAAGACACCAGATTTGTAAAGATCATCTAAAAAAGCATGTGAGACACTGGTGTTTATATGCACTGAAGAAGGAATGCTGGATGTGTCTTTACAATAGAAAAATTTACATTCCTTTGGGTATACACCCAGTAATAGGATTGCTAGGTTGAATGGTATCTATTTTTAGGTCTTTGAGGAGTTGACAACACTGTCTTCCACAATGGTTGAACTAATTTACATGCCCACCAACAGTGTGTTCCTTTTTTTCCACAAATTTGCCAGCATGTTATTTTTTGACTTTTTAATAACAGCCATTTTATGGGTGTGAGATGGTATCTCATTGTGGTTTTGATTTGTATTTCTCTAATGATTAGTGATGTTGAGCTTTTTTCCATATGATTGTTGGCCACATGTATGTTTTCTTTTGAAAAGTGGCTATTCATGTCATTTGCCCACTTTTTAATAGAGTAGTTTGGGATCTTTTTCTTGTAAATTTGTTTAAGTTTCTCATAGATGTTGCATACTAGACTTTTGTCAGATACATAGTTTGCAAACATTTTCTCCCATTCAGTAGGTTGTCTATTCACTCTGTTGATAGTTTCCTTTGCTGTACAAAAGCCCTTTAGTTTAATTAGATCCTATTTGTCACACATGTATGCATACGTTCACTACAGCACTATTCACAATGGCAAAGACATGGAGTCAACTTAAATGACCATCAATGGTAGACTGAATAAAGAAAATATAGTATATATATACCATGGAATCCTATGCAGCCATGAAAAAGGAGATAATGTCCTTTGCAGGAACATGGGTGGAGCTGGAGGTTTTTATCCTTAGCAAACTAACACAGGTATGGAAAACCAAATATTGCATGTTCTCACTTGTAAGTGGGCTCTAAATGATGAGAACACATGGACACATAGAGGGGAACAACACACACTAGGGCCTACCAGAGGGTAAAGGGTGGGAGGAGGGAGAGGATCAGGAAAAAATAACTAACAGGTACTGGGCTTAATATCTGGGTGATGAAATAATCAGTATAATAAACCCCCATGACTCAAGTTTACACATATAACAAACCTGCCCATGTATCTCTGAACTTAAAATAAAAGTAACAAAAAAAGTTGGAATAAAATTGCTGGGATAAACACAAAACTTGTCAACGTCCTACAGGGAAATAAAACCTTAATCTTTGGGGTTACTTTCTTCCAAATAAAATTATTTGCACATGTGCTGGAAAAAATCTATGAGTTATATTTCCTCACGGAGTCTGGACCTTAAACAACAGAAAATACTGAGTCAAACAATGGTGCACTTCCACAGAGAATTAAATAGTCCTTGAGTATGGCTATTAGACAATGCACTCCAATGTAATATTGAAAGAACACACAGCTAACAATTTGTCTAAGTTTTTTGTATTTCTAAGTAAGATCTACACTAGATTTCACCTTTTTATGAAGGTCTTTTAAAGGTTGAAAACAACCCAGGTGCAAGTGGGGAAGTAATGGAGATTCAATCTCTGTGACAGACAGTGAGAAAGAGATTTTAAGGCAGGAGTCTATCCTAGAACCTTCAAACGACATCATGCTATATGACCCATCTCCTCCTTGTATTGTAACTGTTATTCAGCAAAATTTGTGGTTTTCAAATATTTTGGGGGTTAGAAAACCAACTGGGTATCTTTCCACTGGAAATAATGGGACTCTTAATAGTGAATAAGACTGTGTTTGGGAAATGTCCTGAGAATTGGATTTTCAGATTCCATCACAGACTGATGTATTTAATCTAAGTAGCAAATATTTGTATAGAAAAGCAGAGGATACACAGGACTAGAAATCCCTTTTCCAAGCTACCACTTAGTAGCTGAATCACTTCATCTCTCTAAAAGCTGGTTTCCTGAGCTGCAAAATGGGGCCAATAATACCTTTCTTACTCAGAGAGAGCTTTGGAAATCAGATAGCTCCATTCACAAGTAAAGGATTACTATTATTACCTATGTGAAAACACAAATAGTAGAAAAGGAGAAAATTCATTCAAGCAGCTTGTTGTGTCAATGCAACCTCGCCCAACTGGCTAGACCAAAAATTTTTAGTGTAACTGACTACTACTCATGGAATTGCCTGAGTGAACATATTGTTTTGACATCTACCGACAGGGGTAGCTCCGGAAATCCCCTCTTTACCCCAGCAATGACTCATAAAAAGGGCTCAGAAAAAAAACAAGAATGAGCTGGGGAGGTCTCCTGAGGCTTTAGCAGAGTGGGTCAAAAATTGAGCCTCCAGGAAGGAAGGAAACACTATGGCAGGCTTTGCATTTGCACAGAAGTGAACTGAAACGTTGGCTCTGCCACTGTGTGGCCTTGTGATCAGGAAAGTGCCATACCTTCTCTGAGTTTAGTGTCCTCACCCAAAAAAATGAAGAAAATAATACTCATTTCAGTGAGCTGATGGGAAATTTGAAATGGTGACAGAAAAACATCAGAGATTTCTTCATATGGTAGGTAATTAAGGAAAAACCCAAATCCCCATCAGTGTCAGAATGAATAAATATATGGTGGTATATTCACATAAGAGAATATAATCAGCAGTAAAAGAAATAAAGTACAGCTCTATGCACCAAAGTAACTGAATCTTTACAATGTAATAATAAATATACATATCTGAATTATGCATCCAAAAAAGGAGTAACATCTCCAGAGTCTACAGGGAACTCAAACAAATCAGCAAGGAAAAAATACAAATAATCCCATTGAAAAGTGGGCCAAGGACAAGAATGGACATTTCTCAAAAGAAGATATACAAATGGCCAACCAACGTGAAAAAATGCTCAACATCACTGCTCATCAGGGAAACGCAAATTAAAACCATAATGAAATACTGTCTTATCCCAGCCAGAGTGGCCATTAAAAAGGCAAAAAACACTAGATGTTGGTGTGGCTGTGATGAAAAAGGAATGCTTATACACTGCTGATGGGAATGTAAATTAGTACAACCTCTGTGGAAAACAGGATGGAAATTTCTCAAAGAACAAAAAGTAGATCTACCATTTGATCCAGCAATCCCACTACTGGGTATCTACCCAAAGGAAATATATCAAAAAGTCACCTATAAATGTATGTTTATTGCAGTATAATTCACAATTGCAAAGATGTGGAATCAACTTAAGTGCCCATCAACTGAAGAGTGGATAAAGAAAAGTTGGTATATATATATGCCATGGAATACTACTCAGCTATAATAAAGATCTAAATAATGTCTTTTACAAACTGGAGGCCATTATTGTAAGTGAAGTAACTCAGGAATTGAAAACCAAATGCCTCATGTTCTCACTTATACATGGAAGCTAAGCTATGGGCATGTAAAGGCATACAGAGTGATACAACGGACATTAGAGACTCAGAAAGTAGGGGGATTGGGGGAGGGATAAAAATTACTTATTGGGTGCAATGTACACTTCTTGGGTGATGGATACATTAAAATCCTAGACTTCACCACTGTACAATCCGTCAGTGTAACCAAAAACCACTTGTACCCCTAAAGTAATTGAAATTTTAAAAATTTAAATAAAAATAAATAGTATATATATTACATATGTGTCTGTGTATATATACACAAGCATATATACTTAGTATATGTATATGGTGTATGTAATATGTATATGGCTGTATAAAGGGTGTATTAAAATAAGGGAATAGACATCACAGGAGTTAGGAGAGTTAGAAAAGGGGTAATTTGAATGGGAAGACGGAGAGAAGGGAAGAAAAGGAACACATGGGAAGGGAGAAGTAAGTGCCAATGTTCTAGTTTTAATGTTTGGTGGCAGGTTCATCAGATACAATATTCATGTTATTATTAATAAAATAAAAGATGGACATAATGAGAGTATAGCATGAACTAAAAGTTACAATTAATTCAATTCTGGTGCAATAACAACACGGAACAGTCACACTAAGAATACTGCTGTTTCCTTTCTGGGTTTCTTCTCCCAGAATTTTTTTTTTTTTTTTTTTTTTTTAAGGAAAAGCACTTTTTAAAATGTAGTTCATTTTCTCCAGACTGTATCCACAGTCTTTTGTCCCACAAGTCTTTAATTAAAGCTAAAACAATCATTGGTTTAGGCATATTTAATGGTTTCTATCTTTGAAAACTGCATTCTTTATATAGTTGTTTACTTCTCATCTTCATAATCAGTCTTTCCAACTCCTATTTCCCACTTGTTTATATAATGGAATAAGGTAAAATGCAGTAAAGATATTCAAATAACTGAAAATGATATTGTACAGACAAAATAAAGTCAAGAGCAGAGCCCACACATAGGTCCTTCACAGTCTCCCCCGATATGGTTTGGATGTTTGTCCCTCCAAATCTCATGTTGAAATGTGATTCCCAGTGTTGGAGGTGGGGTCGGCTGGGAGGTGAGTGGGTCATGGGGACAGATCCCTCATGAATGGTTTAGCACTATTTCCTTGGTGATAAGTGAGTTCTTGTCGTAATAGTTGTTTAAAGAGGTTGTTTAAAAGAATGTGGCACCTCCCCGTTTCTTGCTGCTGCTCTGTAACACGTTGACTCCCCTTCACCTTCCACCATGATTGAAAGCTCCCTGAGGTCCTCACCAGAAGCTGAGCAGATAATGGTGCCATGCTTGTACAACCTGCATAACCGTGAGCCAATTAAACCTCTCTTCTGAGTCTGGAGTGCAGTGGCACGATCTCGATTCACTGCAAGCTCTGCCTCCTGGGTTCATGCCATTCTCCCATCTCAGCCTTGGGAGTAGCTGGGACTACAGGCGACTGCCACCATGCCTGGCTAATTTTTGTATTTTTAGTAGAGACAGGATTTCACTGTGTTAACCAGGATGGTCTTGATCTCCTGACCTCATGATCTGCCTGCCTTGGCCTCCCAAAGTGTTGGGATTACAGGTGTGAGCCACAGTGCCCGGCCAAGAGGGGGGTTTTATGTGGAGCCTTGAAAGATAAAAGAAATTTAGAAAGGAGAGAATCCCCTCTGCTGACTCTATCAGTCTCTAGTTGTTATCTTTCTTCATCTCCGCCTGGAAGACTCATCTTCATCCCAGCAACAAACTCACCTGAGTCTCAGTAAGTCCCACCTGAGACTCACCTGAGTCTCACCTGGCTTGTGAGAGAGCCTTACAGGAACATGCAAGCAAACAAACACTTGTAGATACAACTTTTACTGGCCTGGGAAAAGCTTCTGCAGAAGGAAAGCTGAAAGATATTTTTATGTTACATTTGATTAAATATATTGCCTCTTCTGAAATGTGTATGGATAGAAAGGAAGGGAAGTTAGTGTGACTAATTCAGATAATAAGTGGGGTCAGTTAGGCAGTAAATGCTATGGGAGCTCCCATTAAATAATATCCTGCTATTCAAGGTGAAGCATACTCATGTGCCAATGCTGCAGGCTATTAAGAAAAGATAGCATGGTGCAATGACTAAAGTTCAGGATTTGGTATTATACCTGAGCTCAAACCCATGTGTCAGATACCTAGCCAAATAGCCTCAGAAGTAACCAAACATTTTTGACCATTTAGTTCATCATTGATTAAATAGGAAGGAAATAACATCTACTTCATAGAATTGTTGTCAGATTAAATGAGATATAAAAATAATTGGTACATTAGAAGTGTTCAATAAATGGTAGCAATTACTGTTATTTAAACTCTGAGTTTCTGTTTCCTGGAGCAGAAAATATGGTGGGGGCAGACAATATTACTTACTTCACAGAAGGGTTAGATGAAGAAATATTTAGTTAAAATATTTAGGAGAGTATTTAGCACATAGCTCAGCATTCAGTGAATATCTGAATCAAGATAAAATGAGGAAATTGATCTAGGATTTCTTAATTTTTTCAGGAGTATAAAGCTAGCTGTGGACCATTTCTCTCTCTCTCTCTCTCTCTCTCTCTCACACACACACACACACATTAAATTTTGAATAAAATTTTAGTGACTCTCTGAATTATATTTTAAAAAATGGCACCCCTGGATCCCCAGGTTTAAAAATCTGTGATTAAAATAAAGATATAAAATATAGGCTGCAAGAAATGAAGACTGTGTAGGTGATTTTTTCTTCCTTTGTTTTAAGAGAATGAGTCCATTATTCATTTTTAAAACTCAATTAACTGAGTTAGGCACAGCCTTAAGTGTAAATTAATAAACGCCTTTTGTGGAGGACACAGGAAACAATGGCAAATATTCAATCTTTACTCTTCAAAGTTGGACTCTTTTATTTTCTGCCCTTTTTGAACATGCTATAGATTTTAATCCCCTTTTGGCCTTTTCTTTTGAAGAGAGCTAATGGAATTGTACCCCCTCTGTCCTCATTTTCCATTCCTCAACGTGTCTGGACTTTTGCCTCCAAAGGTTAACATTGCTATGAAGTAATGTAATTCTTTATTGCTCTTTAGACAGATTTATTCAGAGTTCTATCTCCACAGATGTCTGTAAGCATAGTGAATGTGACATCTGGAATTGCCCAGTGGGGCTGGATATTATATTTACAGTAGCCAAGCTCAAAACCAAAAAACAAAAATCCTCAAAACCTCCATAACTTTGGATTTAACTAGAATTGAACAACAATGTGTTTCAAATAATTTTCTAATTAGGGTAGGAAAATGCTTCTGAAGAAAGAAAGTTAGGCATTGCTCTAGCCACATGTAGAGATGAGCTCAGTTTCAATTAATTTGCTTTTCATTGGAGCCCTGAAGTTAACCTTACCCATCATTTTTGCGTTGGATAAAATGTGCAGATTCATAGAGTCACAACAACTGAGGTTTAAGAAAGACATTAAAATGGCATTTGTGTGCTCATGGCATGCATCAGTAATTGATCACAATTTCTTTCTGAAAGAAAGGTAGCCACTATCAATCAGTTGGAACTGCCATGGGAGTGGAAACCTATTTGGCATGTCAGGTATTCTAAGGAATGCATTTAGGAAATACTCTTGTCACCATCTCCACACTCAAGACCCTCTTATGAAAAGGACCTACCAGTGGCCTGTTCCATCTTGGGGCTGTAGAACTTTCTTATATTCAAACATCAAAGTCTACCTACTACTTTAAAACTGATTTCCTCCTGGGGGGAGAGGGGGACAAAACACATCTAATCCCTCTTCCAATTAACATTCAACAGGCTCTTAATAATTAATTCCTTCATTTACTATTTCTTGAGCATTAACTATGTCTTAGGCACTATGCCAGACACTTGGGGTATCATGATGAGCAAGATAGATCCCTGCTGTCACAGAGCTTCTAACTCCCCAGGGAAGAAGAGATTTGATGACAGCCATGATTCTTCTGGTCTCCTGGCTAACCACTCCCAATTCTGTAAACACTTGCATGAAGTGCCTTCACTGTCCTACTGAGGCTCCTCTAAATTTGCTGTAATTGGTCTAGGACCCTCTCAAGGGGTGGAGCCTAAATAACAGCAGGAGGAAGGCTGGGAACAGTAAGGCTTGTCACTACTGGCCCAGATTAAGTACTTTTTCCTGTGAGTTCCTGAAGTCCTCCTCCTCATCAACCTTTTATCTGATTCCCCAGCTGCTCTATGGGTAGGAGATGGAGGGCAACGCCTACACAAGCTGAATGATCTGGAATGATTATCAGTTTCAGCCTGATTTAGGGCATTCCCATTATAGGCATACTTACTAATTGAGACCCTGGACTTCCAAGATCAACACACCTGTGCTTAAGTCTCAGCTTTTCCACTTACTAACTTAAGCTAGCAAGCCCAACTTTGTGAGTTTGTGACCTGTGCAGTCATATGTGGTTGGGGTTGTGGACAGGTGGGCAAGCTCAGGAGAATTCTGAACTTGGTTTAGTGCTCTGCTATCACTGTTTTGAAATTCCTAATAATTTGCCAACATGAGGCTTTGCATTTTTATTTTGCACTAGGCCCCACAAATTCTGTAGCTGGTCATGTAAGCAAGTTACTTAATGTCTGTGAGATTTAATGTCTTCATCTAAAAAACAAGGGTGATGATGCTACCTACTACACAGGTTCCAGTGAGCTTTATATGAGGCAATGTGTACCATGCCTCTCACTAGTAAGCCCCCCATCGATGTAAGTCAATGGAATTTTTATTTAGTATATCGGACATGAAGTATTCTGAATTTAGTACATATGCTGCCAAAGGGAGTATTTCTAAATTCTATGTACCATTAATTGCCCTTTTTTTTTTTTTTTTTTTTTTTTTTTTTGGTAGTTCTTCTATTCTCCTAGCTACATAATAGATGTTTGGGAAAGAGGAGTTAACTTTTCTTTTTGACTGGGCATCTGATTTCTTTGGTTGCATGTGACAAAGATGGCTTCTGGCTAACTTACGCAAAAGGGAATTTTTGGAATGATAACATAATCACAAAACAGGCAAAAACACTAGCAACACTGGAGAATCAGGCTTGGAAAGACAGCTTCCTTCCCGAGTGGAAGAGTTTTGGCAGCGGTGGAAAGCATGAACTCCTACCATTTTCAGTCACTTTGTCACTCTGCTGAAGATTCAAATTCCAGAGATGGGTATCTATGGCTTGGCTTGGTTCACACGCTCACCTCCAGGTTAGGAAAAGGCTGGGCATCTAATTACAGCAGTCCTATAGACTATGGGTGGAGGGGACTCACCAAAATGTAAATGACAGGCTGATAATGAAGGGGAAATAGGTCCAGAAAAATTAAAAAAAAAATAACAAATCTTCTGAGTGCCTGCTATCTACCTGGTGCTCTGCTAGGGGCTTCCATAGAGTATTCATTGACATGACATACAGCGCCTAATATGAGTTCGGCGCTCTGTAAACACTTGTTGAATCCATGAATGATTGAGTGAATTACTGAACCCTCACACAAGTCTTAGAGGTAGATATTAGTCCCATTTTACAGAGGAAGAAACTGAAACTTGGGGAACTTAAATAGTTTGCTTAAAATTACACTAGTAAGTAGTAGAGTTGGTATTGAAACCTGATTCTGTCTCATTCCAAAGCTCATGATTGTTATGCCAATCATAAGCATGCTGCCAGCCTTTCTTAAGGTGTATGTGGGGACTGTTTTTAATCTCTGTACCTTCTGCTGTGCCTCCCCAAATCACAGGAGCTGATGGATTCTGGAAAGTTTATCTGGGCCGAGGAAGGTTGATTTTGTGGTTCTCCACTAATTTCAGAAAGGAATGTGTCTCAAGGCATGTGACTCTGAGTAAGACACCTGAATCTCCTCAACATTAAGTGGGTATAATAGAATAATGGTTATCTCCCCATAATGTTCTCAGTAGATTGGTGGAGAGTATGTTTGTAAAGCTCTGGTATAGTTCCTATACATGGAAAACCCTCAGAAATGACAATTAATCTACAGTCTCAAAAAAAAAAAAAGTGTAGAGAAACAGGAAGAAAGTGCTGGGGGAGCCATCACGTTTCACGAAGTTAAGACTCCACTAGATAAACTATCATTTTACGTACATCTTAGAAAGAAAAAGCTGGCCGGGCATGGTGGCTCACGCCTGTAATCCCAGCACTTTGGGAGGACAAGGAGGGTGGATCATGAGGTCAGGAGATCGAGACCATCCTGGCTAAAACAGTGAAACCCCGTCTCTACTAAAAATACAAAAAAAAAATTAGCCGGGCGCGGTGGTGGGCGCCTGTAGTCCCAGCTACTTGGGAGGCTGAGGCAGGAGAATGGCGTGAACCTGGGAGGCGGAGCTTGCAGTGAGCCAAGATCGCCCCACTGCACTCCAACCTGGGTGACAGAGTGAGACTCTGTCTCAAAATAAATAAATAAATAAATATAAATAAATAAAGAAATAAAGAAAAAGCATTGTCGTATGACATACTTTATCACTTCAAGTTTCCATTTTGTATTATTAATACTGAGAAAATATTTTTTAGACGGTAGACATAACTTTTAAAATGAAAATCTCTTTTAGACTTATTCAGACATATACTCTAATCATATATCGCTCCTTTGTATATGTAGAAAGGAAAATGTAAGCAAAATACACTGATCAAGAGTAAGACTTCACATTTTGAATGGTTTACCTCTTCTGACACTTTTTAACTCGATTATTGATGTGTTTCTCCTCACAATATTGTCAACTGAGTCATCAAGAGAATTGAAGAATGCAGAATTTCTTTAAAGAGTACTACACTGTTGTCTTGGGAATGTTCTGTCAAGCCACTGGTGCCAATTCACAAAATTTGATGCTGATGCTATCTTTTTTGATTTTACTGTAAGATACCAGTGAAAGTTTTCCAGACAGCAAATGTAACTTGCATTTGTTTCTCCAAAGATCTATAAGGTGGTCTGTTGATTAAAACATGAATGGCTGCAGTTGTCTAGTCATTCTGTCCAAGAATTACAACCAAGTACTTGCAGGCAGGCAGTGACACTATAGCATTGGTAATTTGACATCATCGATCATAAGGTATGCCGTGATTTCAATTATGTTAAATGTTAAGTAAGAATGTGTATCTCAGTCTGGGTGCAGTGACTGATGCCTGTAATCCCAGAGCTTTGGGAGGTCAAGGTGGGTGGATCACCTGAGGTCGGGAGTTCGAGACCAGCCTGACCAACATGGTGAAACGCCGTCTCTACTAAAAATGCAAAATTAGCCGGGCATGGTGGTGCGTGCCTGTGTAATCCCAGCTACTCGGGAAGCTGAGGCAGGAAAATTGCTTGAATCTGGGAGGCAGAGGTTGCAGTGAGCCAAGATTGCACCATTGCACTCCAGCCTGGGCAACAAGAATGAAATTCCATCTCAAAAACAACAACAGCAATAACAACAACAACAACAAAACAAGAATGTGTATCACAGAATGCATGAAATATGGCTGTAGAAAAGTTCTAGGAATTAGATGTTTTCAGACCTTGTATTCTATATCTTGCTTTGTCACATTAGCTTATGACTTCAGAAAATTTTCAAATGATTGAAGATATAATCTGTTGAATCCCCTCACTTCACAGATAAGAAAACTAAAGTGCAAAGAAGTGTTGCAACTTAAATTAACCAAGGACACTCTGAGTAGGATAGGCTGACTTGGGTCCCTCTGTCCTGTTCATTCTGCTTCACTGTTTCCATGAAAAAGGATTATTCCAGAAGAGTACAAAGTAATGGCAATTATGTGCGCTCTATCTAGAAGCTCCACCATGTTCTCTAATCACTCACTATCTATTCTGGGCATCTCCAACTGCTTTAGTCTTTCTTGGCCTTTAAATCCAAAATCAAATGTCACCTCTGTTGGAATGTGTTTTTATTTTGTTTTGTTTTGTTTTGTTTTTCAAGCACTCTTACCATTCTTTATCTCCCCAAGCAAGTAATTGCTCCAGGTTTTGTGGTTCCACAGCACTTAATTCCTATTACTCTCATAAAAATCACCACATTGTTAGATTTTAATTTGTTTCAAAATCTTTTTAAAAACTTCTTATCAAAAAATCTCAAACATATGCAAAGTAAACAGAGTAGTTTAATTAACCCGTGTTCCCACCGTACAACTTCAACTATAAACTTCCTGCCGTTACTATTTCTTCTATACATCCCATCACTCTTTACCCCCGAGTAAATTATTCATTTGATGTAAAATTTATATATAATGAAATGAACAATTAGAAATGGATATGCTCATGTAACCCACAAACCCATCAATGTTTTGAACATTTTCAATACTCCAGAAAGTTTTCTTATGTTCCTTCACAGTTTGGTTCCCCCAACCTCTTCTTCTACTCTCTCAAGGCAATTCCCAAATGACTTTTTTCTCACTATAAATTAGTTTAGATTGGATTAGATTTCACATAAATTATAAATTTAAATTAGTTTAGATTGGATTAAAACTTCACATAAATGCAATCACATAGATATGTGCAAAGAATTTCATTAAGATGCTTGTATAGAGGCACCCAGCGCTGGCATTATCCACAAAAAAAGGACCAAAGCAACAAATAGATAACCAGACTTCAAATAGGACATCTAAGGGAGAACACTGGAATTCAGCAAGGAACTGAGAAAGATGCTCCCAGGCATAGAAACTTGAGATAGCAGCATAGAGAGAGAAGTGAAGCAGCTAGTCAGAAGCAGCTCTGAGGCAAGAGGGACTCCTCATAGCCAGAAGAAGTAAGCGGGAGATCGTAGCAGTCCACATTCCACCACAGATGCCTGCAATCTGAGTAAAGAAGAGTCTCCCAGCCCTCCCAGGTCATAAGCCTAGTATAGTAAGCTGCCTGGAGTCCACATGACTGCAGTCCCAAAGAATAAATCAACACTGCACCCCCATCCTCTGGGGCCCAGGCTGCTGCAACATGGCATCATTTTGAGAGCAGCAAAGCCACCACCAGACTATATCCTGCCCTGGGGCTCAATAGCTCCAGCACTTCCACATCCTTGGGGACACTTTGACATCCCCCCCGAGAGATACCCAGAAGGATGCAGCATCATGAAACCAGCTGGAATCAGCAGTGCAGATGTGACCTTGGCACCTGACTCTAGGCAGCCCCCTACCTCCCAGTGCAAAGGCAGTTCAGTACATCAGGGGGACTGCCCCAGGACATAGGGACCTGAAGTACACACTCCCCAGAATCTGAGGTATATCTCTCCACTGGCAGTGATCCTGCACCTTACAGTGGCAGGGCTGCTGTGTACCTGCATGTGCCATCCAGAGATCCAAAGACCAGACTGCCCAGGGCCCACTGCACTGTCCAGGATGTAAAGACCAGCCCACCTGGGGCCTAATGCCACCACCTGTGAACCTGCCACCTCCAGGAGCAGGGAGACCACATACCCATACATGCCCCCCAGAAACCCAAGGCCCAGACTGCCTAGTGTCCCTGTTCCCAGCAAAAATGCTTCACAGCCTTCACAAACAACCACAGCCTAAGCCACTAAGAAGCTCATAGATACCACTGACATTTATTATAGATGAAAAAATCATACAAAGACTATACTGCACCCACCCAGATCCAAAGCCAAAGTACCCTACTCAACTGACACTATAGATAATCTACAGGAAAAAAAAATCATCCCCTACAAAAGGTACTTCATAAAATTGGAAGAAGCAACTGTTACATCAGATATGTAGATACCAATGTACGGATATAAGAAACATAGAAAAGCAAGGAAACATGACACTTCCAAAGGAACACAGTAATTCCGCAGGGGCAGGCCCAAAGAAAGGAAAATCTGTGCAATTCCTGAAAAGAAATGGAAAGCAATGATCTTAAGGAAATTCAGTGAGATACAAGAGAACACAGATAGACAATACAAAGCAATAATAAAAACAATTTATGATCCAAATGAGAAATTCAACTGAGACAAATATCATGAAAAGGAACCAAACAGAAATCTTGGAACTGAAGAATTAAATGAATAAAATAAAGAATATAATTGGGAGTTTCAACAATAGATTAGATCAAGAAGAAGAATTTCTGAACCCAAAGACAGGTCTTTTGAAATAACTCAGTCAGACAGAAAGAAAAAGACAAACGAATAAAAGCAAATGCAGAACACCTACATAACATATGGAATATCATTAAGTAAACAAATATTCAAACTTTGGGAGTTCCAGAAGAAGAAGAGATGGGAAAAGAGAAGCGGTCTTAGTCAAAGTCATAAATTATTTGCTCAACCAATGTCCAGAAGAGTTTCCCCTAGGTTTTCTTCTAATATTTTTATAGTTTTGTGTCTTACATCAAAGTATTTAATCCATCTAGAGTTGATTTTTGTATATGCTGAGAGATGGGGTTCAGTTTCATTCTTCTGCATATAGCAATCCAATTTCTCCAGCACCATTTATTGAAAAGGGTATCCTTTCCCCAATATAGGATCTTCTCAGTATTCTTTGTCAAAGATCAGTTAGCTATAAATATGTAACTTTACTTATAGGTTCTCTATTCTATCCTATTGATCAATGTGTCTATTTTTATACCAGTGCTATTCTGTTTTGATTACCATTGCCTTGTAATATAATTTAAAGTCAGGTAATGTAATGCCTCCAGTTTTGTTCTTTTTGCTTAGGATTGCTTTGGTTATTTGGGCTCTTTTCGGTTCAACAAATTTTTTAAAATCAAATAATATCACTGAAATAAAACAAGAATAAAATAAAACTAGACATCAATAATAAGAAAAACTTTGGAAACTGTACAAATATAAAACAATTAAAAATATTCTTCTGAACCTCTAATAGGTCTATGAAGAAATTAAGAAGTAAATTAAGATATGTCTTAAAACAAGTGAAAATAGAAACACAACATACTGAAGTCTATGGAATACAACAAAAGCATAAGGGAGAATTTTACAGCAATAAATTCCTACAACAAAAAAGTAGAAATTTCAAATAAACAACCTAATGTGCGCTTCAAGGAACTAAAAAAGCAAAAACAAAGCCAACATAAAATTAGTAAAAGAAAAGAAATAATAAAGATCAGAGAAGAACTAAATAAAATAGACCAAAAAACATAAAAGAGCAACAAAATGAAAAATCATCTTTTGAAAAGATAAACAAGATTGACAAACTATTAGCTAAATTAAGAACAAAAGACAAAAGATCCAAATAATAAAATTTCTCATAAAAAGGGCGACAATATAGCTGATACCACAGAAATACAATGTACCATTAGAAATTGTTAAGAACAACTATATGCCAACAAATTGGAAAACCTAGGGGATAAAATTCCAGGACACATGTAACCTACAAAGAGTGAGCCAAGAAGAAATAACCTAAACAGACCAGTTATGAGTAACAAGATTGAATCAGTAATAAAATGTCTACCAACCAACAAAGAAAAACTGAGGACCAGATGGCTTTACTGCTGAATTCTCCTGAACTTTTTTTTTTTTTTTTTTGATTGCCTAGGCTAGAGTGCAATGGCGCAATCATAGCTCACTGTAACCTCAAACTGCTGGGCTCAAGCAATCCTTTTGCCTTAGCCTCTCAACAGGTGCATGCCACCATGACCATACTAAACATTTTAAAAATTTTTTTGTAGAGATAGCATCTCACTAAGTTGCTTAGGCTGGTCTCGAGCTCCTAGCTTCAAGCAATCCTACTGTCTCAGCTTCCCAAAGCACTGGGATTATAAGTGTGAGCCACTGCACCTAACCCAGAACTTTTAAAGGACTAACACCTTCTTTAAGAGGTGTCATTCTGAAAAGCCAGTACTACACTGATTCCAAAAGTAGACAAAGACACAACAAAAAACTTACAGGCCAATATTCCTGATGAATATAGTTGCAAAAATTCTCAACCAAATACTAGCAAACCTAATCCAACAGCACATCAAAAAGGTTATAGACCATGATCAAGTGAAATTTATCTCAGGGATGCAAGGATTTTTCAACGTACACAAATCAGTAAATGTGATATATCACATCAGCTGAATGAAAGACAAAAATCATATAAACATCTCAATAGATTAAAAAAGGCATTTGGTAAAATTCAACATCTCTTTATGATAAAAATTTTCAACTATTAATAGGAGCATATTTTATCACAAAAAAAAGATTGTACTAAAACACACAAACAAAACACACAGCTAACAATATACTGAATAGGGAAAAGCTGAAATCTTTATTTCTAAGAACCGTGACAAGACAAGGATGCCCACCTTCACCACTCTTATTTAGCGTAGTACTTGAAGTACTAGTCAGAGCCATTAGGCAAGAGAAAGAGACAAAGGGCATCTAAATTAGAAAAGAGAAAGCCAAATTCTTCCTGTTTGCAGATGACATGATCTTATACACAGAAAAACCTTAACACTTCACCAAAATACTCTTAGAACTGATAAACGAATTCAGTAAAGTGGCAGGACACAAAATCAACACACAAAAATCAGTAGTATTTCTAAACACCAATGATAAACTGCTTGAAAAGAAATTGAGAAAGTGACCTCATTTACAATAGCTACAAAGAAATAAAATACTTAGGTATAAATTTAACCAAGGAGGTGAAATACTTAGGAATAAATTTAACCAAGAACATGAAAGACTTTTACAATAAAAATTATGAAGCACTGATGAAAAAATTTGAAGACATACAAAAAATGAAAAGATATTCCATGTTCATGGATTAAAAGAATTAATGTTGTTAAAATGGTCATACTACCCAGCGTAATCTACAGAATCAATGCAATTCTTATCAGAAGACCAATGACATTCTTCAGAGAAATGGAAAAAGCAATCCTAAAATTTGTATGGAACCATAAAAGACTAAATAGCCAAAGTGATACTGAACAAAAAGAACAAAGCTGAAGGCATCACACTATCTCACTTCAAGATCTCCTTCAAAGATATAGTGACCAACACAATATTGCATTGCTATAAGAACTGACACACAGACCAATGGAACAGAATAGAGAACCCAGAAATAAATTCATGTATTTACAGGCAACGGATTTTCAACAAAAGCACCAAGAACATTCATTAGGGAAAGAACACCCTCTTCAATAAATGATTTTGAGTAAACTGGATATCCACATGTAGAAGAATGAAACCAGACCCCTATCTTATATCATAGACAAAAATAAACTCAAATGAATTAAAGACTTAAATGTAAGACCCACCAGCAATGTATGAGAAGTTGTTACTCCATATTTTTTCCTATATTGGTTGTTGTCAGTATCTATAATTTTAGCCATTCTAGACATCATATAGTGATATCTCATTGTGGTTTTTATTTGCATTTCTCTGATAAGTAATGATATTGAAAACTTTTTCATGGGTTTATTGGTCATTGATGTATTTTCGTTTGTGAAGTGTTTGTTCAAATCTTTTGCCCATTTTTATAATTGAATGTTTGTCTTTTTATTATTGAATTATAGACATTCTTTATATGTTTTAGATTAACATCATTGGCAGATACATGTTTTGTGAATATTTCTTCCCACTCTGGCTTACCTATTTATTTCATCAACAGTATCTTTGATAAAGTTTATCTTATCAAACTTTCATTTTCTGGTTGTTTCTTTCTGTCTTGTACGATTTGCTTACATCACTAGTCTGTGGGCTCCTATAGTGAATGAGTGTGAAAATTTTTTTCTTGGGCCCTTAGCCCCAGCATAGAGTCTGACTTATAATGGCCCAAAAGTGTAGTACTAAATTTGTTGGGAGTAGGAGAGGAGGAAATATGTTTCCCCTTTTTTTGCATAGTATCTTTTTAGGGAATTATCTCCCCTCACCATTTAGTCCTTCAGGTTAAGAAAAGGTTTATCTCATTCCAACCCATCCCTAAGGGTGGGCACTACTTGATCCAAAGCAGGCCAATTGAAGCCTTGCTCTGCACTCTTGTAAGAAATATGAGCGTAGAGGTATCATCACCCTCCTTCTACCAAGATTTAGAAGGACATTGTAATGGTAAAGCAATTGCTTGCCATCTTTGCTATCACCCAAACAATCCTACTTGAGTATGAAGTCAATACAGAAGTTAAGAGATGGAAGATGGAGAATAAATGATCCTTGAAGACATAATTGGAATCCTTGGATTCAACTTTTCCTGAATTTTACTTCCCTTTGAAATGCCCAATTATATAAATCAAAGCTTTTCAGTTTATGTATCTGTTTAAGCAAATTTGAGTTATACTTTTATTTTTTGCAACCCAAAAAGTCCTGTCTAGTATACTTCTTAATAATGTATCCTTCCCCTAATTAACATCTAATTCTCCAAATTTCCAGAGGTCTTTTGGAGGTGAAGAAGATGGGGTGGAAAGCAATATTCATAATTATCTGAGAGTGTGTGACCAATATAACAGGAATCCTGGCTTCATACATTATGTAGCATTTTTAAAAATCATAAACTTTAAAATCATGATATAAATTTAAAAACAAAACTAATTATAACATTCAGATCATGGAGAGACCTGCTACTATTATGTCCGAGCATGCTCCTCACTGTCATTTTATTTCTATATATTGTCATCAAGTATATGATTGATTAATGAAAGAAATATGAATCCTTAAAATAAGCAAATCCATTCTTTCTCTTTTAATAGTAGAACACAAGCCAGATGAAATCATTTTTTACAGACTCTGTCTTATAAAATTGACAAAAGTAAAGTTGTTCTGGTTAAAGATGTATATATATGTATCTGTGTATGTATGTATCTTTGTATGTGCGTACATATGTATCTATGTGGTCTGTGTGCCTATGTGTATGTGTGTCTGCATATGATTGTGTATGTTTATACATGTGTGGTATAAAGTGAATGAGACTGTTTGTATATTTACATATATGTGTGTATGAGTGTGTGCTTGTGTGTCTATATCTCTATGTGACTGTATTTGCGTCTGTGTCTATATCTCTATGTGCTACATTGTGGCTTAATTTGCATTTGTGTGTGTGTGTAGTATAAGTATGGGTTTGTGATTGTGTTTGTGTCAGTGTGCTCTGTGTTTGTCTACATGTGCATTTGTGCAAACGTGTATGTGCCTGTGTTGTACGTGTATGCCTGTAGGTATATTTGTGTGGTTGTGTATGTGTATGTGTCAATGTGTCTGTGGTTGATGGTAGGGAGAAGGGTAAAGCTACACTATCCTATTCTGTACTTGGTGCAAATTAGGAAAAGTTGCCCTCTCTAGTGGGACAGAGCAGCCTAATAGGCACAGGGATTGGCTAGGAGAGTGGGGACTGGATTTCACTCCCCATTGGCCCCCTCATCTGGTATCTTAGGGCGGAGAGCAACTTGGTGAGCATGAGGGGTATGTTGGAAGACCTGAAGTCCATTCAGCCTCTCTTCTATTGTGCAGGCCCCTTCCCATAGAACTCAGTCTGAAAACTGATGTTCTCTAATTGTCTCAAAATGCCACGATTCCAGAGGTGTTCATGGCAGAGTTCCTCTACCTGAAGTCCAGGCACTGCAGAGCCTCCAGAGGGCTCCTTCTTTGACTCAGCCTCAGGCCTTCAGCATGCCTTCCCGCAGGTAGACCTTCTCTCATTTCTCTTTTTGGAAAGCTCAAGCCAGAGAGTCCTGCCTTAGTATCCTATGGCCTTAGACTCGCTTCTGCCACCTGTTGCCTTGTTGTGGAAAACACGTGTTGAGGTTTAGGGTTGCATATTGCCATGGCTCATTACATGGTTTGCAGTTTTTAAAGAATGACTCATGACTAAAAGGCTGTGGGGTTGTGATTAGGTGGTGTTAGCGGAGAAAGATATGGATGGTGTGGGACTAGTTTAGATGGAGTGAGGTCTTGGAACAGGGAGTGGATAAGCAGTTCAAATGTGGAAGAGAAAACTGGTGCTGCAGGTTGGCTCTAGAAGGATCATTAGGACTTACATTCCTTCGAAGCTTTCATATCCAATATGAGCTGCCCACTTCAGCTTCTCAGCAGAAACTCCCTCTTCAGCAGTCTGACTTGTAGTGTCTTGTGACAGATGACCTTGGGCAAGTTGCTCAACCTTTGTAAGCCTCTGTTTCTTCAGTAATAGCCCTATTTACTTATCTGGGTGGTTAGGAGGAACAATGACATAGTCTATGTGACAACCTGGGAGCACAGCACTAAGTGAATATTGTTGCAGTCTTTTCTCCTCTTTCGCTATACCTCTTCTTCCACCTCCGGGTGCCCATAGCACTTCATCTGCCCATAGTACAGCGTCCAGCTCTGGCCTAGCACTTGGCAAGTGCTCAGTAGTCAGTAGATATTTACTGAGTGAAGAGTTAAAAGAAGTCAGGCAGGCAGACTGAGGGAAAATAGTAAGTAGTAGGCAAGTAATAAAGTAAGTTGAAACATTTTCCCATCTTTGGAAATGAACTAATAGCATCCTTTGATATGAAAGCTGAATAAACAATGATTTTGCATCTGTACAATATAGCTGTAGGTGATGGCCAGGGTGGGGAGCTCAGTAGGCACTTCTGATTACTGATTTCTTGTTTGTGATCATCTGCCAGGTCTACAGTGGACCATTTCAGTTTTCCCTTTGATATGACAGGGCGAATTTGGAAGAGAGAGTGTGTATGCAATGGCACCTGTTCCTGCCAGAGGGTCAAGTTTCAGAGAGGCTTAAAGGAATCTAAATGGTGAAAAGAAGAAAGGAGAAAACAAATCTTATTAGTAATGAGAGATGCAGTAGGCAGGTAAGGGCTGTCATCACCGCAATTATATGCCAGGTATTTATCACCTGCTATTATAGAGCACTGTGCTAGTTGCTGAGATTGTGAAGTAGAATTCTAGGTTTTTGCCCTCCAGAGGCTTCCAATCTAGGAAATGGAATTGGTTAGAAGATAAAGAAGCATCAAACACTATCTGTCTGTTCAGTACTGTGACAAATGCTTAAAGGTATTTTGTAAGATATAATCATTCTCCAAGGAGAATCTAAGGTTCAGAGAGATTAAGAAACTTTCTCCAGCTCATCCATCAAACAAGCTGTAGAACTGGGAGAAGGCCCAAGTCTGTCTGGCTCTAATGGCACTGTACTGCCTGTAGGCCTCTGAGTAAGAGCATCCGGGCAAGAGTGTGAAAAAGAGAATTAACTTGACAAGCTATCCTAGGTTCAATGCGATGTGAGTAATATTTGATGATTGTTGCAGGAATCTTACAAGAAAAGAGATTAATTGAGATAGAAGGAGGAACTGTACAGAGGAGGTACATCCTCAACTAGATGCTGAGGGCAGAATATGAATCCAGTAAGAATGAAGGGAGTGGCATTTTAGGTGGAAGTAGGCATCGTACGTGCAAAGGTGGGAAGTGGGAAAATTTTCACCTTCTGGGTTTCTGTTATGCAGCATGGAGTACCAGAGAGAGCACAGCCTGCTCCAAACTTACTAGTAGTGCTTCCCCAGCCCAGTCACCCAATTTCCATAAACCTCAGTTTCCCTCTCTGTGCAATGGTTGTGATAATAGGCATTTCATAGAGTTGTTGAGACCAGAGACAATATGCATAATGTTATCTACCTCCTCAAACATCACCACTCTAAATTAAACTTCAATCGAAATCAGCTTCCCTCTCTTATAGTTTTCTGTTTTCCTTTCTACTTGCACTTGAATCAATTATATATTTGTGTGTTTATTTCTTTAATGTCTGTTTCCTGACTGTAAGTTCCATGAGGACAAGGAAAATGTCTGTTCATCTCAACACTATCTCTTTAATGCCTAGACCAGTACTCAATAAATCTTTGTTGAATGAATGAATACATAAATGTAGGAATGAATAAATGAATAATAAGATCAATTTCTGTGCTATGATTCTAAGAATCTTAGGGAAAATGTCTCTTTTCTCTGGTAATGGGCAGGTTGCTAATGCAGGAAAAGCTTTCATAGAATGAAGTTAGAGCATTACAGGGCCTCCACAGGTTACCAGAGAAGCACCATGACTCGTCTGTCTACTATATGGAACCATCTCTGAGCAGGAAGGAAATTACACCAACTTCCAGCTCAGCTGGTTCCAGAGTTTCACAACCCAGCTCTGTCTTGCTTACTTCTGACGCGCTACTTCACTGGTGTGACCTGCAGTGTGCTTAGTGGATAATGACACTGCATAATCCCCATGCTGCCCCTCAATGACCCTGAGTGATGTCTAGACTTTCCAGTAATCAAGTCTTATAATTCAATGCAATGCAATAACCTTTTATGTATTGTTGGGGAGGAGAATAGGGAATATGTAGATGCACTGATAATTACTAGGCATTTGATATATGATCTGTGATAGAGATAAGGGCAGGAAACTAAACGGTACAGAGGAAGCTACATGGTCCAGCCTGATGTGAAACAATGGATGTATGGTTGGATAACATTTATATATTTTCAAAGTGTGATTATATATTTCATCCCTTCCTGGTCTCCCTGTAGTCATGGGGAAGTATAGATAGCATTTGCATTATTTGTTCCTATGATATATATAGAGAAACTGAGGCAAATGGGGGTGGTCAGGGACATAGATCTGGTTTCAGTGGCTGTCTTAGTCTGTTTTGTGCTGATATAACAGAATGCCAGAGGCTGGGTAACTTACAAAGAAAATAAATTTATTTCTCACAGTTCTGAAGGCTGGGAAGTCCAATATCAAGTTGCTGGCATCTGGGGAGTGTCTTCTTCTGTGTCACCCCATGGCAGAAAGTGAGTGGGTGAGAAAGAGGAGTTGGGAAATCGTGGGAAATCAAACTTGTCCTTTTATAATGAACTCATTCTTGTGACAATGGCATTAATCCATTCATGAGGGTAAAGCCTGCATGACCTAACCACCTCTCATTAGGCCTCACCCCCCAACACTATTGCATTGGGGATTCCAGTTTCCAATACATGCTTTCTTGGGGACACATTCAAATCATAGCAATGGCAGATAAGAACTCATGGCCCAGAGCTAATGACCGTCAGTTTAGGGATCTTCTGAACCATACTGTCATTCACCCTTATGTTGGACAGCAGTATGAGCATGCTTGCAATTTCACAATGTCACAGAAGGTGGGGGACCTTCTATAATATGTCCCCTATGCACTTTTGTGATGGAACATCAGAATATAATAAATTAGTGATACAGAAGTGCTGGGAAGTGAAGGATGTGGTCCCTTTAAATGATAGGGAAGGGGACAGGGACATGCTTACGTGTGCCCAAGGACCTAGGTGAGGATAGGCATTTTTGTTTTCCTGCCCAAATATTGCATTTCCCAAGACCACCCTGGCCTGCCACGCCCCCATCCTGTGCCTATAAAAACCACAAGACTGTAGCAGGTAGACACACAGGTGGCTGGACATTGAGGGGAACACATCAGCGGAGGAACACACGGGCAGCTGGATGGTGAGAGGAACACACTGACACCAGCAGGCCACCAACTGGCAGAATGACATGGAGTTTGACTGGGGCAGTCGGAGGAGAGCCTGGGTCGCCAAGCAGCCCGACTCCAGGGGAAAACCATCTCCCTTTTGGCTCTTCCACCTGCTGAGAGCTACTTCCACTCCATAAAACCTTGTAATCATTCTCGAAGCCCATGTGTGATCTGATTCTTCTGGTACAGCAAGGCAAGAACCCCAGCATACAGAAAGCCCTCTGTCCTTGCAATATGGCAGGGGTTTAATTGAGCTAACACAACCACCCATGGACAGCTAAACTAAAAGAGCACCTTGTTACACATGCCAACTGGGGCTTTGACTGTAAACAGTCACCGCAGACACTGCTGTGGGGTCAGAGCTCCACAGCCTGCCTGTCTGTATGCTTCCCTAGAGATTTGTGCAGCGGGGATTGAAGAAGTGAGTCACACCCCCATTGCATGTCCTGTGAAGGGGACAAGGGAACTTTTCCCATTTCATTAGGAGTTGGCAAACTAAGGCTCATGGGCCACATTGTCCATTGCCTGCTTGTGTAAGTAAAGTTTTATTGAAACATAGTCATACCTACTCATTTACTATTGTCTATGGCTGCTTTTACATTACAAAGTTGAGTAGTTGCAAGGGAGACTGTATTGCCCACAAAGTCTAAAAATATTCACTATCGGTCCTTCACAGAAAAAGTGTGTCACTCCCTGGAATAAATGAATCAAATGGAAGTAAATGGAAAAAAAAAAAAAAAAAGGATTCATTCATTCATAATAGGCAGTGTATCACAACTGAAAAACATAGTGAAAACTAGGTCAGAATCTCACCTTCGCCACTTGGCTGGAAAACTTTGAACAAATTATTTTTACTCTTTGGGCCTGTTTCTGCATCTATCACCTTGTAAGGTTGCTGTTTGATAATTCTATTATACAATGTAATGTATCTGTTACAGTGTAATATATCTGTTATTAGGTTTGACCCCATACAATAGAAAACACAAAATAAAAGCGTCTTACACAGGACAGCAACTTTTTCTTTCATGTGGAGGTCTGAAGGACAGTGGTGTTGATTAGTCCGGTGCCTCCTGCACTAGGAACCCACGCCTCTTTCACTTTGTTGCTTTGCTGTGTATGCGTTTCGTTCCCGAGGTCCTTTCATGGTTCAACATGGCTGCTGGAGCAAATAAAAAATCAAATACACAAAAGCCTAGAGAAAGAGCCATCCATAGAGGCCAGGCAGCAAATCCACTTATTCAAGTCTACCCAAGATGAGACCCCCCTTGCCACAGTGCATGAAACCAGCATATTTCACTTATTCATTCTTGGGGTATGTTGAAGCAGATCTGGAAGCAATATCTTCTATGTGTTAAGCATCTAACACTTTACAAAGCATTTTCATATGTCTTACCACACTTATTCTTCATAATACTCTGAAAAGGTAAGATGAATAGATCTTAATATCATTATTCCTATTGAACCCTTGATTCACACAGCTGCTAAGTAACATTCCAACGAGTCTACAGCTAGGTCTTTGGATATGTTACTGGTAATGAAAAGGTGAACAATTATGGTGCAAAAGAAAGAAAATGAGCCAAACCAGGATCCCTGGTAGAGTTGCAGTGCAAAGACTGGGGCTAATTGTGTGGTCTCAGCCTCACTGGGCTGTTCTCACCTGTAAGACCAAGATAAGAGCACTCATTTACTTCTGGGGTTGTTGTGAAGATAGCAGACAATCTTAGTGCACCTGCCACTTAAGATCAGTTCAGTGAAATTATTACCTTTCACAGGTGTGTCTTTGGAAAATCACTTCCCCTTCCTGGATCTCAGTTTCCTTTTCTAGGAAAACAACATGTTTGGACTCAGCGACTGCTAAACTGTCTCCCAAATCTCGAGCTCCCTCAGTCTGGGATCGTGCCTTTTATGAAAATAGCTCGGACTGGAGCTCAGGTTGGAATTCTCCCTTTGGTTGCTTCCTAGCTGTGTGTCCTAGTAAGAGCTAAAAATTTCGAATTCCCCACATCTGTATAACAGGGATACATAACATGTAGATTATTAGAAAGGGAAGGCATGTGAGAATTAAGTGAGGTCGGTGTCCAGTACCCACTAAATTGTAAAACTTCTCAAAGGCAGGGACGCATCTGTTTTACATATTTACAGAATGTCATACGTTGAAGTACGGGGCTTGGCCACGGGGTTAGAACATTTCTGTCAAGAGTAAGGAACCAGACACAAAGCAAGCAATCAAGAATTGTAACCATGCAATATTCTTAATATTTCTTACACTCGCCTACAACAGTCCTGGTGTTTAGTAAACTAACACACACTCCCATCTGGGGTTGCGGCGAGTCCGCCTAGGTGAGCTCCGCAAGGTGAGTCCCCAGAGCCGGGAACTCGCAGCCTGAGCAGTCGCAGCCTAGCCGGTCTTGGGTCCGCGCTCCTCCCGCCCTGCCCAGCTCTGCCGGCGGAGGTGCCGGCCAATCCCACGACCGGTTCAAAGGGCCAATCAGGCCGCGCTTTACAGGGGCCGCGCCAGCGGCGGCGGGGCCGCGCGCGAGGCGGGGCTGCAGCCGACCCGGGGACCGCCCTGCCCAGGCGCAGTGGGGCTCGGCGCGGCTACGTGCAGAATCTCTCTAGCTAAAATGTAATTTCAGATTGGACAAGTACTGTAAGTGACCCGCCTCTCAGTCCCACGTGGGCGCCGGGGGCTTTTGCTGGCGCGCAGGCTCTTAGCGCTTCTCCAACCCGGCCCGGCCCTTCCCTCCCTTTTCCCGCAGTGGTTGCCTCCTCCTGCCCTTCCTCCTCCTCCCCTTCCTCCTCCTCCCCTTCCTCCTCCTCCCCTTCCTCCTCCTCTGGCCGCTTAGTCTCACACCCGCCGGGCCGTTGCTCCCGAGACGTTGTTGAGTCCCCTGTGTCCTCTTCTGGGTGAGGCGTCCGGCCACTCAAGGGAAGGGAAGGGAAGGGTCGGCCTTGACTGTATCCCCAAGGCTGCCCGTTAGGTGTCTGGAACCCGTGCTGCTTCCTCTCCGATCAGTGCCCATTTAACTATATTCAGTTCTCTTTCTCTCCTCCGCTTACCCTTGTAGGGCATTTTCCCGGCATTTGAGGAGCCCTTAATTCAGGTCTGGCTACCGAAGGCATTTTTAGGCTAGTGTTGCTTGTAGCTTTAAACGCTTCCAGCACTTGTGATAATGTTTGAGGCACAGCTGAGTTTACATGAGATAATGCTGTTTGTTTACAGTTGTCCTGAGTAGAAAGGCCTAGGGATATCTTTCCATTTTTATCCGTTTCCTTTTTATTTAGAGATTGACAAGGGGCCGGGCGCGGTGGCTCACGCCTGTAATCCCAGCACTTTGGGAGGCCGAGACGGGCGGATCACGAGATCAGGAGAATCGAGACCATCCTGGCTAACACAGTGAAACCCCGTCTCTACTAAAAATACAAAAAATTAGCTGGGCGTGGTGGTGGGCGCCTTTAGTCCCAGCTGCTCGGGAGGCTGAGGCTGGAGAATGGCGTGAACCCAGGAGGCTAAGCTTGCAGTGAGCTGAGATCGTGCCACTGCACTCCAGCCTGGGAGACAGAGAGAGACTCCGCCTCAAAAAAAAAAAAAAAAAAAAAAAAAAAAAAAAAAAAAAAAAAAAAATTGACAAGGTGCAAAATGGTGAATTTCCCTCATCTTGGGCTGTTTTCCACTAAAGCGCTTCTGTATCTTAACACAGATTTCTTCCCTGAAGAGTCAGTCATGACATGACCAAAGTCTGAAAAGCAGTTATCCTTAGGTTAAATTTTAAAGTATGAGACCAAGAGGGGTGAGGTGCTTATTCTTTTGAATTGTACATCATAATGAAAGAAGGGAGAGTCTTTTATTTTGTGGCTGTTATTTAAATGGTAGAGTTTTACGTTGTATAGTTTTTGCTTGCTTTTCCTCTTTTTTCCTATGATCCACCACGTGTATGTCCTGATTTTTTTCCTTTTTAACTTGCTTGCTGGATTTTCCAGCCAGATGACTGCCGCTTGGTCTTCTGGGAGTCTCCTGTTAATGGGGCCCTCATGCTTGGCTCTTGACCTGATGGCCACTGGCCTGGCTCTTGGAGGATCGCCTAGTGGGAGGCCCAGATCACTGTTATTAAGGATGATTTGGGGAACAGATCAGAGGGGGTCAGCTGGGCCTGGAGATCCATTTTGAGGGGGAGGGAGGTTGGGAGCCTGCCTGGCTGGATTTGGAAGTCAAAACATGTGTGCTGGGAGAAGGGCATAACCCCAGAGGGTGGAGAGCTGTGTCTTTCTGGATGAAATTAAGAAGTTTACTGGGAGGAGGCTGGGCCTTCCAGGCGGTGTTAGTTTTTGCTGTGGGCCTTGTCTTTTCCTGAAATTTGGTTCCCTTTCCCTAACCTTTCACTTATTAGTTTAAATAGTTCCCTTTACCTAACCTTTCACTTACTGATTTAAATAGTTTAAATCACAGTCAATTACCAGCTGGTTTTTAAAACAATTGAGGTAATGAATCTTGCCCTTAATCTCCTAGCCAGAGTGGAACCCGCTACCCCCACCCCCAAGGGGATTTGAAATGATTCTTTTACCAGAATGTGCTACAGAGATCACTTACTCTCTCACCCGCCCACCTTTTTATAATGGAGGGACATAGAATCAACCCAAGTGGTGTAAGAGATCATCCAAATCAGTTCTTCATGTAGTCATTTGTTCACTCATCTTGTCCTCATACTTTGGGCCCAGAATGGTTGTATCTCTGGGAAAGAGCAGATGAGTAAGACTTGGTCTCTGCTTTTAAGCTTTCATCCAGTTTGCTTCAGTCCACTTTGATGAGGGAGATTATGTGATAGTGAGATGAGTACAGTGAAAAGGTATGCAGAAGACTCCCAGGAGTTGAGAGAAGGGCAAATGGCTCAACATGGGGAAGCCAATTGGGGAGGACTTCCCGGGAGGGACTACTGGAGCTGAGTTCCAAAGCCTAAGTATCAGTGGGCTGGAGAAAGGGTAAGGGATTATATGAACCAGGAACAGCATGTGCAGAACTACGGAAGCATGGCACATGGTTGATTAGTATGGCTGTGCAGGAAAGGCTGAGGTGGAAAGTCACCCGACAGGAGGTTGGGGAGGGTGAAGGCCAGATCAGGAAGGGTCTGGTGAATCATCTTGGGGAGTTTGAAATATATCTCCAGGGCAAACAGCGATGCTCTC
This sequence comes from Rhinopithecus roxellana, assembly GCF_007565055.1. NCBI lineage: Eukaryota > Metazoa > Chordata > Mammalia > Primates > Cercopithecidae > Rhinopithecus > Rhinopithecus roxellana. The sequence goes on along the minus strand of NC_044560.1, from coordinate 49,579,086 downwards.
AGGTTTATGTTATAGAAAATTAATTCTGGCTGCAGTTTGGACAATGAATTGGATTGGTGAAGCCTGGATAGAGGTAATTGTAATATAGGTGCGAGAGGTGTTAGGGTGTATAGTTATGGGAATGGAGAGAGATTAGGAAAATAGAATGGTTAGGAATGTTATAAAGTTTTGGTGCCATAAAAGAAATAGCACTTAAATATCAAAGTTTCTTTTTTTCTTCTCAGCAAGGCAATTTACTTCTATAGAAGGATGTGCCCTCACAGATGGAGCAATGGTGAGCGCACACCTGGACAAGGGAGGGGAAGGGGGTCTTATTCCTGATGCATTGTGGCCCCTGCTGCTGTGTTGTTCACCTATTGGCTAGGGTTAGACTGCACAGGCTAAACTAATTACAGTTGGCTAATTTAAAGAGAGTGACGGGGTGACTGCTTTGGCGAGAAAAATGGTTATGGCAGAGCAGGAAATCAGAATGAGTCAGGGTGGAGAATGAGCAGGTAATCGGAATGAGTCAGTGAGTATGGGTGGAGCAGGGGATCGAAAAAGGTTGCTTTATGAGGAAGTTAAGTTTAAAAGTAGAAAATAATTGAACATACTGACATTCTTTGAAGAGAAATTTAGAGCTCATATCTAATGGAAATTAATTACTGATTGAGTGTAGGGATAAGAAGGAATGTAGTCATCAGTAGGTGTTCTTGAGTGGGCTATTTTGTAGCAGCTTTAGTGAGGAATAATTGACATCCAATAAACTGTACCTATTGAGAGTGCCTAATTGGAGAAGTTTTGTTATATACATATATCTATGAAAACCATCATGACCATCAAAAGAACATACCTAATAACCCCAAAGATTGCTTGTACCCTTTTTAATTCCTCTTTGTATACCCTCTAAGGTAAAGTATATCTTAAATCTTTTGCCCATTTAAAAAAATGAGCTTTTTATTTTCTTTTTATTGAGCTTTGAGAATTCTTTATTCTTATTGTAAGTTCTTTATCACATGTAACTTGCAAATATTTTATCTTATTTTGATGCTTGTCTCTTAACAGTGTCTTTTGAAATCAGCATTAATTTTGATGAAGTCTAATTTATAATTTTGGTTAAATAAATGTTACCAATCTGATTTTTTATGGATCATGTTTTTTGTGTTTTATCTAAGATATCTTTGCTTAACCTAAGGTTTCAAATATTCCTCCTATTTTTAAAAGAAGTTTTGTCATTTTTGGTTTTATATTAAATCTGTGATCATTTTAAGATAATTTTTGTATAGGACATGAAATATGGAATCAAGTTTTTTTTGCATATGGCTATCCAGTGGTTCCAGCACCATTTGCTGAAAAGCCTATCTTCGTTGAATTGCCTTTGCACCTTTGTTCAAAAATCAATTTACCATGTATACATTGGGGCAATTTTGTGTTTTATTTTGTTCAATTGATCTCTTGTCTATTTTAATGCCAATACCACATAGTCTTGATAAATATAGCTTTGTAATAAGTACTGAAATCAGCTAGTATAAGTCCTTTAATTTTGTTCTTTTTAAAATTTGTTTTGATTATTCTAGTTTTTATTTCCATATGAATTTTATAATCATTTTGTCCATTTCAAAATAAAGGCCTATTTAGATCTTAACTGGAATTGTATTGAATGAATACATTAATTTGGGGGGAGAATTGACATTTGAAATACCAAGTCTTCTGACCCGTGGACACGTTATATCTGTTCATTTATTTAAGTCTTCCTTATTTCTCTAGGCAATATTTTGTAGCTCTCAATACATAGGTCTTACGCATCTTTGTTGGATTATCTGTAGGTATTTCCTATTTTTTGATGATATTGTAAATGATATTAAAATTTTATGTATTTTAAAAATTTAATTTCCAATTGTTTTCTTGCTACTGGTATATTGATTGTGTATCCTGAAATTTTGCTAATGTGTTTATTATTTCTAAGAGCTTTTTTGTAGATGCCATCAGATTTTCTATTTAGGTGATCCTGTCATCTATAAATAAAGATAGTTTTACTTCCTTTCCAATGAGGTTGCCTTTTATTTTCCTTGCTGTATTCCACTAGCCAGAACCATTGCTTTACATAGAACTGATGAGAGCTGACATCTTGCCTTCTTCCTGATCTGAGGGAGATGCATTCATTTTTTCATCATTAAGTATGATGCATGATTCTAGTTGTATATCTTTTGTAGATATGGTTTATCAGGTTTAGGAAGTTTCATTGTATTCCTACCTTACTGAGAATTTTTTAAAATTCTCAGTAATGTATATTGTAATTTTGTCGTTTTTCCTATGACTGTTGTGATCATTTTTTTTTTTTTTGAAACGGAGTTTCACTCTTGTTGCCCAGGATGGAGTGCAATGGTGTGATCTCAGCTCACTGTAACCTCCACTTCCTGGGTTCAAGTGATTCTCTTGCCTCAGCTTCCCAAGCAGCTGGGATTACAGGCATGCGCCGCCACCGCACCCAGCCAATTTTTTTTTTTTCAGTAGAGATGGGTTTCTCCATGTTGGTCAGGCTAGTCTTGAACTCCTGACCTTAGGTCATCTGCTCGCCTCGGCCTCCCAAAGTGCTGGGATTACAGGTGTGAGCCACTGCGCCCGGCTGATCATTCGTATTTTTAAAAAAGATTCTTAATGTGTTGAATTACATTTATAGATTTTTGTTTTTCCAGTGTTAAATCTTGTGTTCCTGAGATAAACCCTATTGGTCAGGGCATATTATCCTTTTTTTTATATTGTTGAATTTTATTAGCTGAAGTTTGAAGAATTTTTGTATCCATCCTTATGATGGATATTGATCTACAGTTTTCTTATATGATCTAAATACCCGATCTCTCAGTAAATCTGGCCTCATAGAATGAATTAGGAAGTATTTCTTCCATTTTGATTTTTTCTGTAAGAGATTATGTAGAATTGGTATTTTTGTTTCTTAAATGTTATTTCAACACTTCACAATAGCAAAGACATGGAATCAATGTAAATGCCCGTCACTGGTAGATTGGATAAAGAAAATATGGTACATATACACTGTGGAATACTATCCAGCCACAAAAAGAACAAGATCATGTCCTTTACAGCAGCATGTATGGAGCAAGCTGGAGAACATTATCCTGAGCCAGCTAACACAGAAACAGAAAACCAAAAATACTGCATGTTCTCACAAGTGAGAGCTAAACAATGAAAAGAAATGGACACAAAGAGGGGAACAACAGACACTGAGATCTACTTGAGGGTTGGGGGTAGGAGGAAGGAGGATTAGAAAAAAATAATTTATTAATATAAAAAATGCAAATCTAAAGTATTTAAATAAAATTGAACTTTATTCAGCTTGTTGAAAGTTTAACCGAATCTTATTAAATAAGTTTTAAAAAATCCATTCACAATGCCAAAAAAAAAACCCTGTTTAGTAGGTTTCACTAGTGAAGCCATCAGAGCATGCAGTTGTTCTTTTGGGGGCAGGAGGCTAAATGCAAAGTCGTTTGATTACATACATATAGGACTGTTCGGGTTATCCATTTCCTTTCCCTCCCAGCTTTATTGAGGTATGATTGACGAGTAAAAATTGTACATACTCAAGATGTGCAATGCAATTTGATATATGTTATGAAATGATTACCACAATCAAGCTAATTATATCCATCACCTCATGTAGTTACTCTTTTTTTGTGTGGTGAGAACACTTAAGATTTACTCTCTTAGCACATTTAAAGTATACAGTCAATTATCAACTGTAAGCACTATGTTGTACATTAGATCTCCAGAAATTTTTCTAATAACTGAAAGTTTGTATTCTTTGATGAACATCTCCCCATTTCCTCAATCCCTGGTAACTGCCATTCTCCTCTCTGTTTTTATGAGCTGACTTTTTTAGATTCTACATATAAGGGATATCATGCAGTGTTTCTTTCTGTTCTTGGCTTATTTCACTTAGCATGTTGTATTCCAGGTTCATCCGTGTTTTGGCAAACGGCAGGAATCTTTTTTGAGGCAGAATAATATTCCATTGCATATATATGTGTGACATTTTCATTATCCATTCACCCATCTATGGACATTAAAGTTGTTTTCATACCTTAGTTATTGTGAGTAATGCTGCAATGAACGTGGGAGTACAGCTATAACACCAAGTAGTGATTTTTCTTTGGGATATATATCCAGAAGTAAGATTACTGTATCATATGGTAGTTCTATTTTTATTATTTTGAGGAACTTCTGTACTGTTTGCCATAATGGCTGCACCAATTTACATTCCCACCAACAGTGTACAACAATTCCCTTTTCTCCATATTCTCATCAATACTTATTCTTTGACTTTTGATAATAGCTATCATAATAGGTGTGAAGTGATTTCTCATTGTGCTTTTGATTTACACTTTGCTGATGATTAGTCATGGGTGAGCATGTTTTCATATACCTATTAGGCATTTGTATGTCATCTTTGGGAAAATGTCTATTCAAGTTCTTTGCCCATTAAAAGAAATCAAGGTACTTATTTTGAGTTGTATACATTTTTAAAAATATATTTTGGATTTTAAGCCCTTATTGGGATATATGATTTGTAAATATTTTCTCTTTTAGAGGTTGCTTTTTCATGTTCTCGATTGTTTCCTTTACTGTGCAGAAACTTTGATGTAGCCTCACTTGTTTATTTTTGCTTTTATTGCCCATGGTTTTGATGTCATATCCAAAAAATCATTGCCAAGATCAATGTCGAGGAGTTTTTTGTCTATTTTCTTCTGAGTTTTAAGGTTTCAGGTCTTAGGTTTACATCTGTAATCCATTTTGAGTTGATTTTTGTGTATAGTATAAAGGTTCAATTTCATTCTTTCACATGACTATCCAGTTTTTCCAACACCATTTATTGAAGAGACTTCCCTTTCCCCATTGTGTATTTTTGTTGCTTTTGTCAAAGAGTAGTTGATTGTATATGAGTAGTTTATTTCTGGGTTTTCTATTGGTTCCATTAGTGTATATATCTCTTTTTATTCAAGCGCCATATTGTTATGATTATTATGACTTTGTAATATAATTTGAAATTGGAAAGTGTGATGTCTCCAGCTTTGTTCTTCATTCCCAAGATTGCTTTAGCTATTTGGAGTTTTTTATGGTTCCATATGAATTTTAGGATTGTTTTTCTCTATTTTTTTGGAAAAATGCCAGTGTTATTTTGATAGGAATTACTTTGAATCTGCAGATCACTTTGGGTAGTATGGTTATTTTAGTAATATTATTTCTACCAATCCATGAACGTGGATTTCTTTCCGTTTATTTGTGTCTTCTTCAGTTTCTTTCATCATAGGTTTATAGTTTTCAATAGACAGATCTTTCACCTCCTTGGTAAGTTTTGTCCTATTTTTCCCTTTTTGATGCCCTTCTAAGTGGGATTGTTAGTTTCTTTTTGGCATAGTTCATTGTTAGTGAATAGAAATGCAGCTGATTTTTGTATGTTGATTTTGTATTCTGCCGCTGTATTGAATTAATTTATTAGTTCTAGCAGTTTTTTTTTTTTTTTTGAGTCTTTGGGTGGTTTTCTACATATAACATCATGTCATCTGTAAACAGACAATTTTATGCCTTCCTTTCCAATTTGGATGCCTTTCATTTATTTTTCTTGTGTAGTTGCTCTAGCTAGGACTTCCAATACTGTGCTGAATAATAGTGGTAAGAGTGGGCATTCTCTCTTGTTCCTGATCTTAAAGGAAAAGCTTTCAGCTTTTTAATGTTGAGTATCATATTGGCTTTGGGCTTGTCATATATGGTCTGTATAATGTGAGGTGGATTCCTTCTATATCTAATTTGTTGATAGTTTTTATTGTGAAAGTATGTTGAATTTTGTCAAATGTTTTTGCAGAATCTATTGAGATATAGTATTTTTATCCTTTGTTCTGTGAATGTAGTGTATCACATTTATTGATTTGCATATGTTGAGTCATCCTTGCATTACAAGGATAGTTACTTACTTGATTATGGTGAATGATCTTTTTAATGTGCTGTTGAATTTGGTTTGCTAGTATTTTATTGGGGATTTTTGCATCTGTCTTCATTGTGGATATTAGCCTGTAATTATCTTTTCTCATAATGTCCTTGTCTAGCTTTAGTTTAAGGGTAATGGTAATGTTGGCCTCATAAAATGAGTTTGGAAGTATTCCTTCCTCTTTAATTTTTTGTAAGAGTTCAAGAAGAATTGTATTAATTCTTTAAATGTTTGGTAGAATTTATACTCTACCCAATTCCCTGTGAGTTATGGGGCTTTCTACTCTGGCTGTTATGAATAGAACTCTTCCTGACCTTATGTGAAGCCCACTGATTTGTTCACTCTAATCCTTTTTGGTGCTTCTGCCTCAGATTGTTTTCACATATGGATGCATTGGTATGGATGATTAGTACTCTCCTGAATACTTGAGGAGTACCTTTGCAATTCTCTGGAATTCTTCTCTGCAGCTCTCTCCTCTCTTGCCCAAGATTCTAGCCTTTTTGTTCGCCACAGACTTTCGGCGCTGTCTCCTCAACTCAGGGAGACTGCTGGGCTTGGTGTGTGTTTGTCCTTCTTGTGCCACCATCTGCAGACATTTCCCAGGGATTAAACTTGAACCATTGAAGGACTTATTTCATTTTTTCCCATCTCTGTGTTATTACTCTGTTGCCTCATGTCCAATGTCATGAGAATCTTCGTTTTCTATTTTTCCCCCATTGTTTTAAGCTGGGAGGTAAATATGATTCCTGTTACTACATCTTGGCTGAAATTGGAAGCATTCAACTAGAATTTTTGAGGAAAATGTAAAGAAAGGACTACTCGAAGATATGAGGAAGGGATTTTTGAGGTACTCGGGTACCAGTAATAAAGGGGAACTTTTACCACTTCAGGGTGCTAAGAGCATGGTGAAGGAAGTATATCAGAGGGAAAAACATAAGATATACCTAAATTAGGATAATTTTCAATAAAAGAACTATTGAGTAAAGTGAGGGCAGCCTGAATGCCTGAACAAGAAGACTGTTACATCCTTAGACCCAAAAGCGTGAGGGAAGGACTGGTTACCAGAACCCAAAAGGAGAAATTGTGTGGAGAAGGCTGCCTGGAGAGTTATTTTGGCCCAAGAGAAGCAGCTGGCCCGGGCCAACTCTATGGGAAAGGAGGCCTGACCTTACTCTCCTCCTTCCTTTGAGGCTTCAGCTAGAGCTCTCCATTGCTGAAACCCAACTAAAAGACAGAGGATTAGAGAGTCTTGGAGATTCAGACTATTGTCCCCAGGACAGATAGCGGGGAGAGAAGCTGGAGAATGGATATGTAGTCGGGGAGGAATATACAGTGACGTGTATAGAGTGGGCTTAGGAAGGATAGGAAAACCAAATAAAAATTGTTCAGGCTAAATATATTACCAGTCCCTTAACTATCTAGATTTGGGGCTGAGCTACACTGAAATCCTTTGCAGACTAGGCTGGAGAGCTGAGTAGCTTGGATTCTGCTGAACAGGCTATGGGAGAGAGATTAAGAAAGGACTTGGTTACTGACTGGATATTGCAAGACAAAAATTGAGAAGAAGACAAAAGTCTTTAAAATGAAGAATGAGGCCAAGCATGGTGGCTCACGCCTGTAATCTCAGAACTTTGGGAGGCCGAGGTGGGAGGATAGCTTGAGCCCAGGAATTCGAGACGAGCCTGGTCAACATGGCAAAACCCCATTTCTATAAAAAAATTTAAAATTATTGTGTCATGATGGTGCATACCTGTAGTCCCAGCTACTCGTGAGGCTGAGGTGGGAGAATCGCTTGAGCCCAGGAGGCTGAGGCTACAGTGAGCTATAATTGCATCACTGCACTCCAGCCTGGGTGGTAGAGTGAGACCCTGTCTCAAAAGTAAATAAATAAATAAATAAATAAATAAATAAATAAATAAAGAGTGACTTAGACAGATCAAACTCAATCTAGTTAACCAAATGTTGGGATTGTAGAATTATGTGGCAGCTTTGATATTTGAATAAGGCTATTTTCAGGATCTTTAAAAAACTGTCATGTGACATAGTAGAAAGAACATAGGGTTGAAATCCTTCTCTGTTATTCACTGACTCTTTGACCCTGGCAGGTGACCTAACTGCTCAGAACCTTGGTTTCCCATCTAAAAGTTGCAGAAAAGATTAGCAAGGCCATCTAATAAGTCACTGGCATCACATCTTGCACAGAGTAAATGTTCGTAAGAAATTTATTGATGTAAGATGAGGGTTGGCTCAAAATATAAGTATGTCTAAGAAACATTTGGATTCATGTGAAGGTACATATTGATAAAACACAAATAACACTAATTCTAGTGAACCCTTAAGGGAAGAATAGTGTATTTGACAAGGATTACCTCTGAGTTCCCCTTCAAAGACAGTTTGTGAAGATGCCCCAGCTCCCTTTGCCTTCTCCCTTAAAGAGCAGATTATTTTTTATGTTAGTGTCATAGATAGTTTGTTCCTATCAAGAACAACTTATCCTTGTCAGAGTGTGGATGCTGGGCTGAATGGGCCAGTGATGTGTCCCAGCATGTGTTGTATCCAGGGGACCTCCAGAAAGGTAGAGGGAAAAGGAAGACTTGCCATGTGCTTACCATGTGCAGCTAGCCCAGCTTATCTCATCTCCGTGCAGTGTCATGTGGAAACATGGGTAACTGAAGATCATTCTGATTAAATATGGTTAGTGCCTCTTAATGCTGCTGCTTCTCTTTTTCTTTTATTTCTCTTGATGCTGCTGCTTCTCTTTTCTGCATGTCATGGAGGAAAGTTACAGGAACTGCAAATGTATAGCATGGAGAAAAGAAGACCTTATAGGAGGTCATCAGAGTCATCTTAAAACATTTGAAAGGGTAGCCCATGTATAAGGGTGAAAAAGGCAGTTTGGATGATCCTTTGGGATAAAAATTAGGACTAGCGGGTAGAAGCTATACAAAGCACAGTTCAGCTGAATACAGAGAAGGTCTTCCTTCCTATTACTGTAATGGCTGCTCATTGAGAACATTCCGACAGCCCAGAGAGGGAAAGGCAAATGGCCTCGAAACCTCCACTGTATTTCTTTTTGCTGGATGTCATTGCAGTAAGCAGGTTTTGTGTGTCTTTCCTGAAATCTTTTATGATAGGTCTTTATACAGTACAGTGGTTCTCAAACTCTAGCATCCATCAGGATCACCTGGAGGCCTTTTTAAAGCACAGACTGCTGAACCCCACTGCAGTGCTTCTGAGTCATTGGAGCTGGAAGGGGGCCTGACTTTGAATTTCTACCAAGTTCCCTGGTGATACTAATGCTGCTACTCTTCTAGAGACCACCAATGGCCCTGTTAAAATTTGAGAAAATAAAACTTTGAGAACCACTGTATTGCATGAAGAAAATAGAGCTTTTGCTCTATTCTTTATTAAAAAATAATACCAGTGGGGTCATACTGTACCATCTAAGAACTTGCTTTTTTAGTTAGTAATATATAATTAGCAGCTTTCTTTTTTTCTCATGCTTTTTAACAACTACTGATGTATCAATTTTGGAAAGTCCCCAATTAATAATCATTTAATTTCCTTCTAGGCTGTTCGTGGATATGTTCTTGCATTTACATAAAAAGGTTGTGGTGGATGTTTTTGTGTATCTTTTTGGTGAGCCAGTGCTTAAATTCTTAGATGATAAATTCTTAGAAGTTAAACTGTTGGGTAAAAGACTTGATTTTAAAAGTGGACAGATAATACTAAATTATTCTATCAGAGGTGGAATCACTTTTCTACGAAAAGTGTATGAAACTGCCTGTTTCTCCACACTTTTGCCAAGTGGGTATTATCAAAATTTTCAATTTCCTATTTGTTAGATGTAAAATTAGATCTTAGTGTTGTTTTGATTTATATTCCTACACTATTTGTGAGTTGAAAGATTCCTATGTATTTATTTTTCTGTGAACTGTAAGCTTGTATTCTTTGCATTATAGGTAGAGGGAACAGTATGAATAAAAGCACCAAGCCTTCCTTCGAATAGTTTCTAGTAGTTTTGTAGCACTGATGTATGAAGGTTGAGGTTAGGGAGAGAGGTCGGGAGCTAAGGTAAGAGAGGCAGGCAGGGGCCTGAGCTTAGAGGTCCTTGTGGGACAAATAAAGATACTGGGCTTTATTTCGGGCAGAAGAAGCATTGGTGCTGTTTAAGCTTGTACTTTAGCTAGTGGTACTTTTGACAGAGACATGTTTGTGGAATGGTCAAGTCTAATGTTTAATCTTCAAATAATTCATTCTTTAGGCCTTTCACCTTCGGCCTTAAAGCTATAAGACCAGAGCCAAGCATGGTGACTCATGTCTGTAATCCCAGCACTTTGGAAGGCCACGATGGGCAGATCACTTAAGGCCAGGAGTTCGAGACCATTCTGGGTAACATGGCAAAACCCTGTCTCTACTAAAAATACAAAAACAAATTAGCTGGGTATGGTGGTATGTGCCTGCAATCCCAGCTAGTTGGGAGTCTGAGGCAAGAGAATTGCTTGAAACCCGAGAGGCAGAGGCTACAGTGAGTGGAGCTTGCACTACTGCACTCCAGCATGGGTGACAGAGTGAGAAAAAAAAAAGCTACCAGACCAGTCTTCATAAACAGGTAAACATAAGAAGGGGCCAAAGACTTCATCCCATCTGTGGCTTGGCATTGTCTCTGAGGAGGGAATTTTGCATGATCACATGGAGAATGGATTTTGTTGCTTTACCTGATACTGTCCTCAGCTCCTCTTGAATTTGCTGAGATCTTGCAGCAGTCAGTAACATTGGTGGGTTCTTCTGTTGTTTTAATTTGAGTGACTTTCTGGGAAAAACTATGGATTTCGGCCAATATGCTAATGATAATAGCATTGCTTTGAGAGTCTGGTTCTGTAGAAAATCATTTCATAGTTAATTATGTCAGCAAATCAACAGAAACCTCTTGAAGAAGAAAGCAATGAGGGGAGAAACTGTATGTCTATGTTTAAATTATTCAGAACTCAAAGAGAGGTCAGGAATTCACATTTCAAAAGGAAGAATCTATGTAAGAAGAAATCACTAAATTTGCGCATCATTTCCCCATTATGGGCCTAGTTTTGTAATTGGCATATTAGGGATTAAAATGAAATAATTCTGCATTTAGAATTAGGAAATGAGTCCCCCCCACCTCCCCACCGCTATCACCCTTTCTGTCTCCAGGGTCCTGGCACAGGAATAAGACACTATCACATTTAAATGTCTGCATTTAGGGAACTTGGGATGTCCATTGGGTTTGTAGAAGATGGACTGACTCTGTTGATCCACTTGTTGGGTGGACCCTCTCTCCATCGTCCTTCTCTCCTCAGTGTGTGTTCCTATTTAAATGGGGTCCCCTGCTTGGGAGGGAGACTGCTCCAAAGAGGAGCGTGGTGCTTCAGCCACAAGCCACATAGAAGGCTTGCTCATAATGCTGCTAGAACTCTGCAGAGGAGGAAAATTTTTTTATGGTCTTTTTATTTTAAAAGATGTTTGACTATTTTATATATTCATAATCCTCTTCTCCACAACCCAGTAATTCCACTGACTACTACATTATAATGCATTGTACTCATACAAGGAAGGTAGGGGGCAGAGCATTTTCAGTTAATATCTAATGTTTTCCGCAGTAGGATTTATCATGATATCAGGTAGTCTGTATTAACTGGATCATGGAGAAGACATTTCTAATGATCATCTGAGAAGGCTTTACAGGATAAACAGATTTGAAACTTCATTCTGTGTGTGCCCAGGACATAGGCAGCTTGGTTAGTGTGGAAAGGCAAGTCATTTCAGGGATGGTAGGAAGAGTTCAGCTCTGGCTGGTAACAAACCTGAACTTTTTTTTTTTTTTTTTTAAAGATTCTTGTTTTTTCAATATTGTACTTTAAGTTCCAGGATACATGTGCAGAACCTGCAGGTTTGTTACATAGGTATACATGTGCCATAGTGATTTGCTGCACCTATTGACCGGTCCTCTAAGTTCCCTCCCCTCATCCCCCCACCCCCAAAAGGCCTTATTGTGTGTTGTTCCCCACCCTGTGTCCATGTGATCTCATTGTTCAGCTCTCACTTATGAGTGAGAACATGCAGTGTTTGGTTTTCTGTTCCTGTGTTAGTTTGCTGAGGATGATGGCTTCCAGTTTCATTCATGTCCCTGTGAAGGACATGATCTCATTCCTTTTTGTGGCTGCATAGTATTCCATGGTATATATGTGCCACATTTTCTTTATCCAGTCTATCATTGATAGGTATTTGTTTTGGTTCTATGACTTTGCTATTGTAAACAGTTCTGCAATAAACATACATGTGCAAGTGTCTTTATAGTAGAATAATTTATATTCTTTTGGGTATATACCCAGTAATGGGATTGCTGGGTCAAGTGGTATTTCTGGTTTCAGATCCTTGAGGAATCACCATACTGTCTTCCGCAATGGTTGAACTAATTCGTATTCCCACTAACAGTGTAAAAGCATTCCTGTTTCTCCACAGCCTTGCCAGCATCTGTTGTTTCTTGACTTTTTAATAATCACCACTCTGACTGGCATGCGATAGTATCTCATCTTGTTTTTGATTTGCATTTCTCTAATCATCAGTGATGTTGAGCTTTTAAAAATATGTTCGTTGGCTGCATAAATGATCTTTTGAGAAGTGTCTGTTTATATCCTTTGCCCACTTTTTGATGGGATTGTTTGTTTTTGTCTTGCAAATTTGTTTAAGTTCCTTGTAACTTCTGGATATTAGTTCTTTGTCAGATGGGTAGATTGCAAAAATTTTCTCCTGTTCTGTAGGTTGCCTGTTCACTCTGCTGATAGTTTCTTTTGCTCTGCAGAAACTCTTTAGTTTAATTAGATCCCATCTGTCAATTTTGGCATTTTTTGCAATTGCTTTTGGCAAACCTGAACTTTAATATGGCTTTGTCCCTCTATGGGCTTTGTGACTATCAACAGGATATTGACTCTTTTAGCACTTCAGTTTCCTCTTGTAGATGGGAGAAACAACATATATTTTGGTAGGTGTTATAAATGTGGGTTCTCCTCTCCTTTTCTCTGTAAAGGGAATGGCTTGGTACGGCAACACAGGAAGGCATTATAAAGAAGTAAATGTGCTTTATTGGAACACAAGGTTGAACAGAACCCTTGGGAGGGAGTAAGCAAGGTTTTATGAAAGATGGTATGGGAGATCTGAAGTTTCATTTCTTTAAGGGGATGTTTGTTGGTGGAGTTTGGGGACGTCATTTGATGAGTCAGATTTTTCATCCATGATATCTTTAGGACTTGTTCTGTGCATTTGGCTTCAGCCAAGTTTGGATTTTATGTTTCCCTTGTGACTGCTGTTGGGCATTGCCTGTGTGACTCTTGGAAGGTGATGGTTTCTGGCCACCATTGAAGACGGTTCACCATCCAAAACTGGCTCAGTTTGGATTCTTGTGGCTGCCACATTGTGAGGCATACATGGGGATTTGGTAGGTTCTGTCTTTTCTGCCTTTTGAAATCCAACTTTAAATTTAAAAAGATAGTCAACTTTTCTACTGTCTTTCTGATTTGATACCATGTCCCTCTTCCAGTCACCTCTTGTTAGTCTTTAAAAATGGGCTCAGTAAAGAGCATAAGGATTCCCAAAACTCTGAAAAATACTGAGTTTCTGACCTTGTTGGTCAGAACTGTTGGAACAGTAATGAAAGCAGTAAACTGGTACCTCCATTAACTCACTAACTTCTCTTCATTCTACGGAAAAAGGTGGAGTTGGTATGGGATGCCTCTTTCCTAAAGTATGGATGATCAGAATTCTGGTGGCAGCATGAAGCCACTTTACCACTATATGCAGTTTTACTAGGTGCATTAGGTTTTGCTTGAGGTATATAAATGAGGAATAACTTGAGTCATCACCATTTGATTTTCAAAATTCAGGTCTTTACATTAATCTTAGTATATTCAGGCTGCTACGAAAAAATACCATAAAAGTAGTGGCTAATTTGCAACACTTATTACAGTTCTGGAGACTGGGAAGTTTAAGATCAAGGCAGCGGCAGATTTGGTATCTGGTGAGGACTGTCTTCTGGGTTGCAGACTGCTGACTTGTTGCTGTGTCCTCACACGGTAGAAGGGGCAAGAGTCTTCCTTGGGCCTCTTTTATGAGGACACTAATCCTGTTCATGAGGGTTCATTTCTCATGACCTCATCATCTCCCAAAGGTCTCACTTTTTAGTACCGTCACCTTAGGGTTAGGTTTCAACACATACATTTTTGAAGGACACAAGCATTCAGACCGTAACATTAGACTGTCAGTTTGTTAAAATTAGAGATAATGTATTTTTCAGCCTCTTAATCCTAGCATCCTGGCATAGTGAAAGCACTTAATATTTGTTTGTTTGCTGGAAATCAAGCTTGTTAGATGTGGCGAGAATGACTAGGTATAGATAACACATATTAAAAGATGTGGGTGTCAGCAATTGCAAAAATGTGAAAACAACCCAAATGCCCATCAATCAATGAGTAAAGAAACTATGATACACACACACACACACACACACACACACACGATGGAATACTACTCAGCCGTGAAAAGGAATGAATTAATGGCATTCTCAGCAACCTGGATAGGATTGGAGACTATTATTCTAAGTGAAGTAACTTAGGAATGGAAAACCAAACATTGTATGTTCACACTCATAAGTGGGAGCTAAGCTATGAGGATGCAAAGGTGTAAAAATGACACAATGGACACTGGGGACTCAGTGGGAAACAGTGGGAAGGGAGTGAGGGATAAAAGACTACAAAGTTCATTTTATACTGCTTGGGTGAGGAGTGCACCCAGATCTCACATATCACCACTAAAGAACTTACTCTTGTAACCAACCACCACCTGTTCCCCAAAAACCTATGGGAAAAAAAAAAAAATATATATATATATATATATATATTTGTTTGCTCTGTTGCCCAGGCTGGAGTGCAGTGGCGCGCTCTCAGCTCACTGCAAGCTCCACCTCCTGGGTTCATGCCATTCTCCTGCCTCAGCCTCCCGAGTAGCTGGGACTACGGGTGCCCGCCACTGCGCCCAGCTAATTTTTTGTATTTTTGGTAGAGATGGGGTTTCACCATGTTAGCCAGGACTGTCTCGATCTCCTGACCTCGTGATCCGCCCACCTCGGCCTCGGAAAGTGCTGGGATTACAGGCGTGAGCCACCACGCCCAGCCTAATAAAATGTTATTTTAAAAAGATGTGGTTTTCAGGAGGTGATTCAGTGTTGGAAGTGAAGGTTGATTTGAGGCCCACACTTTGAGTAAGAAGGCTGTAGAATGTCCTTGGTGATGCTATACTATTACACCCAAATTTTCCTTCTGTGCCTCCCAGTGCCATTGATTCTTGTTATAAAGGAATTGCCTTTTAAAGGGCTCTCTGTGCTCATTATTTCCTTTGATCTTCACAACAACCCCTTGGAGTAGTTGTATAGAATTCATGAGTCTCATACCTGTGAAGAGAGACATCAGTGAAGAGACTTGCCCCAAGTGAGTCAGTGGTAGACACAGATGGGACAAGCATCAGGTTTCCTATTCTGAATTGAATATGGTGACCCTGATATTGAAGATTTCTTTTTTAGTGTTGTGGAGAAGAATTGCCTTCATTTCTCCCAAATGCAGTGACTATTTGTTATTCCATTCATCAGCTCCTTATTAAGTACCTACTACATACTGAATTTATTTGTGTATGTATACGCACTGGGGATACAGAGGTGGATAAGATAGACCCAGCTTATGTCCTCAGTTGTCAAGACACAGTCTTGCATTGCTTAGCAGGATGACTTCTGCACTCCTTGTTGGAGCTTCTTTTGAGAACTTCTGGGCCCAGAGACTATGTGTGTGATGTTG
Organism: Rhinopithecus roxellana; assembly: GCF_007565055.1. Taxonomy (NCBI): domain Eukaryota; kingdom Metazoa; phylum Chordata; class Mammalia; order Primates; family Cercopithecidae; genus Rhinopithecus; species Rhinopithecus roxellana. The sequence goes on along the minus strand of NC_044560.1, from coordinate 49,563,237 downwards.
TTTTCTCATGTTCTATGATGTCTGGGATCTTCAGAGCCTGTTAGCCAGCTGGCTCCAGGAACCTACATGTCATGGGTCCCACATGTGAACTTCTTCGTGCTGGGGATCTTGAGGTCTTTCCAGTTGGTGACAGGAAACATTCCAGGTGTGAGTGGCTGACCCTCAGAATAGAGAAAGGGTTTTGTTGGTTTGTGTTTTATTTGGATTTACATCTGGGTCTCTTAGAACTGACATTTTCATAATCTGTTCCTTCTCTGCGTTATGTTAATAGACTTTTCTGGGGCAGGAAGAATTTAGTGGATGTCATTTGTTAGCCAAGGTATATGTCTGCTTTTTTTTTTTCCTTCCCTCCTCCCATCAATCAAGGGATTTCTTAGTTTCTTATCTGTGAATCACTCAGGCTTCCACTTACTGCCAGTTCAGTTTCCTCCTTGCCCATCCTCCCTTCTCTTTTCTTCTCTCCTTCCCCCATTTCCCTTATTTCCCTCTTCCCACCACACTTTCCTTTCCCCTTCTTCCTTTTCCTCAGATTCTTTTGAATTTTTCTTGATCTGCAACAAGCCAGGTCCTTTTTAGGTAGTGTTAGACATCAGTGATGAATGAAAGGTTGTTCTGCTCTTCCAGGAGCTAGATAAGGGCCTGGTTCAGCTTCTTAGTATTCAGGGAATGGATTCCCCGCTTACTCCCTTCCTTCCTTCGGATGCCACAAAATGAGCACTTGACTGAAAATATGCTTATACTCCTTTTTACAGACTACGCCAAGCCACAGGTATGTCTAGATGAAAAATGTGTTGGGCCATTGCTACAGACTCTAAAAGTTTGGGGAACCATGGAAGTGTTTGGGTTTCTTTTGAGCCAGTCTTGGCAACCTTAAAACTTTTAGAAATGGCTCCCCTTAGAGTGAAAGGCTGAAAAAGAACTGAAGAGGAGGCCCTAAGAAATTTTCATGTTTAGAGGTAAAGTTTTGGTTGGCAAGCTGTTCTTTTCTTCCTGGGTATTGTTGGTAGAGCCCAGAGAACCAACATTTTTGCCAGATCATCTCTTTCCTTCGCGTTTCAAATTTTCCCACCGTCTTAAGAGAATTGTTGAAAGTGGTATTCAGTCCTTTCTGTTAAGAAGACTGAGGTGGGCAAGCTAAACTCATTGTTCATGTTTTTCCTTCCCAATCTTAGCAATTCCCTCATTGCAGTATAACTAACTAAATAAATTGCACAGGACTTGTGTACATCAACTCCCAGCAAAGTCCAAAGATCAAAGTTGAAAGAGGATACTGAATTCGTTCCCAGATTTCTGGGACACTGCTTCTGTGGACTGTCACCAAATAGATCCTGGAGGAGTGGCCCCTTAAGAAATAGGGTAAGCTCATTCACTCCAGGGAGATTGTCATCCTAGGCAGCAATCTTAATGCTCTAGATGCTTCAGAGGGAAAGAAGGAGGAAAGTATAAAAGAACAATCCCACATGATCGGTTTTTAGCTGAATATTTGTAGCTTGTACCCCCTTCTTAGGATTGCTAAAATCCGTTTGCAAAGGACAGCCCTCTATTTCCAGGTCCCCTTTTCCTTTTTTCACACTGCATTTGAGCAGTTTGCACGTTTGTTGAAGAATCAGCCACAAAGTCTGTGGTTTCCTGTGGCACATTTCTAACAATATTTATACAGGCTATTATTTAATGAACTGTATAAATATTTATACAGAACAGTCTTTTGATCATAAATAGGGGCTAAAAGTCAGTCCTGTCCATGCTGGGGACTTGGACAGGAGGCTGTTTCTGTGCTTTGAAATGTCTTGTAGACTGAGAAGTTTAGATATGTCCCAGGACTTGTGCGCAGCACAGCTTGAATTTCTGTTATTTTTCTTTCTCTTGGCCGTCCAAAGTCCATGCCCTCATTTCTTTCCGCCTGACCACCCTCCCCATATCCCTGACAGCTGTTTTTCTTTTCAGAGTAGTTATCTTTGCCTAAAAAGAATGAAATGAAACCCCAGTTCCGACTCTCACCATTCATAATGCGGGCTTTGGAGTCACACTGACTTAGCCTCAAACCCCAGCCCCTCTGCTTCTGTGCCATGCAACTTTAAACAGCTTCCTGTCTGAGAATGTCACTTTCCTTAGTTGGGAAATGGGGTTCATACTGCCTACCTCACAGGGTTGCTATAAGGATTAAATGAAATCATAGAGTCACATGGTGATCTACAGCTCAGAGCTCAATAGGTAGTTCTTGCTGCATTTGTTGTTCTTATTGAAGAAGTAATCAAAGGGTTTGGCTTTCATTTTTAGTTGGATGTTGTGGAAGGAGCCCTAAACTTGCCGTAAGAAACTGTGGTTCAAATCCTGATGCCATTTACTGTTTGTGTCACTTTGGGCAAATTACTCCACCCTGCTGAGGTATAGTAAAGTGGTGATAGGTTTACCAAACTGATTGGGTTTCAGTGAATGAGATGAACATTGTGTGGGAATGAGTGACACGATGAGGATCCTTATCCTTTTTTCTTTACAAACTAGAAAAAGGAATAATGTTTTCCACTTTGCAGTTACTTTACTTTTTGAGGCTAAGGGGTACTGGTTGCATAAGATTAGGAGTTCAGGACGCAGCAGATCATATTCGTGACCCAGGAACAAAGGGCATAGAGGGGGAAGATCAGGGGACCTGTGATGCAGAAAGTCCTCTGCTGCAGCTCACAGGTCGAATTTCAGGGAAGCTGCCCAAGGGCTTGAACGTCCCCGCTTTCAGGTTCCAGGTATGGAAATAATCATAGAGATCAGTTAGAACTATAATAATTGGAAAAGTGGTGAACCCGAAATATTCAAGTAGGATCTATTTCATAGGAAAACATGAACTGGGTGATGTGTGTGAATGACGCTGGGACAGTTTGACTCTTTCTTGCATGGTGCCTTGATAATGGGTTATAGAAATCCATAGTTTGCTGGAAGCAGGCCACCTGGTATTGTGGAAGGATCAGTCTCTGAAGATGAATAGCCTGGGTTCTGAGTCAGCCAACCTTAGGCACAATAAGCAGAGGCCCCCAGCAGAGTCCTTGACAAATGGGCATTTAGTAAATAGAGGAATAGCAGGAGGCAGTGGAGCATCCTGAGAAAGGTTAGGGCTGATGGAACCAGAGGGAATGGATTACTATCCATTGTATTACTGCCTAGTAATGTGACATACTGGAGCAAGTTACTTTAACTGTCTAGGACTCATTTTCCTCATCAGTAAAATGGGAGTGATCACAGTTATTGTCTTCAAGAATTGTGGTCAGGCATTGTAATCAAGCTGCTTAGCAGAATGTCAGATACATGGTAAACATGGTATCTTTTTTTAATTTCCCCAGTGATGAATTTTAAAGACACCCATTCACTGATTTACAAGGACTTACTGAGCTCCTGCTGTATGCCAGGCACTGGGCTTATAGCTGTGACACAGGCGGCAGCTGGAATTAACTGTAATCATACACCTCCATTCTCCATGTGAAGGGGGCTCTTGTGAAGGGTGGGATCCTTCCAGAAACCAGAACTGGAGCAAGTCCAGGGCCAACTGTAGAGTGGAAATCTGCCTCTTTGCATTTTACTGGAAAGGAATCAGGATGTGGGTAGGGTGGTAAGATGATGTATTTTCTCATATTACCCTCTTCATGAGAGAGGGAGTCAAAAGTGAGGAACCCAAGCCTGATCACCTGGGCCAGCTCCATGGGGAATCTCTCTTGTCATCGGAGCTGGCTGGAGTAGAGACAAGCCTGGATGCTGGCTGGCCAGGTCTGTGTAAGCCAGGGTGTTGCATAGATTTTTCATTTCCTATTTATTTCTTTGTTTCTTCCTAAGTGTTTATAGTAGTCTTGCAAAGGTCTAGCCAAGGGCAAGGAGTTGTTAGCATGCTAGGATCAGTGTTAAGGTGCAGCACCCCTGGGGGCCTTTGCAGTAGAGACAGTGGGAAGCCAAGAGAGGGGATTCCAAGTAAAGTAAGCAGCTGTGAGAGGTTGGTAGAGAGGGAAGGTAGAGTGGCTAGCTTCAATCTTCTTCCTGTTTGCAGGTAATAAAATTGAGGACACTCAGCGAAGGCATTGCCCCTGTTTTGTCAATCAGTGTATCCTCAGCAGGCTTCCTGGTGTTACTGTCTTCTGCATTTCTTCTGAGTCTCAGATGTCACCGATTGCAAGATGCACCATTATTTCGTATACCATGAAGTAAGAAAGGAAAAGATACCAATTAATTGTAACATACCATTGATTGTGAGGTTCGCACTGATTTTAGAGAAGCTAAATATGGAAAAATGAGTGCCATAGAATGAATAAAATGTGGTTGTCACATATAGTAAGTATTTGTGAACTAGAAGAATGAGTCATAAGAGATTAAAATAAGGTAAAACACTAGCACATGTAAGTACAAACTTAGAAATTCAAACTATTAAGGCATGGACCTGCTCGTCCTTATTTCTGTTGATTCACTGATGCAGTTGTTCATTCAGTAAACATTTACTGAAAACCTATTATGTGCCAGACACTGTGTAAGGAGCTTGGGATGCAGAAATTGGTAAGTTCATTTTTTTCAGATTCAGTTAGGAAGACAGACATGGAAAGAAAAATAAAATTGTGATTCCAGAGTGGTAAGTTTTAAAAGAAAGCAGGGACACGATACCATGTTGGCATCCTTTGTATGTATGCAAGGGGAGAAAGGTAAGGAAGCCTTTTCCAAGGAGAGGTGACGGCTGACCTGGGTCTTAAAATATAATTCCGTGGTCACTGGGCAGACAAGGAAAGGAGAGAATTAGAAAGGGATGAGCAAAGGATCGGGGAGGCCTTTAGCAGTTGGGGGCAATTGAGAGCCTATGAGGAGCTTGAGGATGTCTGTAGCCTGGAGTGAGAATGAGCAGGACTGTATTAGGCAGGGCTGGATGGCAGGCAGAGGGAGCCCGTGGAGGGCGTGAGATGCCGTGCTGAGGCCCTGGGCTATATCACAGCTCAAAGCTGGTGGTTTTCAGTTGTCCTGAGAGAAAACCTAACAGAGGGACTGCTGGGGAGAAGGGCTGGAGGGTGGGGCAAGGGTGACGTTTGCTTCAGAGCAGCTCTGTTTTTATCTGTCTTGTTTTCTTCAAATAATGGCTTGAAGAAAACGTATCACTGTTAAATGAATGAAGGAATGAATGATTTGAAAACCGGTGCTAATGGTCATATGGAGGTCCCCAAGGGGAATGTAAGCGAGGGAGAGAAGTTGAGGTTACACACCAGTGTGGGTCTGACGAAGCTGTGATGAACGGAGCAAACGTTATTACTGTAGCTTCTCCATTTTATTTTTCATCTGCTCATGAGCCACAAAACCAAAAGGGTTACAATTCAGTTGGGGAATCATTGCGATTAAGACAGAAACAGTTACTTTTAATGGGTTGTTTTTATTGTTTTATTTGTTGTTTACTGGAATAAATATCTAGGAAGCAGTATACTGAACATCTGCTGGTTGATTTTCTTTTAGAATCTCCACTTTTGACTTGGCTAGGGAAACATTTTCTTTCTGAAGTTGAAGGGTACAGAAGGTTGCCCAGGTTGAAATTAGACTCTGGGCGGTGAGACTACCTTGAGCTCACCTGGAGAGTTGTAAGGCATTCACCTGCTCAGTTGTCTTGGGGGCTCATTCTTGTTCTTTCAAAGGCCAATCTGGAAAATAAAAGCCTCTATGAGATTCCATGTCATGCGGACTAATCTCACCAAAGGGACTTAGAGCAGCCATGAAGGCCAAGGAATTCCTGAGTGTTCTCTGGTCAGATTTCCTTGTGACTCACAAGGGGTCTGTAAGGAAAACAGATTGTCTAATTAATTCCTGATCTTGTCTCCTCAGGGTTCCTTCCCAATTCCCAGTCACTTCATGACACAGCTGCAATATATTTGCCTCTTCTCCAAACCTATACTGAAAGCTTTTAAGAAACAAAAGAAAGAGCATGAGACTTGGGATTGCACAAATGTGGGACTTTAGGTCCAGGCTGCCCCTGAATGAAGCTGATTAAATTCCTTAACTTCTCATAGACTTGCTTCTTAATCAGTGTAGTGTATAACATTATAATAATGTACATTTACTGTTTGAATTTATGCATAGACCTAGCTAGCATTAAGCAAAAAGTTACTTATCTCTTGGAGTCTCACCTTGACCACCTGTAACATAGAAATGTAAATAGCCTCACCTTCTAGAGTCATAGTGAGGAGTAGAGGGGACATACGCACTTTTCACAGCGCTTGCACATAAGAGGTACTCAGTAGGTAATTGTTGAATGAATGACTGACTAGGAGGACAAGGTTCCTTTTCAGTACCGTGGCTTCTGTCCTTGTTGATTGAAATTCACTGAGAAGAAACTCATCTGTATTGCCTCCAGATTCTAAGTTCTCCTACCACTCTGTACTTGCCCTTATAGCACTCATCACAACTTTGCCTAAATAATTATGTATTTAAATGCTTAATGTCTGACTCTCTCTCAAGAATGGAAATGCCATGTCTGAGGCCATATCTGTCCTGTTCACCCACCATGTAGCTCAATGTTTATTAGTATACTGTTAGCACTAAAAATGTTTGTTGGATGAATAAATAACAAATGGCTACCAGTTAGATAGTGGTACCTCTTTTATTTCTACTTTTGAGATGTTTTGTGACTGTCTTTGCAGATCTGCTTGGTCTTCATTTGGTTTTTACGCTTACTTACTATAGGTGGAGGAACTGCAATGTCTGGTGGAGAACAGAAACCAGAGAGGTACTATGTGGGTGTGGACGTTGGAACAGGCAGTGTCCGCGCAGCTCTGGTGGACCAGAGTGGGGTCCTGTTGGCTTTTGCAGATCAGCCAATTAAGAAGTGGGAGCCCCAGTTCAACCACCACGAGCAGTCCTCTGAGGACATCTGGGCTGCGTGCTGTGTTGTTACAAAGGTATGGGCAAAACTGGTGTTCTCTCCTTGTTCATGTTCCTACCTGTTGAGTGTTTGTCCTGTGTCAATCTGGTGCCACAAACTATGTTGGGGTAACTTTAGATGCAGAGGTAAATAGGCTTTGCCCTTCAGGAGCTCACAGTCTACTGGCAGAGACTGATAAACCGCTAATATATGGTAAGAGCTGGGAGCAAAGTAACTATAGCTGGAGCTGGGGAAAGACCTAACCGAAGGGGGCTCAGGGAAGACAGGACAGCTTGAGGTGTGACCACATGTGGAAGAATTCACTGATCACCTTACTAACATTTACCATGCCTTTAATGTGTGCCAAAGGCTGTGTAAAATGTGTTAACTTGCACTGTGTAGTTGTATCTTCACATGACCCTATAAAGGTAGTACTATCACTACCCCCATTTTATTGAGGGAGAAATGTAGGCACAGAAAAGTTAGGTAACTTACTCAAGTTCACACAGTAAGTAGCAGAGGCTGGACTAGAACAAAGCAGTCTGACTCCAGAGGTGCACTCTTTTTTTTTTTTTTTTTTTTAATTAAAAAAAATTTCTGTGGGTTTTTGGGGAACAGGTGGTGTTTGGTTACTTAAGTTCTTTAGTGGTGATTTCTGAGATTTTGGTGCACCCATCACCCAAGCAGTGGACACGTACCCAGTGTGTAGTCTTTCATTCCTCACCACCCCACAGCGCTTTCCTCTGAGTCCCCAAAGTCCAATGTATCCTTTTTATACCTTTGCCTCAAAGGTGCACTCTTAATCAGTGGACTCTCCTGCCTTCCAAGTGGACAAATGGGGATGAGAGGAACTGCATTTTGGGCAGAGGGAATAGCATATGCAAAAGCATGGTGGCATGAAAACATGGTGTGTTCTGAGAAAGCAAAGAAGTCAGACTAGAGTGTCTCCCATTGATGCCAGGCATATGTTCACCTTGAGTGGCCTTGGATTGGATGCAGCCTGCTGGCTTGGGAAGGGAAGCAGTGCTTCACAATTCTTGTTTGTTTTTAAAGTTTCACTTGACTGTTTGATTTTATATCTTGGTGATCAGTCATGGCAGAGATCCTTTTGTCTTTTTTTACACAGGGAAAAATAAAGTCCTGGATTCCTTCTTTCCCCATTCCTAGTTTAGTTCCTTAAATATTCATGAAGTGCTTGGTAATTTGCCGATGGACAATTCACCATTCTGTCCCTATTGATCAGTCTGTTTAAACTTTAATGAATTCTGGGCTGCTGTTAGTGGCCCCGGAGAAGAAGGCAGAGAGAGGAGGGAGTGGGTAGGCAATACCAGAGCATTATACAGGAATGAAAGAGGGATGCATCTTCTCGTTTGCCCATTTAATTTTCCTCTCCTCTCCCCTCCTTTCAGCCCCAATCTGGTAAGAATCTTCTACTCTTTGCACTTGGGTCTTCTTTGTTCTTTTAACATACAGCCTTGCTTGCCGTTAAGGAAATTATCAAGAAGAAAATATAATCCCCTGATGAAAAGCTACTTTAAAAAAGGTCTACTCTGAGTACAGCTTGGTTTAATGGTAGATTTTTAATCATCTCCCAGTGGTGGCCAACTTATCATCTGTTTGAGCCCTGTTAGCTGCATAAGTACTGTGGGCATTTGTCATTAGCAATGCTGTTAACACTATAGCAAACCTGAATGAAGCTCTTGGGTCTTAGGCAATTCTCCTCACATGGAGTATGGATATGTGGGCATGTGCCAGAAGCCCCGGGATAAGCATGTTACATCTCTGTGGAACATCATTGCTGGTGTGAGGCTTAAGGAAGGAAGCATTTTTATGTTAGGTAGTAACACCATGGGAATGAGAGAGGTAGGCGACCTGTTACAGAGCACAGATTCTGCAGCCAGACTCTCTGGATTGACATCCCACTTACAATGTTTATTAGTTTGTGATCTTGGACAAGTTACCTAATGTTTCCTGCCTCAGTTTCCTTATCTATAAAATAAATGATATTAGTACCCACTTCCATAGGATTGTTGTGAGGATTAAATGAATTAATGCACACAGAATGTCATAATATTGCCTAGAAACGTGTATTGGTTGTTTCCTATGGTGGTGCTGATGGTGACAGAAATGAGCAGATTATAGAGGATAATGAATTTCTAAGATAAAATACTGGAAAGTCAAAGTCCACGATGGGAGGCGCTTCTTGGGAATATTCACTCACTCTCCTGGTTAGGGTTCTTTCTATGTAAGACTTTGAGAAACACTGGTCTAGGTCAAAGGGTGGCATAAAACATGTCCTGGTCTGTCTTTTCTTCCTCATGGACTCCAGGAAGTTGAGAGCTCGAGAGCAGTTGTTCTACTTCCTTTTCCCTGAGTCATTCACATTGCCTGAGATGATTTTCCTCTTAGTTAAAGCAGCAGTAAGGATAATGGGGTGTCAATGATGATGACAAAGACAGCTAACAGTTCTTGGGCACACTGGTCCAGGTACTATACTGAAGAGCTTTACCCATCACTTCATTTTATCCTTACGACAACTACTTTTTAAGGTAGTTTTGATCTCTCTGTTTTGAAGATGGAAAAAGAATGAGCCTTGAAGACGTTCAGTAAGCAGCCTAAGGACTCCTGAATAAGAAGAAAGGGACGCTGCCCCTGCCACTGCTGCCGCTCTTGTGCTTTGTCCCTTGTCTCTCTCCAGTCGTATCTTCCTCCACATGACCCCACCTGGAACTGATAAGAAGCAGCCTGAAGTTTTCAGATTTTCTACACATGGGGCATCGTGAGGTTACCCAGGATTTATGAGTGCCTTTACCTGGTTGCCTGCTCATCTGGGAAGTGTGTGCCCGCTA